>NC_064645.1:471690177-472016540 GCF_023864345.2 Schistocerca serialis cubense
ATGCAAGCAACATACTGCCCAGGCTGAAGATCCATGACTTGAACTACTACTTCAGCAGCACTAATTTTGGCCAAAAAAGATGTCGCATCATTAGAAACTCTACTGACCTTAATTGTCGTCATATCAATGGGCAAAAAATGGTGGTTTTCTCTTGTGCCAGCTAGAGTGTGCCCTTGCAGGAATCTTTCTTCTTGAGAAGCTTTTTCTTCTTCAACTTCCTCTTTGCTGATGAAAAAGAATTTGATTCCATTGATATTATCATTGCAGAAGTTGAAAAGATCTTTGGGTGTTAGAATCTGGTTTTCATATGGACGTTGCAAACTTGCTCTTGCTGCCAACCGTTTTGTTGTGCCTCCAATGCCATCACAAGGCGACTTTCCATGGCTTGTTCCAAAGAAATTCCATTCTGCTGTTATTTCAAAATCTTCTTTGTGATAGCATAAGTTGAGAAAATTCTTGAAATTCTTATATTGTGCAGCTGAACCATCACTGAAGTAGTGGATGTGGCTTATTTTGGAAAATTGCATCTTCAGGTAATTGATTACTTTTCCAATGTAAACATGGACAGTAATCGTATCGTGTCGAAGGCAGTCACTAATAACACAAAGATTCACACATTGCACCTCTTCGTTTTCACAGTAGTAGACTACAAATGGATGAACTGTTGCTTGACTGTTTTCCCAGTGAAAGCCTTGCACTGCATCTTGAACAATAAATGAATAGTTTTCAGCAAAATCCATTAGTATTATGAATTCGCCTTCTTTCAAATCAGTTTTGAGAGCTTTCAGGTGCTGGCTTTGATGCTTGGCAATGTAGTGATGACAAGACAGGTTCCAAATTTTTGCTGCAATATCTTCAACATACTCTTCTGTTGAAAGCTGCTTTGTTTCTAAAGTATCCCTGTCGGTATGAATCCATTGTTTGTACTCAATCAGTTCTTCAGGGTCATTATCTTCAAAATATGTTGCAATAACTGCTTCTACACCTTCTGGACCAGGGCAGTTTTCACAACGATGAAGCATACAATCCTTGTTTTCCAAGCTGCAAACAGCTTTGCTAAGAATTTCCTTGTAGTCTTCATTGATTGATGCACCAGTGAGCATAAGCTTGACATTTTGGTGTATTGTACAGACACAAACTGAGTGCATTCCAGCAGAGCCAACTGTAACACACCATTTTGGTCTAAGCTCGCAAAACTTTGAGAAGCCAATTTCTGGTCCATTTTGCTTCTGATAAGACACGTACATTTCCTTCAAATTGCAAAGCAACAACCGCTTTTGCTTGTACACCTTTGTTCCTGAAATTCTCACAGGCACACAGTCTTTCTTCCCTGGACAAAGTCTGCTGAATTCGTCATCTTGAAAAAAGTCATGTACTTTCTGAACAACTTCATCTGAAAGCTTCCTTCCTTGCCGATTTGCTGGAAAAGCTAGAACACCTTGCTCATTCTTCAGTTTTCTCGCTTGCTTTACCATTCTTTCTGATACATTAAATGCTGTTGTCGTATCTTTAATTGTCCAGCTTCTTGGAACCAAGGTCAATATTTGAACTTTTGTCCTACGATTTGACACTTTACATTTTTCTTTCAACTCTTCTATAAGATTATCAAGATCTGCACAATTATTGCATGGGCGACTTTTACTTGAACTTGGCTGTTCATCGTAATTGATTCCTACAGCAGCAGCAATTTGATTCCCAATTAAACTTTGTGCATCCAAGATCTTTCTTTTTGCATAGCTTTGCTTATCTCTTTTACTTAGTTGTCTTCTTTTCAATGGTGAAGCACCAATAAATGATAAACTTTTGTTGATGGCTGGTTCAGTTTCATCCGTTGTGAAATCTTGTTCAGATTGGGTTGATAGTGATGATGAATCTTCTAGCTTTTGGTTCAGTGCCGACATGCAGCGAGGGCAAAGCTTCTGACCAGGTTTTATATCAATCACTTCTTTTTTCTTTAACAGGCAAAGTTTGGCAGCTGTTTCATTATCAAGCAGTCTAAGTCCAGCTTTTACATTGTGATTCCTCTTCTTGAATGGATTGCAACATTTCTTTTGCATCGCTTGATATTCATGTAGGAAGAGGGCTTCATGGTGGAAGCAAATGATGGAATTTTCGTCAAGTTTGGCTTCTGAACGCGAAACAAGCAATTTCTGGTCACATTCTGTGAAATCACTAAACGCTTTGAATCCAGTCTTCTTAGCATAGAAGATAACATGGCACTTCGATGCAGCAGCATCTTTTCCAATTGAACAGGGGGCCAACGATTCTTCTTCTTCATTAACTTCTGACATCTCTCACTGGCCAATCACTGAATAAAACACGAATGAAATATCCAATTATATCAGTAATTCTAAGCGACTATTAAGATTCAAATTCCTAGAAATGAAGAAAAATTAGTGCATCGCGCATACAAAATATAACAACTTTGATGTGAGTTAATGAGTACTTAATGGTCGCGTTGCAAAAAAAAACAAATGTCAGTCTTGTAGAGCAAGAGTTTCTCTTTTAGGTGATACTATTCACAAGCAGATTCAGGCCAACTATTTTTTAGTAATTGGCTTGAAACTTTGGTAAATTTTACCGTTTGTGCTGACACTGCCTAATTTGAAGAGATACTGCAGGGCGACCATATGGCCTGGATCATTGCAAATCCGGCTGCATTATGTCTAGCACAAGCATGAAGCTTGGCCAAAAGTTCAAGTCCATATCTTCAACTGCAAGGAAATCATTGCAGTCTTAATATTGGTCAAAATTTGTCGCGTTGTGTCACGACAAATTTTGAAGTATACTTTGAGTCGAGTTATTTGACCGGGGTTTGCATGAGTAATGTTATACATAATTTCGTTGGAATCAGCAAAAAAAACTGTACAGGGTCGCATCTTACTAACCATTCTTATGAATTAGTTTCGATTTTATTAGACTCCAAATATGACATTTTTTTTATGTTGCATGCACACGGACTAAGTACACTTCAGACAAGGGGGTCTAGATCAGCAGCTATTGCAGCTAGAGGCCTGAAATCTTGGGAAACTTACTTCAACACTTGACTAAAGCTACAGTTAAAATTTGACGAAAATTGGAGACCATGATGGTGGGAACTTTTTTCAGTTTTAGACCACTTGGTGTGGAATGACCCAATGGTAGACTGATGATGCATTCTAGAGAGAGAGGGACATGTTGCTGCATGTCTTTTGACCATATTTTTCCGTTCCTCTGTCGGGATGCACCAGTTGTATGGCACAACCTGCTTTCGACTCGCTTACAACCGCGTGTTCTGTGCGTGACGCAGAGCACTGTCTAGTGTCTACTCGCGATCGTTAACAGCAAACCGCCGGCCGCGGTGGTCTCGCGGTTCTAGGCGCTCAGTCCGGAACTGCGCGACTGCTACGGTCGCAGGTTCGAATCCTGCCTCGGGCATGGATGTGTGTGATGTCCAGAGGTTAGTCAGGTTTAATTAGTTCTAAGTTCTAGGGGACTGATGACCTCAGATGTTAAGTCCCATAGTGCTCAGAACCATTTTTTAACAGCAAACCTCTCTGTCATCAGAGGACTTCCATCCTGTTTCGACGCAGTCCTCTAGACGAACGAAGATTTATGCGACGTGCACCATTCCCCTGCCGCATCTTGGGCATAAAAACGAGTCTTCAGTTTCATAACTACGGTGATTCTAAGTTAGCGATAGGTGTTTTTGAGGTACTACAATCATCTTCTTGACAATGTCGTGTTTCTGAGTTAGTGGAGGACTAACGTGTAATTTCACATGTCAAACACCGCTGCTACGCGTTTGTCCCTTTCTTTGTAAGAGGCATTGCCCGTTACTAACGGTCTTTTGATATAGGACTGATGCAAGCATAGCATAATCTCTGAACCGTGATCGGATGTGAATAGGGGCTATGCACCTCTGGAAAGCTGTATTTTACATGTATCACAAGGAATCGATGTTTTAAGGAAATAGTTTTTCATTTTTACAGTTTATCACCATAGTTTATCGTAGAGAAACCTGCAAGGAGGATGTATGTAATACGCTGGGAATATATTTCTTACATTGGGATAGTAACAGCATTGCATTCCATACGACTAATAGGTCGGAAACCGCAACGATCTAACATTATAGTGTGTTTTAAGTGCAGAACATTGTAGCCTTAGTAGTGCATGTGTTTATGTTCACTCTTACCAATACCTTCTTGGTACTGACCCAAGACACAAGAAAAATACTTTAGAATTGCTAGCGCAGTTGATTTATGTAAAACGCAGCAAATACCGTCCGTCTGGAGCTCCATCATGCACAAAAACCACCCGTTTCTTGTTCTTAACCGTCTGTTGCATCATCACAGTTTCATATCTACTGTACAGCGATAAGGGGTGCTAACCTCCTCGACATTCGCGCATCTGGAGACATCTTGTGCTCTTGGATGGGTGCGCGACAGCAGTTACAACCTCGGTTCACACTGTTCCTACACGAAACATGGAATGTAGCAGTCTACTTCTGGTCAGCTGCATGGAGCGTTGGTCAAAGACAATGTGAGATCTTTCGGTCTCTAATTTTATCCTAAGAATGCGAGAATGCTCTGTGACTCCCATCCACATAGAGAAGGATCGTAAGTTACGCATTTTGATCGGAGTGCTAGAGATATGTAGGTCGCTGACTGGTATACTTTGATGTATATGTTCGTTATTGTATCAATATACAGAATCCCAGGTGTAGAGGCAACAAAATTATTTTTGCCAAAGTTGATGGATATTTTGCAGAAAGTTAGCAATGAGAAAAAGAGAAGGGTTTGAATAACTGCTAATTTCAATATAAATTTATCATATGATACCAGTGACTGGCAACCTTCATGAAAGCCACAAGAGAAAATGAAAATACAGGAACCTGCATTGATAATATTTTAACTAATTATAATTTGATGATGCAAGGAAGATATGTGTACACTTAGGGCTTTCAGACCATTCTGCTCTATTTATTGAAATAACTAGTGCAAATGAACCAAACACTACAAAAAATTTTAGCAAAAGACATTTTACTGTTGAAACTTTACAACTGTCCTGCTCTAAATTAGAAGATGTGAAGTGGTAAGTTGAAAATTATATTCCAATACCTGTGAATTTTAACATATTTTTAGAAAAAAATTTACGTGTATTTAATTATATATTTCCACTTAGAGTACACCACACAAAAATGTCAAATACGCTAAACTGGATCACAGCTAAAATAAAAATATCTAGTGAGAGAAAAAGGCAACTACATAAGGAACTGAAATACAGCAAAGACCCTATTTTCATTAATAATGTCAAACAGTATAAAACTGTATTTAAAAGGGTAGTGAAAAAGCAAAAGAAATGGTTATTAACTATTACATCTTGACCAATAGATAAAAACCAAAGGCAGCATGGTCTGTTGTAAAATCATAACTGTGAATTACAACTGACAGCAAAGATATTTCCAAAATTAAGATGGGAAATGAAAGTGTAACAAATCCTGCTCAAATGTTAGAATCATTCAATAATTTTTTATAAATGTAGTGAAATTAGATGTAGGTGCAGATTCTAATACAGAAAAAGTACATTTAGGTCAGAAGGCAGATGAATACTTTAACGAATTCCAGAAAATTTCAGCCAAAGATGTAGAGAAAACTATATTACAACCGAAAAACAAAAATTTTGCAAGGTGAGATGGTGTACCTACCAAAGCAGTTAAAACAGCTGTCAGGATAATAACTCACCCCTTTTGCTCAATAATTAATAAATCACTTGAAGAAGGTCACTTCCCAGATCCCTTAAAGTATGCAGAGGGAGTACCTTTGTCTAAAACAGACTGAAGAGAAGATGTGGGGAACTACTGCCCAATCTCTATTCTTCCAAATTTTCAAAAATATTTGAAAAAGTGGTGGTAATGCAAATTTTTAAAAAAATATAGAAAGAGCAGACATAACTTCAGATAATTTATATAGCTTTCAAAAAAGCAAAAGCACATTAGACAAATAGGGAAAAGTTGCAGAATTATTCTGCACCTCACAAAAGCATTTGATTGTGTAAAAAATCACTTGCTCCCATATAAAATGGAATGATATGGAATTGAGGATTGAGCTTTATAGGGGTTTAGGTCATATTTCACAAACAGAAAACAAAGGGTAGTTATATCATCAATCATGGGAAATTTTCTCTCTGGATGCATGTTTACTTAACAAGGCCTTCCACAACATTCCATTCTGGCTCCAATTTTATTTCTGTTTTGTATAAATGACTTGCTCTTCAGCATAAATTTAAACTCGGTTTTATTTGCTGATGCTACTTCTGCCCTTGTCGAAAGCAATGGTTTGGAACAAATTCCCTCAACTATCACAAATCTCTTAGACAGTTTAGAAAACTGGTTCCACCTACATGGACTGAACTTGAATATTGGAAAGACACATTTACTGTAGTTTAAACCCAAAAACTCTAAGACAAATGAAACCCACATTAATCATTGAAACTAAGAACTGAAAGAAGCAGGCTGTGTTCAGTTTTTAGGAATGCATCTAGACTATAATTTATCATGGTCTTCACACACAAAGTGTGGTACTCAGCAAATAAATTAAACAATGTGACTTTTTCAATGACGATTATATCATATTCAGCTAGCATGGAGACAAGAAAAATAGTTTACCATAGCTATTTTGAGTTAATTATAAGGTATGGCATTATTTTTTGGGATAACAAAAGCAAAACGATTAGAATATTAAATTTACAATTCAGTTGTTAGAAATATGTGTAATGCAAAACCAAAAGCATACAGTCCCTGACTGTTAAGAAATTTAAAAATATTAAGTGCCCTCTTTTTGTACATTTATAGCTGATTATTTCTGTTGGCAACAAACATAACTTATTCATAGACAACGATTTTAAATATTAGTACAGCGCTAGGAAGAAGGGGAAATTCATGCTGGCCATGGATTAAAGCCATGTGCACAAACCCCAGAATACAAGGGCATGAGAATTTACAATATTTTAAAAAAGAAACGAATCACAGCATCAATAGGCAAATGAAACAAAAGCTACGGAAATTGTTAGTACATAAGTGCTATTATTCTTGAGTAGAATTTCTGAATGATGTGAAAATCTCAACGAGAACGACCATCAGTACATGGGTTCTTTCTACAAATTTTTGTCCATGTCATTTTATTCCCGTCTCGTTCTCAGACAACGATGCGCTATCTTTGGCAGCCTTTTTGCCTGTGTTACTAAATAAAGAAAAGAGGATAATTGGTATGATGAGGAAAGAGTGGTTAAAGAAACGAAATCCGAACTAACTCATTCAATGAACTGAAGATATATGCTCGTGATTGGCATAGTTATCTCAGGATGAATGAAGTGTATTTGAACCTTCTGTCACCTGTTTACGCCTTTGGAAAACAGGATACAGTCACGAAGGAGGCTATGCACAACGTGAAAGACTAACCGGAACACTGCGATTTCTCGCGACAGGAAGAAGTTATGAATACCCTTCTGTAATTCGTTCGCTTTAACTTTTTTATCACTGTTTTTCTGGTTGCTGCACAACCAAACACTTTGCAGTTAACAAGAAGTACGTTTCTTTCTTTTGTCGTGATATGTATTACTTGTTACATCACATAAACTAGGATGCCTTTCAGAGGTAGGCTACGAATAAGATCCTCCAACAATTCGCGGATGATATTTCTGAATCAGTCGCGGTGGTTACGGAAACACGTTACGGTACTCACTTTCGGATACTACCTCAGAACTAAAGAATTCTTGCACAAACATCGGTAGTCCCTGTACACATGTTCAAGCATGCATACGCTTCAATGCTAGCGTAGTCGAAATTCGATCAAATATCAAAAGTGTATACTCCTGATACTTGCGCAAATTTATCCTACACATGCTAAAGGGTGCTGGTCAAGAATGCTGTTGGCGTGTATACTAATGTGTAGCCACCTGTGATACAGATACATCTTCTGACCCTTTTCATTGTTGATGAAATTATTGAATGGTCAGTTTAAGAAACGCATTTCGCTGAGCTGATATTTATGTTGCCAGTGCCAAGGTAAATATTTTCAAGAAATTCACAACACAAAAATATCCGCCGCTCATAGCCTGGTGCAAAAATATGTACGTATTGTGCTAACACTAAAAAGAACGATTCTTGTGGTAGTGATGCTCACCGTTTTACAATAGTTCCGAGCAGCATGTCGTTTCCTCTTGCAAATAACGCTTATCCTTTTATACCTGATAGATTTCTTTCAACATTATCAGTAAATTTGTTGCTAGATACATTAAGAGCGGACTCAACTGCACGGAGGCGATGAAACAAAATTAGTTAATAGCATAGTCACATATCTATTATTATCCCAATGAAATTATTTTGGTGTCAAAGATAAGGTTTATCCTAATTAATTGCACCACTTTTTTTTTTTTTTTTTTTTTTTTTTACAGTGCATTGCATGTATAATACCATGCAAGTTGTGGAACAAAAATAGTAAATTGCACACAGAGAAGCAAAGCAAATAAACAAAAACCTAAGCGTTTTGCAAAATCTGTATATTAGACTATCAGCCCCTTTTGTCGGTAGGGTACGTCCAAGTTTTATCGCAAGTTGTAAAATGCATACAGTGGAAACCTCAGAAAGTGAATTTAACAATGAATCTTATATTAGCTGGAATTGATTAGAAAACTGGGAGAACAAAATCAGATTCATAATTAAAACTTATAAGATTGTAAAAAAAAGTAGTATTGCGGAATAGCTTCCTCAAAACCGGACTGTTCCCATCGTCGTTAGTGTATTACTACAATTTTGAAATACAGCATCACAGTGAATAAGCTTCAGCGTACAGTGTCGACATACTGAACAACACTAAAGAAAAGAAATATAAATTTTGTTGTATAACATATGTGCTTTAAAAATAACTATCGGTATTTAATGTTATGAAAATGAGTATGTTCCTTCATTTGAGACTGAAAATTGATATTTGTTGTCAGGACTATGGGACCAAACTGCTGAGGTCATCGGTCCCTAGGCTTACGCGCTACATAATCTAACTTAAACTAACAACCACACACACACCCATGCCCGAGGGAGGACTGGAACATCCGACGGGGAGGGGTCGCGCGAACCGTAGCACGGCGCCTGAGACCGCGCGTCTTCTATCATTTACTTCTGCTGTTAAATAAAAGCACTTTCTGTTACTTTAAAACAACTACGATTCATAGTTTTGAAATAGAACAATATTTCATAACTGGAGAAACATTTTTTGCTTGCTTACACAAACTGCCTGTAGAATACACCCTTAAACATCACACAAACAATTGCTTGGCGGAGAAAATCCAATATCAATGATAGGTTTAGGTGAGGTAGGCCTACTATCCAATTAAAGGTAAGGAATGTGCAAGTTTTCTGTTGCAATACATTCCAGACTTAATCACAAAATGAAGCTTCACAAAATGAAGCTTTCCAAGTGCAATGGGAACAAATTCTGCAGGAATTGCAAACAGTGTGAGCCAATAGGATGTATGTCTACGGTAGAAGAATCAATGAATTAGCTATCAATGATATTGCACCACTTATGACATTGAGATGTAGATATGAGCTTCTTCCTGTGATGAGTAGAAGTAAAGCTGTCGTCAGGTCAAAGACTGGTTTGAATACCTCAATCATTTACTAAGTATAGTGCTGCTGGAGGTGGTATACCATTGCTTTCCTCTGACATTTTAACTGACTTGCCCAGTCAGTAATAGAAGGACGTATGGTTTAATGTGAACTCAGATGTATGGTACAAGTTGGTTAGCATTTTTCTCATTAACAAGCATTGCTGGAGGCGAATGAAATGTTAAGTGGCAGAAAAGAATCCTATGATTGAACATGGGACCGCTATGATACTACATGTGCTGGTGGTGATAGACTTGTAGAGAACAAGGCTTGCTCATGTTTCATTCATGACACTCATGCATCAAACACTCAGAATTTGTTAAAATTTTGTCTTTTGTCTTTTTCCATGTTGCCAGTTTCATCTCTTGAAATTTAAATTCAGAGTATTGAATAAACAATGGTCTAACTGATTTATGAAACATTTTACATATTTATTAGTTCATTTTTATATAACTTAGTTCTTCATCTGCAAAGAATTTATATAGTAACAACAGTTTGGAAAGGATAGATTGCTACTCACCACATAGAGGAGGCATTGAGTCATAGACAGACAGTGAAAAAGAATGTTAAAAATGTCAGCTTTTGGATTATGTTCTGGATATGGCCATTGTCATCTACAGACACTAACGAAACTGGAGCAGATTGTTGTTGTTTACACCAGATAAACAAACATGAAAAGATCAAAAGTATGTAGAAAGAAATGGACAGCAACTAAAATTCTGGCAGTTCTTGCTCTTTTGCCCTCAGCTTTTTTGTTTTCTTCATTTGCTTTAATTTTTTTGGTCCCAGGCAGCAGTGGATCTCAAAAACAATGAGAACAAAACCCCTTTGTAGTTGGAAATAACTCTATTAGTTAAATCAGTTTAGTTAGTGCTGCTTCTCTATTATACACATCTTGGATTTTTCACCTCCTGGCTGAGTTTGCTACTAGACCCTGAAGTAGCAGGGCAAGAAAACGGGTGAACAGTCAACTGTTTCAGAGACAAAGCTACTACTGTATCATAGTTCAGCTGTCAGAGTTTTGTGTCACACTAGCTTCATGGTGCTGGAAGGAGTTGGGTTGGTTTTACAACAAGTATCTTGACATTACTCTACATAGCAGTCCTGATGTGGGCCTACTGGTACTTCTTATTTACGAAGTGAACTTTCTCATATCACTTGATGTCACTCAGCTCTCATGAAATGTCTCATGTGATTGTGTTAAGTGATGAATTTATACCAGCCATCTTCAGTGAATTCTAACCTTTTTTGCCATTGGATCCATACTGTATCCCTGATCCTTCTTTAAGTATGTGGAACAAGGCAAAAAGTGTTTCATTTAGTTTATGCGATATACAATGTTTCGCAAAAAACTCACAGTTCAGTCAGTCAAAAATATATGTATATATTTGTATAATAGAGGGAAACATTCCACGTGGGAAAAATTATATATAAAAACAAAGATGAGGTGACTTACCGAACGAAAGCGCTGGCAGGTCGATAGAAACACAAACATACACACAAAATTCAAGCTTTCGCAACAAACTGTTGCCTCATCAGGAAAGAGGGAAGGAGAGGGAAAGACGGAAGGAAGTGGGTTTTAAGGGTGAGGGTAAGGAGTCATTCCAATCCCGGGAGCGGAAAGACTTACCTTAGGGGGGAAAAAAAAACAGGTATACACTCGCACACACACACATATCCATCCACACATACAGACACAATGTATATATTTGGACATATCAATGGTTAGTTTTTCTGGGATTTCATGTTAATCTGTAGATGCCCTAGATTTCTGGGAGAACTGGTTTGTATGTCACAAGAGCATAAGTGCTTACACCTTCCATCAAGTAAGGCACTGTGATGCCCAACTCTCACTAGTCCGGCCCTTTGTAGTCTGGGCTCTCCGTAGTCTGGCCAACAACCAGCTTCTGTTCACTCAAGCAGAAATGACACATGCAATAATGAATTTTAATGTGTAACAATGATGTTAGTTAATTACAATGTTAAACAATGTACACATGTTCAAAATTGTGGCTTCGGTTCAGTATCATGGCTTCCAAAAGGAAACATGTCATGCTAGATCTCAAGCAGTAACTTGAAATTAGAGGTATGTTGAATTTTACATCTACATATACATAAGTTGAATTGAGGTTCTTGACATCAAGCCATTGCTGCAGAGTTCAGTGTTGGATGAGCAATTTATGACCAAACTTTATGACACAAAGAGATAATCAAAAGCATACAGGAAAGTTATGATGAAAGTGATGAAGAAGAGGACACAGGAGGAGAGAACATGAAGATATCTCTCACTGCTAGTGCTGAAGCTGCAGATATCTTCCTGGAATACATTATGCAACAATCAGAAACACACAGTACCAACGTAATGCTCGTAAAGCAGATGTCTGATGAAGCATACTGCCATTGTGTATCATCATATCAAAACTAAAAATTTGGGACATGTTTCATAGTGTGTGTTACTACTATATGTGTACACACCCAAGACAAAGTCTTCTGTGAAAATGAATGTGTCTCTGGTTTTCATAAGGTTTAATCCCTATATGTCTATGCTAATTTTAAGACACTTTCAATAATAGCCGAATTAGTGAGAGTTTAGTATAATTCATTTACTTTCACTCAAACTATGACATTTAACTTATTAAGACTTGCACAGGTATTTACATTTAATCCATCAACACATTACAGAAGCTCCACGATTTAAAAACTTTTTCTCCAATTTGTTGCAGCATTTATGGAGCCCGATCGACTGGCAAAACGATACCATAGGCGGACGACACGATCGGTCAGCAAGAGGGAAGCTCCTTATGTGATCTACCCAGAGATTCTAGTCATTGTAGACTATGATGGGTACAGGTGAGTTTCAAGTATTTAGTTCTTAACTCAAACTCTATAGTGTCATGTGATGGCTGAATCAAGTTTTCAGAGCCCCTTCTGTTTCATTTGTGTTTTCGTACTACAAAGCATCTCAGTAGCTTATCAATCAACCTAACAGTTTATGACAGTGAACAATTGGGTTCAGTTTTGAATCTGTTTTTTCTTTGTTGCTGAACCAAATTAAGATCTGTTTAAAGAAGAGGTAGTAGTTACAGTTTGGGAAAGTTGATACTAATGGCCAGGAGAGCAATGTGATAATTGCATGCCCTTCCATACTAACATCCAGTGACACCGTAACCCCAGAGGATGTCACAGGTCTGCTCTTTCTTTCTGACTTAACTGCCTTTTACTTCTGAAATATCTTGTGCAAGAAGAATATGAGTCTGCCAGTCGCGTCAGTGCTTCTAGTTGCGAATTACTTATGGATAAAAGAGATGATTCGCTGAAAGGCAGAAGCGCTGCAACTTTGATAGGTACACCAACAAGAGGTACAGAGCTTTGCTAGCTTTCACAATGAACTTCATTTTTCAAGCTTGCAGGGAAAACATGTACACAGACACACACCCCATCACTCACATGCACATGCCTGTCTCCCTACATTGTGCTCAGTCAACTGCCAGCTCTTTCCTGGAAAGAGTGGCTTCTGCCTTTCGGTGAGTCATCTCTTTTATTCATAAATAATTCATAGTTCTCAACCAGCGATTCTAGTTGGATTTTAATTCTTGTACTGCTGACAGGGCTGTATTTATCCTATCATAATCAGCTAATGACTGAAGACATATGTAGTAATACTTGTCTAAAACCTCTTTCATAAAAGAACAAGCTGGAAGGGGTTTAGCTTAATAGTGAAGGACTATGTTTTTTAGGCAAAAATTGAAACTTTTTTTCAACATGGTTTCGTTTTAGGCCAATGCACTTTCTTCACTGCATAGATTCCCTCTCTGAAGTGCTATTATGAGAAGTTTTATAACACTAATCTACAACTTGAATAACCTCTTCATCTGATTAAAAAGTTTATCCAGCTACCAATTTCATTGAAATTGGGAATAGTAGAGACTCGTGGTACCAAATCTGATGACCAGTATGAATTTGCCACCAACTTTTACTGTATCTCCCCCAGTTCTCCCATTGAAATAGCAGCTTTGTGGTTCTGATGAAATCCACTATGCTCTTTCTCGGGTATTTTTCATCCAGTTAGCCCAGAAGACTAGTACAGTATTTTCTGGCTATTGTTTTAACCTTTTCAAGGCAATCGGCAAGGAAAAGCACACAAAGCAACAAACTGGTGCACAATATCATTTGGATTAGCTTTCAGAATGACCCAAGCTTTGTTAAGGAACTCAGTCGCACATTTGTTTTTAATTAGCTTTCAACAAATGCAACTTGTGCATAGATTTCTCATACTGCATTCTTAAATGTAAAATCAAATGCACTCTTTTGTGATAATATACCTTTGGTTTTGCCACAGTCCGTGATTCACTTGTGTGGGGGAAAATAGATCAAGGTATATCACAATGAGATGGATAATCCCAAGAAAACTGTAACATTAGAAGGTGATGGAATGGCTCACGAGGACTTACCCTTAGGAGATTAAATTTCATACTGCTTTTAAACACATTTAAAAATAGAAAAAACATTCCGTAACTTTCGGAATTATCATTTCCTTCCTTGGAGAGGAAAGCAGTACTGGAATTTCACCAACTGAAGTTAAGTACTGGCCAACCATTCTGTCTTCTTGAGAACCGAGTTGTAGTGTAATAAAAGGGTGCTGATGAGTAAGTGAACTCATAAGATAAGAAATGTGGAAGTTCTTCATAGGTTCAGGGAGGAAAGGAATATTTGGGCAAAAACCTAACATGATAGCAAGTGATAAAACATCAGGTTATAACTTTTGTGTTAATAGAAGAAACTGTAGGCAAGACGTATTTGTGGAATATATAAACAAACAATTGAGGAGCATCAGTGCTACTTGGTGATTAAAATATTGGTAGAGGAGTGTAAATAGTGGTGGGCTGCATCAAAACAGTAAGGGGATCAAGGCCTTTTCCCTCTTCCCTTTCTTTAAACAAAATCCTTATGCTGTCATCTATTTCATATATGAGTGTGTTTGAGCACTGACTGTCCAATACCATATTGTGCATTTGTGAATGTTTTCATCTGTTGTTTCATTTTTGGAATCTCTGAGAAATAGTTGACTTTTAAGAAAAGTACAGCCATATTTATGCTGTCACTCATTCCTTAATTGCTGAAAATTTTGTTGGAGGTCTTTGTAATCCCACACCAGCATTGGATGAACTTACATTCTCAATAGACATAAACAATTTGAACAAAACATGCACAACATAACTGCTTTTAAAAATTGCACAAACAAGACCATTCTTCAAACCAAGACCACGTTTTACAGTGTACTCTCCCCTACGCTCTTCCCCTACGCGACTCGAGCGGGAAGCAGTAGCAGAAACAGCTGTTGCACAATATAACAAAAGAAAGTGCAGCTTTCACAAATCAGAAACTGTTTTGTTCTGTGTATAAGATGTTTATTTATAGTATTTGTACCCACAGTGAGTACAGTAAATTATTTTTAATACTAGTGAAACATTTTAGTAAGTCACTTTGTTCAAAATCGCATTTTTCTTCTTTTAGATCTTTCAGCTAAAATTGTTTTTGACTTTCAGTGGGCATATGATTTTTAAAATAATCATTATGTGAATTGCCATAACTATAGATAGGCTACTGCATATTTGCTCTTGCCCTAGCTTGTAGTCCTAATTTGCATTGATTATAAATACATTTTTCGAAAACCAATTATTTCACAGGTTACATGGTGGCGATAATGTGCAGATTAAGAGATATTTCGTTTCTTTCTGGAATGGAGTAGATTTACGATACAAATTACTGAAGGGACCAAAGATACGAATCAGCATTGCTGGAATTATTATATCTAGGGTAAGTGAGGACAGTTCTTCATTTATTTTCTTAAAGAAATACGTTGTGAAAGTTCTGGGACTGTTAAGAAGACTAATTCAATGTTCTTCATTTATAATATTCATTATTTCTTTTCACATTATGATGAGTATATTATATGAATATCCCACATATATTCACTAGCATTTCATGTCTGACTATATAACAATAATATTTTACAATGTAATACTCTAAAAAATTAAAAATTTACATTAAAAATAGCAAATAATTGGTCTAATATAGATGTAAAGATATCCTGTTGAAATAATTTTAATAATATTCATACACACTTCAGGTTTTTCATATGAAGCAAACTAATGAAAAATAAAACTTATGAGCTCAGCAATTTTTAGAAGACCCCTTCTTAGTGCTGTGAGTGCACTGTTGTTAGTGGCTCTCACAGATTACACATTTGTTAATAAATAACGGATAATAAAATTCACAGATCTTCAAACTAAAAAGAAATGCATCAAACTCACAATAATATCATTGTAAACCCATCTAATATTGAAGAAGAAAAGGAAGAAGAAGAAGTAAGTAAATGGGTGCGACAGTCTTCAGATCTGTATCCCAAACCGGCAGTGGAGGTACTTGCCAGAGTCTCAGTTTATTATGGCAGAAAGATTTTATGCTCCCTATTTGCACAGAAAAGTACCCTACCATGTTTTGTTATCACAGGGCCGTGATGCAACACCATACCTGGAGAGAAACCGTGTGGGTCGTGATGCCATTGACTCTGCAGCTGCTCTCACAGATATGGGCAAGTACCTGTTCCGAGAAAGGAGATTGCCTGTCTATGATATTGCTGTTGCTGTCACAAAGTAAGTAGAATTTACATCCTCTCAGAAGAAAAGCACATTTTACTTCCTCTTTTAAAATGCATGATCAATGTAAAAGTTGTCTTACTGCACGCTAAATAATATACCAATGATCTTACTATGTTCTGTTTAAATTTCATTTGTTTTTAGGACTTCTTTTCTAGTAATAAACCATGTTATCATTACTGTACTCATGTATGGTAAAACCAGTAATGTGTAACTGTCAAAAGTATCATGCAAGGAGTGTGGGGAAATTGGATGGTACACATTTGATGGACAAAAGAAAAAGAACATGTTGAGTAGTACATCAGTATCAGTGAATGGATTGGACTTTACACAGATTTACCTCAAGTTGTTATATTTGGGAAAAAAGAAACCATACATAGGAGGTTAAAATAAATACCTAATATCACTATTTTGATCTGATGGCCAGTGACCTTGTTCATAAGTTTATTCACAAACTATGGAGCAGATCTTCTACAGTAACAGCTGGTGATTGTGGGTTTTGAAAGTCCGTCTTATGTCTGCATTGTATGAAACCCTTGAAGAATACTGGATTGTGAAAGAGGATTGAAACGTAAAATAAGTTATACTCTGCTCAATGAAGAGTGGATAGTGAAAACATGGGAGATGTTATTGGATGAAATTATAATTAATTGTTTGAGAAATTTTGATATTTATAAATGTTGAGATACATGGCATATATAATGAAAAGTGACACAGAACACATAATTTCTCCTTGTCTGAACACTTGAAATGAAAATAGCGATAACTCAAAAGAAAAAGTCGGGCTTTTTCTGTTCAGATTCATATATTCTTGTCTGTTACTTTGTTCAATAAGTGAATAAGGCTAATTATTCATTTGGACAGATTGTGACTACATCTTTCAATACCTGCATTGTCTTGACTTATAACCCCATTTTGATTATATTCAGGACATCATTGATCAGAAAATATTTCATTCACAGGTTCAATGTATGTGAATCACCTTTGTAAACAACATCACTTGCTGAAATTTGTTCATAGACAGGGTAAGGGGAGGTGGAGTTATAACCCAAATAATAGGCTGAAATATACATTGAGCACATGGTATTTGAAACTTCGTGCCAGATTAAAACTGTGTGATGGACCGAGACTCAAACTCGGGACCTTTGCCTTTCGCAGGCAAGCACTCTACCATATGAGCTACCCAAGCACGACTCACGCCCCGTCCTCACAGCTTTACTTTTGCCAGTACCTCGTCCCCTACCTTCCTAACTTTACATTAGCTATGGTATTTCATGATATTTCACTATGTTGGTATTAAAGGGATTACAGTTTATTATGGTTAAGTTCCTAGTTTTGAGAAGATGCATGAAACAGTTTTTATGAAGTGTATAACTGAGAAGACAAATATATGAACATGATACATTGTAATAGATATTTAACATACTGTTGTGTTTGATAAACTTGTGGCAGCTACAAATTTTTGTACTTGTATGTCATGAGAATATCAAGACGTACACGTGAACTCTCTGACACACTTAGTTTTCATATCCTTGCCATGATAATTTACGTTCAGGGCTTTTCCTTTGTGTTTCTTTTATCGAACATGCACTGATCAAGAAATAAAAAGTTAATTCTCTATATTCTAAAGCTACATGCATTTATTTATGTGGATGAACTAAGATGCCACATAATAGCTGACACACTCTATGAACTTTCAGGCTTTCCCACGAATGACATTTTTGACATCCCACTGTACAAAGTCCCCCAGTCTCAAAGTCAGGCAAATACTGTATCAGGAGAAACATGATGATACGACCTTATCAGACTTCTGGCAACATATATGCAATTTAGTGAACAGTTCCACAGTATACACTAATTTGTTACTGCATATTTGGCATTAACAACTATTGACACAAGTAAGGACAGCATTGGTGTTATATAGTGATAAAGTCACCCAACAAATTACTGCAGGACACTGAAAGAGTCTGTGAAACACTCGAGTCACCTGTAACAATTGCCATGGTGTCGGCAGCCACTGCCGACCGAGCTCACTCTGTGTTTGTCAAGTCACGATACCCGTCAACCCGTCAAGTGTTTCTGACAAAATCTGAAGCCTAAGAACCACAGTGGAAGCACTGAGATCACAACTGCACATACAGCAGAAATGACAAGGTGCTAATCGTGGAATTCAGAACCAGTGGAAGAGCTCTTGCAGGGTATGCTAGTACCACAAACATTTTGGCCAACACGCTAAAAAGCGTACTTCACCATGTGGTTTCTAAAGTAGCCAGTGTGTCTACTTCAACAGTGCAGTGTCTGCACACTGTTGGCAGTAGCCACCTCGACACACAGATTCAACTGCATCAAAAAGACCGTATGTGCCAGACAGGCATACAGGTACAACATTACTTATGGACACAAAGTGTTCACTTTCAGTGTCGATTTCTCCAGGCATTTCACGCAGTCGTTTTTAGTCACTGGTGCATCTAAACCTCTTTTAGATGCCAACTTCCTCACACATTTTACCTTAGAAGTTGACCTGCAGGAAATATGATTATTGAGCTCTGTTGACAACAGTGTAGTATCAGGGATTAGAGGCCAACCTGCTTACGATGTATCACAGAGAATCGACTATGCATTTTCCTCCAAGCCACACAGCACACCTGCAACACAAAAGCCTTCTGAGTGCCACGCATCTAAACTTTCAAGCAAGTTGCAGGTATAGGTGCACTGTAGTGGTGTCAAGACAAGCTCAATACAGTGCACCACATCCGAACTACACCCAACAACCCGTCTCACTATGTTCACACAGAATTGCACCTGAATGCTTAACAGAGACAAAGGCAACTTTTGAGGAAATGTTGCAGACTGGAATCATTCACCAGCCTAACAGCCCTTTTCTTCACCCCTGTGTCTTTTCCGCAAGAAAGATGGCTTGTGGAGGCCATGTGGTGACTACTAGGCCTTAAATGCAAAAACAGTACCAGACGGGTATTCATTCCCCAACATAAAGGAGTAGCATTCTGGACCATTAAAAAGCATTTGAATTGTTATTTATGCCTTTTGGCCTCAAAAATGCTGATGTGGCAAAGTGTTGTGGATGAAATACTCAAAGGACTTCCATTTTGTTTCACTCACTTGGATGACATCTTGGTGTTCTCCGATGCTGTTCAAGTGCATGAACAACATTTGTGTGAAGTACACCAATGGCTGTTTGATCATGGAGTAGCATTAAACTAAAACAAATGTATCATTGGGAAGTCCTTTCTGGGCCTTACTCTTTCGACTGATGGAATTTATTTATTGGCAGAGAAGATTACAACACTACAACCTCTACCGAGGCCAGCAGATTATCAGCAACTGATATGATTCCTGAGTACAATGAATCTTTACCATCTTCACCTCCCCTTAATGGTGGCTGTACAGACACCACTTACAAATCCACTTGTGGGCCTTGATTCCACTGGACACAGACCTGTTAAGTGGACACCTGGAATGGACAAGGCATTCCACAACCTCCAAGCAAGTTTAAATCATGCAGTGTTGCTCGCCCACTCAGTATCTCATGCAAACCCAGCTGTAATTGTTGATGCAAGTCAGTCAGCAATCAGAGCAGCACTCTATCAACAAGTGGACTGACACTGGCAGCCAACCGAGTTGTACTCTAAAAAGTCGCAGCCAGCCCAACAGAAGTGGAGTGCATACAATAAGAGCTGTTAGAAGTCTACGAGCAGTTAGATACTTGTGATCTCAAATAGAAGCTTGACTGGTGACTATTTTTATGGATAACAAACCCATCACTTCAGCATTCAAGAACTTTAGTGACAAGTGCTCACCTAGGCAGTTTCAACCTATTGAGTTCATAAGCCAGTTTCAACAGATATTCAATACCTAAAAAAAGCTGCTGAAAATTTAGTGGGCGACTACTTTTTTTTGTATTTGTGGTGTGGTGTGCTCACTGTAGAGCAAGCCATTGATCCACAGTTACAACAAATGTTGAATGACCCATCTACAGGGCTATGCCTTCACCACATTCCTGTGCCAACTCCAAGTTGAAGACATAGTGTGACATCTCTCAGAACAAATGATACCCATACATTTCACAGAAGTTCCACAAGATAGCTCCACAGCTTATCTCATTTGGTGGCCAATGCTATGGTCAGATTGCTTACAGACTGTTATTCCATGATCAAATAGCCATTGGTGTACTTTGCACATATGTTGTTCATTCACTTGAGCAGCATGGAGAAAGACGAATGCATGCGTGACTGTTTCTGCATCCTGTGCCAACAGTAACTTCCAAGGTGCGCCAACTAGATTCGCCCATGTTCACATCAACCTCGTCAGACCTTTTCCACTTTTGGATGGATACAGACACATTTTCATGCCTGTAGACATATGTAAATGGTGAGGCAACACTGATGACTGACATCTATTACATTAAAAACATTTATATGTACATGGATTATGTGTTTGGCTGTGCTCTGCACAGTAAAAATGATTAAGGTTGCTAGACGGAATTGAATGTTCCGGGAACTAGCCATACTGTGTGGCTTTCAGCAACACCACACAACCAGATAGAATCTCACTAGTAAAGTTGTAGTAGAATGGTGTCACAGTAAAGGCTTGTTAGAGTACCACCAAGAAAAGTGGACAAGGGCACTTCCCTTAGTCTTTTTAGCCCTCTAAATGACGTGCAAACTTGATATTGGTGTGTCTGTGGCCAAAATGGTTTTATGGCAACCCTCTACACCTTCCAGCAAACTAAATAGTACCTTAATGACCCAGTGGAACTTCCACATTTAGTGCAGCAATTAAAATACCACTGCACCAATACCCACTGCCTGCTTCCTTCTCACTGTGGAAACCGTCTGGTGTTTGTGCACAAAGACTTGCACAATTGTTCATGTGTGATGCTACGTACAGACTCGGTCAGATGTCCACTACAGCTACTGAACACTGGCCCTTTCCCAGTGTCGAGTAGAGGGGATTGCACCATGTACATCCTATACAATGGCACACCCTTGAAAGTATCCATTGAATGTGCCTGACCAGTGTGGATTCTGACCTTGACAGTCCTGAATTCCTCACCAACATGTCATGCCACAACCAGTCCAGAGTCACTGGACCATAATTCCCTGACCCTGACCAACCAGGCTTCACAACATTCTTGTGCTGCAGCCAATAGCATCACTGCTGCCACAACATCTGACTGACACTAGAGCCGGTCGGCAAATCAAGTTTAAGTACCAGGACATTCCAGGTGCTCTGCACTGCAGGTGAGGGCCTGTGTGGCAGTAATACCTGTGTGTCGTGAGAATATCACGCAGTATGTGTGAGCTCTCTGACATGCTGAGTTTGTTATCTTTGCCTTAATGATTTCAGTTCAGTGCTCTCACTTCAGTTTCTTCTATCGAATGTTCTTGTATGCATTAGTGAAGAGTAAAAAGTTAATTATGTATGTTCTAAAGTTGTGTGCTGTTATTTATGTGGATAAACTAAGAGGCCACTATTACCTCAGTAACATAGGATAAAAGTGAAAGGCAGAAACAGAACAAAAGGGGAAAAAAACAAGAAGAAAAGAAATGTCTGTGAGCTAATGAGAAATGAGGGAAGACATTGAAATATGATTTATGAGACATGTGTAATGTGATCCTTTATGATAACTAACTTTTATATTTAAAAAATATTTATATTTTAAACAAAACTTCCTTTAAAAAATGTATGAAAAATATCTGCATGCTAGTTGCCAGCTGATCAGTGGGTTCAGTACTTATTAGTACTTGGTAAACTTTTTTTCCTATCTAAAGAGAAATAGATGATTAAATATTAGCAACAGATGAGATTGCAAAATCTGCACATAAGGAAGGAAAAACTGAGAACAGAAAACTGATGACGTGAGGAAAGATGGCACTGAGGTTACAGTTTAACGTTATGTCACATTCCCAATTGTTAGAGGTGGAGTGCTGTCTCATTTGAATGAGAAAAGAGATTAAATGTTGAAGGAACAATTTGTGCATTTGTCTGAAACAACAGAAAACCTTAACAAAAGGTGGCAGCATGAGGATCAACAACACAGTTTTTATAAATACAGCTGCAGTTTCTTAACCTTGCAGGTCCTCAATCAGTACAGGGAGGGTTGGGAACAAAGAAAAAAGTGAAATGACTTTTCATCCATAATACTCACATGCCTTAAATTCTTTTATAGTTTTCACATTTTTCACTTTTCTTGGTGTTCCTCCCTCCACAGCTTAGTATTCATGTCTTTTTCCTCAACTGTGTCCTTTGGCTCATCTGCCCTCGTATTTCCAGTCTTTTTGCTTTACTGTAACTTCTAATTTCTCAGGTTTGCAAATAAATCTCTTAAATTTCTTCTGTGGCCCCATAACTGAAAAAACAAAGAATCTTGCTTAATTGTATCAACTACAGTCACAAACATATGAAACTTACTCTATGTGAGTTGATATTGTAACAGCAAATTACCCTCTTTCATTGTTTCATATTATTATAGATTTTTATTTCACTTCCATTTTTATTTATACATTATGAAACTGTTTCAATTTGTGTGTGTGTGTGTGTGTGTGTGTGTGTGTGTGTGTGTGTGTATGTGTGTGTGTGTGAGAGAGAGAGAGAGAGAGAGAGAGAGAGAGAGAGAGAGAGAGAGAGAGAGAATGTAAACACGTGTGTCTTGCGTATTTTCTATTTTCATAAATTTCCTTTTGATCTCTTTCTGTCAATAGGCAGTCATATAGACAGAACTGTTATATCTTGCTTATGATATTCATACAATTTGTATTCTATGTAGTAACTGATATAGGGCAGTCAATAGGTTCACTGCTTTCGATGCACTCACATAACATTCTGGCTATGTTTATATTAGATTATAAAAACAGCAAGGCAACTGTAACAGTTACATTTAACTTATGAAGTACCACTAATCACATATGTTTACTTCCAGTGATTAAAAATTTGATTATTCTCTCTCATTTAATTTTCAACTCTGCCAGTTTTGAGAATTTATGGGTCACACAGTCAGTTTTTGAATTATTTTTTTATACTACATTTAGGAAATAACAAGAATCTCCATAGAAATTACATCTTTTGACAGAACTGAACTTTATGTACTGTAGGAATTTTAGAAGGATGGTACTAAACTATCTCTGAAGGTCTGATAACTTGTAGAGAAGCACAGTATTTAGATATAGCAAAACTTAACATAAATGTAATTCTGTATTTGCAGCAAAAAGAAATGAGATTTTAAAGAAAGTAGTACAATGGGACATTGTAGTGTGTTCGCCAGTGCTTACATCATAACTGGATAGCTGGACTTCATTTTAAAGCTTTCATCAAAGTGCATGTTGGGAAGTTGATAAAAGGTGTTCACAGTGAGGAATCTATTCTACATCACTGCCTCTACATATCACTTCTACAGGGACTGCAAAGATAAGATTAGACTAATTACAGTATGCACAGATACATTTAAGCAGGTATTGTTTCAATGCACTTCACAATGTTATGGACATATATGTACATATGTAGTGGTATACAGACAATATGACAGATGTTTTAAACAACTGACTAAAGAAATGTTCAGATTATAGGTACTTGGGGCAGACTCCCCTTACAGCAGCCTTAGTGGGGGAAGTGTAGGAGGATGTTTTTGCATTGGAAAGAGCATTAAGTTGCCATACTGGGATGAAGAGAGAGAACTAAAGGCAGTAGTGCTAATAATTGTGCAAAAGAAATAAAGAGATCAAAACAGAAATGTAATAATTCATTTATTGCATTACTCATATATATGTATACTGTATCTGCTCATTTGCATGCCATTGTTGTAACACTTTAAAAGAATAGTTATGCTTGTAGTCTGTTGTCTTTAAATATTCATTTTTTTCTTGTTAATAATGGAAATTCATCCATAGAAAAACACATAAAATAAGGGAAAGGCAAACACTTACCTACAGAGGATTGGTGCATAGTGTGTGGAAACAATAATAAAAAAACAGTTAACACTAGCATTCAGGCTCTTGCTCTTTTTGTGGTAGGAGTACACACACTTGTGAGTGTTTTTTTCTTTTTTTTTTCCCACCAACTAGGATCATGTAACAACCTCAATTCCTCTTCTATTTTTCCAGTACTCATTCATCTTCTCTCCTTTCCCTTATTTTATACATTTTTTCTTATTGTTCTATTCTTTTTTTATTATTTGCACATGTTATTAAAAAGAAAACTGTTATGTAATTAAAACACTCATTATTGCTTAAAAAGTGCACCACCTGATGCATGTAATAAAATATGGAATATTTTTCAACTGCTTTAGAAGCTTACAACACAAACTTTTCAGATTGTAATTATCAAGGAAATTTCTATTGAACAAAATTCATACACAGCTTTCTCTGTGCACTGCATGTAAAATCACTGCAGCTAATAGTGCACTGAATTGTGGTTTAACAATGAAAAATTTAAATGTAAAAATTTAAATCAAGAAAAAGTCTTTGGTCACTTCAATTACTGTTAAGTTGCAATTACAACTTTTAATGTCATCTGTGGTCAAGCTCATGGTAGCCAGTGTGCTAAGCACATTCACAGCTTTATGATAAAATTTAGATGGCAAACTTAGCTGGGCACTGGTGTCAGTCAAGTAATGCTTTAAAAATCTGCATGTTTCAACTGCAACAAATAATCTGTTGCATTAAAGTGGTGCAAAATGGCAATACAAGCAGTCCGTCTGGCTTGTAATAGATATTAGCTCTAGAAACAATTCTGTAAAGTACAATCAGTAACCCCCTTGGCTGCATCAGCGGACCTGACAACTATTTAATTATCACTTATGATCCACTTATTTGCAGTAATTTTAAATGAAAACTACACAAGAAAAGTAAATAACAAAAAATTGGTAAATGGTTACTTACCCTTTTTAAACCAGTTTAAAAGTGGGTACAAAGAGCACCATCCCAGCAATCTCAAAGCCTGTATTACACCTGCAGTTCCTGTTTTTCCATTTATTCAGTATTTTGCATCTTGAGAGAGATTATTCTGCTACATGGAGAATTAGCAACACTGAGAAAAAATATAGCATAAAAGGCTACTTCAGGCTGACCGTTAAACTAATCAACAGTATTTCCTCACAAGTAGCAAGATTTATGCTGTATGTAGGATGAAGACCAAGACAGGAAAGTGAAAGCAGCTGGCAGTGTTTCCATGATGAAACATGTGTGCCCATATTAATGCACTGGCTACCAATAGCTACAGAAAGTGATCAGAATTTCATATAAGTTCCAGCACCATTTTTGTCCTTCAATAAACGCTTCATATTACTGCACACTTGTTCAAGGGTGAAAATTTTCATTCAGAGTCATTCAGTGCTGGGAACATTGCATGATATATCAATATTGGCCTTGTTCCTTCATTGAAATTATTTCTTACATTTCCATTTTGCACACGATATTCATGATAACATATAGATAAACTGTACAACAAATATGACAATCCACATGTAACAAATACACTCATGTTCAGAAAAAACAGGACACCTTGAATGACTAGAAATAGAACATTCATATTCACAGGACATGTACATTAGTATATTCTGCAGAAGCGATTAGCATTTGAACCATGCTGGCTTGCAGGTTCAGGGGCAACATCAATATCGTGGTGCAACACCACCTACTGGTAAAATGTGCTTGCATCCCTCATTGTTGCTATAAATCAAAGACAATGGATCAGTGTGACTTGAGAAGATGTGCAGGATGATATGTGTGAACTGTACCATCAAATCAGTGAGTTTGAAAGAGGGCGCATTATTGGCATGAGAGAATGAGAGACATCCATCCCAGAAATTGTTACTTGTGTGGGATGAAGTGTGTCAGCAGTGTGACGGGGATGCACCAAATGGTTCATGCAAAGCCCTAGAACACAATGAAATGGGTCTGGTTGCACCATCCAGGCCATCCCCTGAGAAGATCAACACCCCATCCAAATAACATTGCAGGACAGATCTGTATCGTCCTCAGTTTTGGCACTACATTGAAATAGTGTAACACAGTGTTCACTTTTTTCAGGGGTGATAGTCTGTCACTGTTTATTATGGCATGGGTTACATGTGTATCGCCCAGTTCTCCACCTACCTTTGACGAATGTCAGAAACATGCTAGACATCAATGGTATGGACCAACATCTCTGAGGACAGGAGTGGCATCAGGTAGTTTTCTCAGATGAATCCAGGTTCTGTTCATTTGAAAATGATGGCTGCATTTTGGTTCACCTCAGACAGGGGGAGCGGCATCACGACGACTGCATTCGCACAAGACATACAGTGCCAACTCAAGGCCTTATGGTGTGGGGTGCTATTGGGTACAACCACAAATCATGGTTGGTGCGTGTCCAGGGTAGTGTGACCAGTGAGACCTATGTGAATGACATCTTGTGACCCATAGCCATACCCTTTCTGCCCAACACCCCAGACATCATTTTCCAGCAAGGCAATGCATGACCACATGTTGCTGCACAAGCACGTGCCTTCTTGGTGCCACAGGATGTCAGCCTTTTTCCCTGGCCTGCCAATCAAAAATGTGTGTTATATGGTGAAATGATGAGTGCAGTGCTGTGACCCAATGCCCACAACCACGGATGAACTTTGGAACCAAGTGAATGCAGCATGAATGGCTATATCACTGGACAATGTTTGTGCTTTATACACGTCAGTGCCATCATGGCAGACCCTGTACCTACTAGGCAACAGGACACATGCTGAACTGAGCTGACTGAAATGCTAATCATTTCTGCAGAACATACTAAAGTACATGTCCTGTATATATGAATGTGCATCACTAGTCATTCAAGATGTTCTGTTTTTTCTGAATGTGAGTGTATGTTAGTAAGACATGTATGAAGAAATTGAAGTCAGGCAACATCATAACTGGTATACAACAATCTGTATTCAGAATTGAAAAAAATAGAGAAAGAAAACATAGTAAAATAGGAAATAAAATGAAAGTAACGACTTCTTATAGGAAGCTTAAATAACTATTTTGCATCACTGAATAGAAGCGAAATAAAGCTTCAGTCATACACACAAAATACTTAAAGTTCTACATGATTTCACAAAAATTTTATTTCATCTCCTCATTATAGAATTCTAAAATTGGCTGTAAATGTAGCAGTTGATCATCACCTTCAAGAATAAACTATCTGAATTCTGAAGTACTTTATTAAAAATTATTGTTGTTCATTAAATGTTCAATTTGTTCTGTAACATATTCCTTGCTCTGTAGGTATGATATGTGTCGACGGAGGAAAGGAGGACGTTGTACCAAAGGAACAGCCGGTACGTGATTGTCATTCAGCGTCCTCCAGAAACATCTTTTGTATATAGCTTCATAGTATGTCTGTACAAAATGTGAAGGGAAGCAGATGGTGATGGGATATGATTATGAGAGCAAGTAATTGCTGTTTTCAATGTTCATTTGACTGTTTCTCTTTTTTTTTTAATCTGTGTATCTCCATTTTAACATGCTGTGGTGTTTGGTTGTAATGTGTACAGCTGGTGGTTCCATTCTGGATTTGCAGAAAATTTCTTATAACAAGCAAATTAGGCAAGACATTGTAACAAGCTACATTTAGAAAGTCACAGTAATCTTTTGCTCACCCTCACATATGTTTAATATCTTTGTGACTGTGTTATTTCTAAAGATGTTTTGTCCTCTGAATGAATTTAAAAAACTGTTTATATTTTAGACAATTTCACTTTTATTATAATTACAGATTAGACATGTGCAGGAGACAATTTGCTAATGACGTGTGCAACAGAGGTACCGCAGGTAGGTTTGAGTGACTGACCTTAATACAATCAAGATTTCACTTTGCATGGCTAGTCTTCTGTAAACAAAATGGTGATGATGCAGAGCACATATATATCATATTTGCTATTTCATTAATTATGAGTAACTTATAAAAAATGTAATATCTTACTTTCAGAACAAATTTACAAAAGTAAACTGTAATTCATTATTAATGCATATAAATGGAATCTGTTATAAGATAGCTACAAAACTTCAAGTAACTGCCAAAGTGACAGATAATGAAACTTTTTGCCACTGCTGTCACTTCTTTTTAGCTTGCAGCCTGAGAATATAATGTCTGTATGTGCAAAAAATGTGCTGTGCTATCACCACCATTTGTATTCCCCGAGACAAACAACAGAAGACTAAATAATTTAACAATAAATCATTAAAAATGTAAAATTTCAATAAATAAGACTGTAAAATACCTTGGGCCTAAAATTTATTTTGACATTTCCACACTGAAACTTTCTTCACATCTGAACACTTAACAATATTTCTTCTTCAAAGAAAGAACCAAAATTATGTAGAAAGTAATTAAAAGACAAAGACATTGTATCATAATGAAAAGTGATGGCAGATCTCCTTCTACAAATTTTAATACCCAAAATGAGCATGGAAAATACCCATGAAAATCTCTTCAGAAGACTTATACAATTGTATTGTGCTAATAGTAACTAAATTTTTGCTGTACCTCATTGAAAAAAAATAGAGAGAGACTGAAGAAACTTGTAACACAACATGTCTGAAAGGAAGTGTGAACTAGCAACCATTATATATTGATCAGAATATTTTTAACTGTTGAATAATCCCTGGAAAAATTCGAATCTACCATAGCTGTTTCCTATCACATTCACCTTTTACTAAGCCCCAGTAAATGTTTTCACAAATTTGTATGTGATTAATATCTCATCACTCCTCATATCTAACCTGGTTATTAAGTTAGAAGCTCATGACCTGCAGAAAGACAGTAATTTTAACCTGCTCATCAGCTAGAATGCCATTCAGGATTAAATAATGCAGTAATATTTCTTGTATTGGAAAGTATCTGAAATAATCAAATGTGAACAAGGCCCTGGAAGAATGTTGTACATGTTTTTCAATATCTGTGGAAAGTTCTGATTGAGAATTACGAATTACTGAAAGGCAGGAGCGCTGTGTCATTGATAAGTACACAGACAAAGGGTACAGAGCGTTGAGAGGTTTCAGAATGAACTTCCCTTTTCAAGCTTGTAGAAAAACAAGCTTGAAAAAGGAAGTTCATTCTGAAAGCTAGCAGAGCTCTGCACCTTTTGTTTGTGTACCTACTGACAACGCAGTGCTTCTGCCATTCAGTGGGTCATCTCTTTTATTCCTAAATAATTAGTGCAAGTTTTTCAGTTATCCAGAAATTAGAGCCCACGTATTCTCTGCACCAATAGTCATGAAAACTGCAACACCACAATTACAAAGGAAATTTCCAATTTATGTATCCAGGGAAGATGCTAATACCACTAGAAATGTGGGAACCAATACAGTGCTGCCTGAATTGCTGGATGATTTGTTGAAGCTGAGGACTGTTAATGGTATGGGTAATTGTAAGCCACCTGTAAAAAATCTTTACAACTCACTGACACCATAGAGCATGGAAGGAAACTGCTAAATTTGAAACACTTATAAACAGTGGACTGGAGGATGTGTTGAGATCATTACTGTGCAGCTGGGCCATGGGAACCATGAACTGTGTCATCCTCTACCAACTGTGTTATTGGATGCCACTGTGGAGTAGCATTTGATTAGCACATCACTCTCCTAGCTGTTATTGTAAACTTATCCAAACTGAAACTTCTGTTTCTCCTCCACGTAGCTCCTCAATTGTTCTTTGGGTGAGGAGTGCATCCCATTCCAGGCTGCCAGGCATACAGCTGATCAACTAATACTATGAGATGATCTAATGAGCTACCAATATTCTTTTGTGCATCTCATTCCTCAAGGACCTGCCATCACTTTTCTGCATGATTAACTCACCTTCCAATTTTTCTGTCAGTTTCATTTAATATATGGGATGTATTCTTGCACTGCCTTGACAAATCACAATATGCATTTACATAGGAAAGAACACTGCCCTTTCTTATGGAAGACCTCTTCATTTCTTCTCTTTCACGCTGTGCAACATAATCATCACTCTAATGCAACAAAACATATTTTAAAAAATTTCATGCTGTTAAAATGTATGTTCAAATAGAAATAGTTTTTAAAGCAAATGAATTTAAAGATGAGCATTACTGTCAAAAACTGGAAGTAGTGAAATGTTCCAGCTACTTCAGTGGCAATTCATCACATCATTACTGGTACTGAGAGGGGTCACAAAATTCTGACTACAAAGGAGTTCCATTGGCTGTTTGAGGAGTAGCAAAAATCATCCAAATATTTTTTTGGTCATGAAACAAAAGTGACAATGCTGAAAAGTGTAAAAATACTAATTACACATCAAGTGGAGTTAATCATTCAGTAAACTTTTGCATTTGTTAAACTGACTGCAGTTCCTGCTTCACAAAATTTGGGCCAAGAGATAAATTGTATGTATTTGTGATTTTTGCTCCCATGAGTAACAGACATTCTAACTTTAAGGAAAGAAAGGTAGAATGATTGTGTCCATTTCATACTGAAAACGTTTTCCCTTCCCAAGAGAAAAAAACCCATGATAATTCTTAACCAACACATGGACAGAGAATGTATTACAGACTACTGACTGACTTAGATTTGTTTATCAGTTATTAAATTACTGTAATTTCTCATTTTTATTTGTTCACACATGGCATGAGGACATTAAGTATAAGGTAAGATTCACTTTTTCTACTGTCAACTAAATTGTTAATAGAAAAATAAAAACAGATAAAACAACCACACCCATGCAAATAATGATCATTGTCTAAATGATGTAACTGCTGATTGTTAAGAAATCTGGAGCAATTTTACTTTCCAAGAAGCCAGGGAAAATGTCAGGAAAGTAAAGATGTTCAAGTTTGGATATGGAAACTTATAATGTGTTCTTTATGATCAATAGAAAGCAGATGGTTTCATTTAATTCAATGATGTATCCTGTGTGGATTCATATCACTTTTCCACAGAGTTATCTTTCTTTTTCTCTTTAGTAAAAGAAAAGAAAATTCTGATCATGTCTTTTGAGCTGATTGCAACTATTTTTTATGGGTGTGACAGTTTTGTCTGGTTTCATTTCTTACTGATACTCCAGGACTTTTTAAAAAATATTTAACATATTAAAATGGCTTTCTTAAATGCTATTGTGGAAATAAAAGTTGTGTTTAACCTTGCATGATGTTGTCTTCTTGTTTGCATCATTATTTAATAAACATTCCAAACAAATTATTCAAAATATTAATGCAGGAAAAATGCTTATGTAAAATGTGAATAACGAGTAATACTACCTCCAAAGTCCATGTGATTGCGCTGCAGACATGATGTGTTACACCATTACTGCTGACTTATGTCCCTTACATCAATAGGTCAGAGATAATGCTGTCCTAACACCATCAACTTACATGCTTGTTCAACTGAATAACTGAACTTGCCTCCATGTTACTCTCAGAATTAGTGTCTAGGTAAACACGCGCAAGCTTTATTCAAGGATGGCTTTTTTTTTTCCTTTGAATTCAGTAAGTAATAGTTTGTACAAGGAAAAAGCCTATTTTTCCCATAATTGTCGAAGGAAAAATCCCATAATTTTTCCAACATATTTAGATAATCTGCACGGTACACATCTGTAGTTCTTGTCTTCTTTTATTTATTATCTATAATTAATTTGTGTATGTATGCTGCTCCCTTCACAGATAACTAACATTAATTTTGAGACTATATAAACTTTCCCCAACATATTAATTGATTTTTTTTTTTCGGGTCTTCAACTGGGTCACGCAATCACTTTGGATCAAGGGCCAGCAGCAACAATTTTTTTCACAGGCACTTTGATTCTCTGTGGTGTATGAAACGGCTGTCATTCACAGTAGGATCCACATAAAATTGTTCTCTCAGTCAGGTACACTTTTACACTTTGAGCATGTTATTGACTTTACCCAGTGTACACAGCAACAAATACACATCCACATACACCTGTACCAGGTTCCATATGTTCTGTCTGCCACATACTGTACCACAATTAAATTAAATAATTATTAAAATAAAAAACTTTTTAATATAACACATTTAAAAAAACAGACTAAAAATATAAAATAATTTCTCCTAACATCAGTCAGATTCCTAACCGATTACAGATCGTCCTGAAAATTTATTCATGAGAATTTTTAATAGCTATGACAGTATTTGTACAGTTTAAAATGAAAACTGTGGGGTGCATGCAATAGATAATAGTAAGTAGTGTTAAAAGAGTAGCTATTGTTGAGAAAATCGCGTAACAGTTCATACCATTTGCAGTGCAATAAAATGGTTAGTGACTTAGATCAATTATCTATTGCTTAGATCAGTTATCTGTTGCATTCAACCAATGTTTTTTGTTTAAAATGTTACAATTATCATCATAATTATTAAAAAATCCACACGTGCAAATTTTCAGGACTGTCTGTGTCGTGTTAGGAATCTGTATGGGGCTAGGAGAAATTATTTTATACTTTTTAGTCCATTTGAAAAAGTGTTGGATCATAAAGGTTTTTTATTTAAATAATTATTTTCTGCTTTTTAGTCTAGTGTGCGTGAGAAATTATTCAACCTATTTCAAACATTTTGATAAGATAACAACACAGACATGTGGCAAATTTCAGGTTTATTGCTGTTTCCCTTTACCTGAGTCAGCCAGTATATTACTTCCTCCTATGTATATCTTGTGAAAAGACAGTGAAGGTAAAAATTAAAGAGATTTGAGTTCACACAGAGGCTTATCAGCAACCCTTCTTACCGTGATACATTCGCAAGCGGAACAGGGAGAGCGGGAAGTGAGAATGGTACACAGAGTACTCTCGGCCACACAGACAAGGAAATGAGTTAATATTTCATTATCATTCTCTTCTAAGCTATGTTGAAAGTCTAAAGTCTCTAACTCATTGGGAAGTTAGTTTAAAATTGACTGTAAAATTTGTACCGAACAGACAGAGAGACAAGAAAGTGACCTAATAAAAATGAGTTAAAACATTTCCCATTCCCAAATTCTGACCAAGGCTTGTGGGAGGTTTCCCTTACTAGAACAGCCCACTTTACCTTCAGCGATAGGGTACGAAAACTAATTAAAAAAATTTAAAATGGAGGAAACAGTTCTGTCGAGATGTAGCAAACAGTGTTCTCACTTCAAGATGGTGACAGCCAGGTGGATCTCTGAAATATTATGCCAATTTGACTGAATGATGCAGCTGCAGACCTGACAAGAATTACATTAATTTTGTTTTGCATGTTTCACATCATAAATTTGAACCGATTTGTCCCATTGCAATTCATTAGCACTATTCTTATGTGGCTCATAAAATACGTAAGTTACTGTGAGACTTTAACTGCAGTAGAATGCTGGGAGTTCTTGGCCTTACTATAATAACAAAGTATCCAACAGAAATCCTTCATGAAAGACAAAATAGAAGTTGTATTATATTTAAGCTAGTTTAATGAAGTACCCATATTGCGTAGACAGTATTATCAGTCAGGCACTGAGGCTACTATTAAGAAAATAGTGGCAAGCTATGGATTTCCAACAAAATAAGTAAAATATATAGAAATGATAAAGAAATGTAAGAAAATGAAGTTAACCTGTACCTGCCTAACATTTGGTTTTGTTTTTAGTAGACTTTCAGTACCCAGACATGGAGAGGGGCAAGGGGGTGGGGGTGGGGGGGGGTGGGGGGGGGGGAGAAAAGCTGCTTAAAATGTTGTAAATTGCTTCCTCATATGAGGAAAAGTTGAAGTGAATTATCAGACTAAAAGCATTGGACATGGACATACGAGTGATTTAAGGAGTAAAGATAATAACTCTTCAAATAATTATCCAGGGTGACTATATCAAACCGAGGATTGGGGAAGGGTTGCTGACAGTTGGTAGGGAGAGGTAGCAGGTGGTGAGCTTGTATTGGCCACAAGTAGGTGGTGTGGCGTGCAGTGCACAGTGACACAGAGAAGTAGATTGGCTAAAGAAGATTGAACAGCAGAAAAAGGAGCCTGTGGAGAAAGATGTGTGGGTGCAGATGTGTTAAGTCAGGTTGATGGGACAAGGATGAATGTGGTTGTGAGGCAGGGGAAAGTGGAGACTGACCCCATGAGTATTATGCAATTGAAGGAAGTGTTTGTTGCAAGGACTATTTCCATCTAGGTAAATCAGAGAAGCTGGTGTTTGGGATAAGAATCTAGATGGCAAGGATTGTGAAGGAGGCCAGTCAAACTGAACATTTTGCACTCAGCAACATGTTTTGCTATTGGATGATCAACTCTACTCTTGAGTGTTAAAAAAAAAAAATAATAATAATAATAATAATAAAGTTTTCAGTTCGTAGCATCATGAGCACTATGTGCTTGCCAGAAAGAGAAATAAATAACTAAATAAACAAGAGTAGAGAATGTGTGCAGAAGAGATGTGCAACAACCTGAAGCTCATAAACAATTATACAAATTTTGGTTCAAGACCCTCTTGTTTAGGCTACTGACTATTTCATTAAAGTTTCCAGTTTATATTTACCATCATATGGCCACAATTGTTGGTTACTTGTTCTGTTATTGGGGCAAAAATGTGACTGCTGGAAATGAATTATGTTAGTGTATCTTAAGGAATAAATTTACCAATATAGTATAAGTTGTATGTTAGGTAACAAACCAGTGCAAAACATCTGAATTTCGAATGAGAAAATATTGATCAAAAAGCATTTTTCCTTATAAATTCTAAACTAATAAATATATTTTCAAGTAGTTCAGTGAAATTTTATACATTATGTCAATATATGCAAACAAGAAAGTAACCACTAAAGATTTTGGATATTAAAGTTGTGTGGCTTAAATATTAACAATTAACAAAATTTCCATTTAACATATTTTAACAATATAACAAATAATATGCATCTCTCAAGTACTGCCATTCTATTATTGGTTTGTAGTGCAGTTTGTTTTAAAAAACTAACCCTATTTATTTGTTTGACTTGTAATGTGAAAATAAAGGTATCACTTTTCATATGTGTTCAAATCTGCAATTAAACATTGAGATATTAAACCAACAGAAACTGCTATAAAACAAATTACTTTTTCCAGAGGTACTTTTTAGTTGAGATAAAGATATTCTCTATGATCTGTCGATAAGAAAGTTTTGTATATAATACTTCAGAACAGCTACAGAATTTCAATAAACAATTTTAGGAATGAGTATAGGTGTGTAGTTTACATGCAGAGTTACAAACAGTGAACAGAATATCATGAACATACTCAGTGGCTCATGCAGATACTGAATGTAGCAGTTTTTCTTCAAAAGCTGAGGCTACAAAAAACAATGGACAGGGTGAGGGCAGTATGCAAAATCAAGATGAATAGAATATAAATGCAAAATGTCTTAATGAATTTCTTAGAGAAAAGTTCTTACAAAACTGGTTAAGTGAAAGACTGATGATGGAAGATAGAAAGTAAAGATAAAAAAAGATTTGTGTCTCTTATTGACATTATGATACGCTTACCTTTCAAAAATTTTTATTTGCAGTTCCTTCTTTAGTAGAATGATATTTTCACAGCTAAAGTCAAAATTATCTACACTTTCAGCTTTTACTTCAAACTCATTATTAATATGGCAACAAAGATTTTCCCAGCATTGATGTTAATTGAGGGAAGTATCTTGCACAACACTCTGTAACCCTTACTATGATAATACGACATCATAAATGTGGCATAATTCTCCAAATTTTTTCAGAATTTCTCCAACTTGTCATATGTTTTCATATATGATGTCTTACCAAAATGCTCTTACAAATCAGGTTTCTATCCACATCTTCCTCCACTTTAAGCTACCCATATTTATTGTTTATTGTATTTCAATTTTTTCTTATTACATTTTTTAAATTCATCATATTGTTATTGTTACATTTATACAGTATTTATTACATCTCTTTTACTGCAAGCAATTAATTACAGAAAAATGCTTTCCAGAGAGAGCAACATTTTTCTCTGTTTAATAAGTTTATGTGCCATCGCAGTTGCAAATCTATTGTAAAATAGCCTGATTCAGTGTATACAACCATTTTCAGTTCTGAGTTCATCACAAACAATCAGTTATATATACACTACATACTCAAATTCATTTTTTATTTCATCTACCTTCTTTCTATGTACTGATATTAAAAAAGATATGATCATATGGATAAGACACCTGCGACTTGGATACAACGTAACATGTGCCACTGTTATACTCTCCTCCTTGTTACCTGCATTATGTTGGTCCATTGATTTTCATCGTTTATTTCAGACACACACCAATGTAAATCATAAGACAATCTCTTTCTGCCATACAATATTAAAAATGATTTCATTATTCCACAGGCATAATCAAGTATGTGTATATTATAATCTTTTCATATTTTGAGGGATAAATAGTTACATCACAATAAAAAAAATGAAACCTCATTGATTGTGTTCAGTTCATTCTGCTCACTGCTAATGACTTAATTTGAAAGGAAATTTATTATATTTTGATGATAACGTACTATAGTTAGGTATGAGAGAGTAAGTAAGATTTTAGCTGACACTTTGTGTGTATAACTTAAAATACATCTGAGGACATTTTGCAAGACTTAATTTCATTATTTTACTTTATTTAGGTTTCGCTTATGTTGGTGGTGCTTGTGTTGTGAACAAGAGGCTTGAGAAAGTTAACAGTGTGGCCATTATTGAAGATACCGGTGGCTTCTCAGGAATCATTGTTGGTGCACATGAAGTTGGACACTTGTAAGTACCTAGCATTATCGAAAGGTTGAATAAAGTTAGTTAGTTTCATATTCCGTGAATCTTTGGCACAACAAATCGTAACGATGTGGAACAAGTCATTTTACATACACATCACAACTTAATTTTTAAATATGGCTACATGCTGAATATATATATAAAAGTTTTTTTACATATCTACAGATGTGAGTTGGAAATGAAACTATAAATTTTAAGAAACTGATGAAAACAGAAAGAATTACAACAAGACATATAAGTGCACAAATGAAATGGAATGCTTCGAGGATCAATAAAATTGCAAATCTCAAGCTTAAGTACTTTAAGAGCAGTTACTTTTTAGAACAAAATTTTAAAAAATTCAGGAAGAGGTGCATGTGAAGGGAAGGAAAGTTACTTGAAATCTTGGAGCCACAAACAAGCATTGTTTATACAAATCTGTAACAGCCAAAATTCTAAATTATGTGCTAATAATAGACTGTGTACACTACTTAAGTCAAAAATTTGAGCTAGAGATTAAAAAGTAAATATTCCGATACATTCAGCTCCTCCGTTAGGAAGCCTTTACCCTTGCCTAATTGCATTTCCATGTTCTGTTTTTCCATCTCTGAGGTCCTGGACAATTAATTCTGAAAATATATGCACCCCATTTTTGGTCTGCACTAACATAACCACACATACCCACACAGTTGATTATTCACCTGGACAACTAGTGAATAGTTGTTTGTATTACCAAAATATTGTAATTCTCTGTACCATATTTAATGTTAATACTACAGTATATTATTTAGAATGTGGTGGGGTTATACAAATACAAATGTTTTATTCCACCGTTGAGCAATTAACATTCAGTTGGTGTCGTCAGTGTTAACACAATAATAATAATATAAACTTTGACATAACAAATGTTATTAACTACAATATAATAATCCAAGCTGGATGCAATACATAGTTGTGTAAATGTCAATAACAGCGAGAAGTTTCCTAACAGATCAGTTAAAAGATAAATGAACTACATTGTTCAGTGAATGACAAATAAATAATCAAACAGATAATCAACAATAAATACATGAAATAGATGCACAGTGTGGCATATGTATAGTTTGCAGTTAATTTATAGTTAATTCTCATAAGGAAAGTGGGTCATTTCTCACGTACTCAAGCAACTCTTGAGCAGAGTAAATTACTTTACTTTTCATCCACCTTGAAAGACTAGTTTTAAATTTATTTTCCAGCACTGTGTAGGCATTTTCACGTAATTTGCTGAAGTAGACAGGACCAAGATATTTGTACCTGTTATGTGTCTTTGCAAGTCTAGCATATGGCATATTAATTGTATGTCCACTTCTTATATTATGATCATGAACAGTTCTCCTTAAGTCAAATTTACTCATGTTATCTTTAGTGAAAACAAGGCAGTTGTAAATATACAGACCAGGCACTGTCATTATATTTAGTTTCTTAAAATAATCTCAACATGATTCTTATGAGCCAAGTCCTACTATGCACCTTATGGCTTTCTTTTGCCATTTAAACACTAATTTTAAGCCTACAGAATTGTCCCATAATAGTATTCCACAACTCAGGTGCGAATGGAAGAATGCAAAATATGCATATAACGTAAGTTCTTTACTGACACTGCTCCTCAGCTTATACAGCAGATATATGGCATGTGCGAAGTTGCCACATATCCTCCCTGTGTGAATATCCCAGCTGAGCTTTTGATCTATAGGAAATCCTTGTAATTTTCCTGTTTTGTTATGATGACTGGGAGCATTCAGATTAAATACAATATCTTCAGTTTTACTATCATTCTTCTTCACTACAATTGCCTCAAACCAAGTAGTGTACCTCTCCATTGCCACTGACATGCTGTGTTGCACATTTTCAAGATTGGGCATCACATGTGATGAGTGTTGTGTCATCAGCATATAGCACTGCATCACATGATACAACTGCAGATAAATCATTTATATAAATAATGAAAAGGAAAGGTCCAAGAACAGATCCTTGAGGTGTGCCCTTTACAACTGGGAGACATTCTGACATTTGATTATTTACCTTAACTAAGTGTTTTCTGTTGTCCAAGTACGACTGCCTTAGACACAGAGCATTCTCTCTCACTCCGTAGTGGTAGAGCCTTTTTATGAGAATAATGTGGGAGACCATATCAACACCTTTCCTGAGGTTCAATAGTGTTGCACGGATTATGTCTTTATTGTCAAAACAATTGTATATTTTTGCTACAATACTCTCAACTGCTTTGGCTATAGAGAAGCTGGGTCTGAAACCAAAATATTGACTCATCTGTTTATGCATGCAGTATTCTATTATTTTTGATATTATTGGTATAAATGATGGTTGATAGTTATCTGGAGGTGCTGTATCTCCTTTCGTATGTACTGGTTTAACTACAGAGATTTTTAAACATCCTGGATGATTACCTTCATCAAAAATTTTGTTGATTATGTTAGTCAGTGGCATTACAATTTGATTTCTGATATATTTAATAATATAATTTGAGAGACCATAGTAATCATCTGCTCTAGAATTACTAAGCTTAGCTATTGATTCATTGACCATCTTCTTAGTTACCCAAATCCAGTGAAAGCTGTCTGTTTGATTACTGTTCACTGCCAGCAGCAGTGCCTATACCTTACTTACATTCTCCAGTATGCTGTTATCTGATAGAGGACTGACAAAATTTTCATTTAGAATATGAGATGGAACTGGTGTCTGGTATACTTTATCATCACAGTTAGTTTCTGTTTTAATAATTTCCCATGCAGATTTGCATTTATTCACTGAGTTCAGTATATATGTATCATTTGCTTTGCACTTAGCTGCCTTGATTTCAGACCTGTAAATTTTTTCACTTTCATACACATTTCCTTGTCAGCAATATTGTGCTTGTATCTATCATGTCAGAGTAGCACTAAGATTCGTATTCTACTTAGATGTGGGGTGTACCAGCTTTTTAGATTTTAGAGACAAACTCCCTTTATAGATAGTAATAATAATAATAATTTTATTGTCATTCAGCTGATTACAGCAATAGACAAAGTCAAGAGCATATATTTCTACATAAACTACTATATCGATGTAAATTGGTTTACATAAAATAGGTACACGTTAGAATACAGTATTTTCATCTTCAAAGAATTCATCAATGGTGTAAAATGGATTGTTCAGTAGTAGCTTGTATAATTTAGCTTTAAAGATATTTACAGGCAGTTCTTTAAAGTCAGCACTTAGTCTATTAAACATCCTTAGTCCCAGAACTAGGTAAGAGTTATGTGATTTTGATAATCTATGATATGGTACATCTACAGATGTTCTGTTTCTAGTATTATGGCTATGAATATCACTTCTCAACACAAAATTAGACACATTGTTTCTAATGTACATTAAAACATTGTAGATGAATAAGTTTACTACTGTAAGACACTGCAATTTAATAAACAGAGGTTTACAGTGTTCTGTTTTATCAGAATCCGTTATTATTCTCATTACTTTCTTCTGTAAAAGTAAAATGTCATTTACATGACAGCTACTGCCCCACAGTAAAATTCCATTTCTAATTAGATAAATAACTCTTGAAAGCCTAGCCAATATATTTTTAATGTGTGGTTCCCACGTCAATTTATTGTCAATAGTAACACCTAAAAATTTAACACTTTCTAATTCCTGGTAGTTAGGAATCTCTTTGAGGCTAAAGTAAAGTGTCTGGGTTTTGTTTTCCTTTAGCAAGAAGACATTAGCTTTGAACCATAATGAGGACTGAGCAAGGGTATTTTCGGTCAGTGTTTTCAGTGTACCTAGATCAGAGCTTTTATGTAGAAAAGTTGTGTCATCAGCATACAATATTGTATGAGAATTTATGAATAAGGGCAGGTCATTAATCATTAGTACAAACAGTAAGGGTCCAAGCACCGGCCCTTGAGGCACTCCGTACCTAACATTAACCAAATTTGATTTCTCCCTACCAATGCACACAACTTGTTGACGGTTCTCTAGAAAAGACCTGAACATATTTATACTGTTGTCATCAAAACCATAGTAAACTAGCTTATTCAGCACAGTGTCATGCTCCACACAGTCAAAGGCTCTGCTGAGGTCACAAAATGTAGCCTGGGCATAGTCCCTAGCCTCGAACACATCTAGGACTAATTCTACGAGGGAGTCCATTGCATCTGTTGTGGATTTACCTTTCCTAAATCCAAACTGTTTATCACTAATTATATTTAGTTTACCCAAGTAGGCACTAACTTGCTCATACATAATCGTTTCTAAAATTTTTGAAAAAACTGGGGTTATGGATATAGGTCTGTAACTAGCGGGACAGTTCTTTTCCCCTTTTTTGTATATGGGCACAACTCTAGAAATTTTTAGTATGTCGGGGAACTTACTTTCAACTAGGCATTTGTTAACACAGAAGGTTAAAGGATAAATCACACAATCAATAACTTCTTTCAACAAATTACATGACATATCATAGTAATCAACACTAACTGAAGGTTTGAAATTTTTCACTATTTTTAGGATATTATTTGGGCTCACTTCTGTGAAAGTGAAGGTGCTTGGGGGAAGCTTTTCAAAGCAGCTGTCCATAATACTAAGTGCATTTTCAGGTGGTTTGATTATTGAACTACTAATTTCTTCAATGGACTGAATGCAATATTTATTAAATTCTTCTGGGATAATGGCAATTTCCTCTTTGTGTTTAGTGTGTGCAATGGAGTTTATTACACTCCAGGCCTTCTTGCATTTATTGTTAGATATATCAATGTTTACTATGTTATGCAGTTTCTTTGCTTCATTTATTGCCGTCCTATACTTGCATTTAGCTTTAGCATACAGGTCTTTATACAGTTCTGACTTACTGGTTTTGTACAGACTAGAATACAGCATAACAGCATTTTTCAGTTGCTCTAACTGTGGAGTATACTGTTCCTTCGTTTTCCTTTTCTTGTAATTACTACTAATATTCACTGTACATTTTTTCAGAGGGGTGTTATTTTCAAATACATTTAAAAAGACGGAGAAAAACTGAACAGTGTTGAAACCTATTAAAACATGTGTCCCAACTGAAGTAAGTGAGGGCATGTCTAAACCTATCCATCCTCTCTCTGCTCACTGGTCTAGTAATCATAGTTTTAGATTCTGGTTTGGTGCAGTCTGAAGTTACATTATTAAGACTAAGATATACTGCATAATGGTCTGAGAAAGGGAAACTAATTACATCAGTGGACATACAAGTTCTCTTAATATTTGTAAATATATTGTCTAGACAGGATGAGCCTCTGGTAGGTTTGCAGTTAACACAGTACAGGTTAAATTGTCGAAGCACATTTTTGAGCTCTGTCACAGTTTTTCTGTCCTGCAGGACATCAAAACTTGAATTGATATCCCCTCCAATGACAACATTGTATTTTTTCCATTTCGGTATACATATGTACATTAATAGTTCCTCAAGTTTCTCCAGAAAGATATGGGGGTCACCACTAGGTGGCCTGTACACTACTACTACCATTAGCTTAAGGCTCTCAATTACTAGACCTGACATTTCAAAATGCATTTCATCACAAAGGGTATTGAGATATATCCTGCCACAGTTTGGTGCAAGAGGTATTTTTGCATATATTGCTACCCCACCACGTAAGTGCTGTTTTCTGCAATAGCAACTAAGTGGTGTGTAATCATCCAATACTTTGTAGCCAAGCTCATCCTCTTTACACCAATGTTCACTTAAACATAGAATATCTATCACGTTTTCATTTGAAAATTCGTTGACAATTAAGTTTTTATCTGCCATGCCCTGAATATTGAGGTAGCATATTTTAAACTCTACTTTAGGCATTTCTTTTTTTGCATATTCTCTTAGTTGACATGACCTACTGTTACTGCATGAAAGTTGACCTGCTTGATTTTTAATTATAATTATAACTAATGTAAGTGGTAAAAGTAACTACTAATCATATAGTTTAGGTATTGAGTGGTCCATCCATTATTTGTATCCCACTTAGAATTTTTTCATTATGGTGGTTTTGTGCCAGTTTTCCTATTTCCTAGCGTCATTAAATTTCTCTTGCCCGGCCTTCAGCCGCTTACTGTTCAGTAAATTGCTTAATTATTGTGATAATTACTACCTTTTGCAATTTTCTCATTTTATTGTATTGTGAATTTACATTAGGATGCTATTTTGAGTTTTCATTTAAGATTCTGTTATTTTGTACTTAGAATTTTCAGATTTTCTCCTGTGATAAGCTAATGTACAATTACTCTTACTTGCTCTTACTGAGAACAATTACTTTTGTTGTCTGTATTTCCTGGTCATGGTCACACAGAGAAGAATCCCATAATGCCAAATATAATTGCTGAGGGAACTCACTGAGCTGTATTTTGAAATTGTAAAACGTCATTCCTTGGAAATCTTTATTTTTATCGTCTGGCTGACATAACAGATATTGTGTCAAACAGATTAATCAAAACCTTTCCATCCTTCATAAAAGTATCGTATTGTTGAAAATTAAAAGAGCACATTGTTGGAACAGCTTGCAGTAATTCTCAAATTTTGGATAGTGGCACACGAACTGGGTACTCCAAGTACAATTTTGTGACAACACAATCTGTGTAGAAAAGTGACCATCAGAATCTGTGCAGAAAAGTGGCCATCAGGAACTGGCACAAACACCGTTGCATATGAGAGTAGCAGGCTACACTAATTAAATGAGATAACTTTTTTCTTGTCAGGTTTATACACATGTTCTAGACCAGTTTTATTTTGTACATCTTGCATTTATATTAATATGTAATAAAGTGCGCAACATTACACTATTTTTACACTTAGGGACTATTTGAAATCACTGCAGTGGGATGAAATGTTACTGAAGTTGTCTGTATACTTTTGCAGTGACCTTTATCAAGTCCACACAACAGGTAGTTTCCTGTCCTCCTGGGTTCTAAGTGCCCTGCCCCTCCTTTGCAGCCAACCCCCCCCCTCCCCCACGCCTCCCCAATCTATCATCCTTTCCTCCGAAAGGAAGAAACTGACAGATCCAAAAGATAGAATAGTTTTTTACTACTTTTTTGTCCTTCTATCTCTATTCCTGTAATATAATTTTCTTTATCACATATATGTGAGAAATCTGCATTTATTGTTAAAACTGTCCACCAAGTAATTCATTTTTTCCATTTGGTGCAGTCAGTCAGATGAGGAAGATCTTCAGTCATTTTTGAGTAACACATTCTTATTCCAGTACTTTTCAGCTGGTTTCCTTTCCTTCCATAATTTTTATCTCAGTAACTTTTTTGATACTAACTATTCAACTTCACCTTGATCTGCTACCTCATCCATTATTGCTCTATATTCTTAGCAAGTTATCCTATTACAGAGGGTAATTTCTCATCACAAAGCCCAAGCAGACTCTCACTATCACACTTCACTGGAAATATTTTGTTTGATTTGCAGCCTGACGTGCCTGTTACCATTTCTGACTACTCACAGTCTTTTTAGCAGACAAAGCCAAAATAGAAATTCAAATGCTGTACACTAATCTTTATGGTAAGGAAGGGCTCTGGTAGAATCTTTCTCCTACCACCATTTTTAGAACTTATATTTCACAACCTTAAATGGTTTTAAGGAAAGCTATGCATTTTGTTACTGCATTTTATGTCCCTTCCAGACTAATCACAGAATTTCATAAGATGAATACTGGCAGTCTTACATACTTCCTTCAATGCAACCAATGGTAGTTCTTCTGTCTCTTGAGTTTCTGTCCAAAATTAAATGCTGCATTTTGATTCTCAAAAAAATATCAGTTCATTTGAAAAACTAGCTATGTGAATATATTGTCTTTCATAAGTTTCCAGTTATATCATGTGCATAGTAAAAGTTCTGCTGGCTATCTGTGAGAAAGATTGGCTTGTTCAATACAGCTAATTGTGTTGAACTTGGAATATGTTATTGAATCTGTTCTGCTAGTCTTTTTGTAAATAAGATTGAATTTTACTTTCTTTCATCTACCCAAAACTATTCTCTGTTCATGAGGCATGTACTACACTGTGATTAAATGTGGTTCATTAAAAAATAGAAAATGAGAAAGTTTAAGATTTAACATTTCGTAGCTGATGAGGCCATTAAAGACAGGGTATAAGCAAGAACATGAAAAAAGAGGCCTTTATAACTATATATAACTCATATCTACTGTATATCTTTCTTCATAATTATTAAAATATAAAAAGCAAAATAAGAAATGAAAATAATGCTTCAGACAGTTTTTTGGAGTGCGTATGTAGATAAGTTTCTTTCATATTACGTCATTTGCAGGTTGGGAGCAGTTCACGATGGTTCACCCCCTCCAAGCTACCTTGGTGGCCCTGGAGCAGAGAAGTGCCGATGGGAGGATGGCTACATCATGAGTGACTTGAGACACACTGAAAAAGGATTCCGGTGGTCATCGTGCAGCGTTGCATCTTTTCACCATTTTCTGAAGTGAGTTATTTAGGAACTAGAAACAGCTGAGTCACTCTGTGAATAAAAACTGGAAATCTTTAAAAAAGTGTTTCTGAATACAGCTGCACAAAGCATTTATTTCACTTTACACAGACCACTATCACCTGTCTTTATACTGGCAAAGCATTGAATAGATTAAAAGATAATCAGCAGGCTTACTTTAAAGTTATTTGTTCAGTGCCTTGTAATACGTTGACCAACCAAAATGGAGCCCCACTGTGAATGCTATTCTCAAACACGGGATGAGTTGGTTGACATTAGTAAGCAGCTGGAAATGGCCCTGACTACAATTGACAGCTGCTGCAATTTGGTGTGCTGGAAGAGCTCTAGAGAGTCGTTTACCTGTGATACTTGTACCAGAGGTAACTCAAGTACATTCCTCTCCAGTGGATCCTGTCTCCTCTGCAGAAAGTACTGAATCTGCCCTTACCTGTCCACTTGATTGCGAGTGGCGCATCAATGGTAGATCTAAGCATCCTGTACAGGATGGACGGGGACCAGGGAGGACTCATGGTGTTGTACTGACCCCCATAACCAACAAGTTTGAGGTGCTGTATTTCACTGAAACTCAAACTGAGTCAGTGAGACTCACTTCACCTGTCTTGGGTAAACCTATTTTGACGGGTGTCTGGAGGAGGCAAGTCCAAAAAGGTAGGGGTCTATTAACTGACAGCAGTTCAAATGCATGGTGAATGTTGGTACCTCTTAGGAAAATGCCAGCAAGGGGCAGAAAAGGACACCAGATGCACTCACTGTGTATGCCTGGGGGCCTCATTCAACATGTTGAACGGGCTATTCCAGCAGCCATTGAGGGAACAGGGCGCAACAAACTGCAGATTATGGTGCACATTGGAACACATGATGCCTGTTGTCTTGGCCCTGAATTCATTCTTGGGTCATTACAGTGACAGAGAAGGTTGAGAAGACCAGCTTTGCGTGTGGAGTTTCATCGAAGCTCACAATTTGCAGCATCGTCCCCAGAACTGATCATGGGCCTTTGTTTCTGAGTTGAGTGGAAGGACTGAACCAGAGAATTCAAAAGTTCTGTGACAAGCCAGGCTGCCACTTCCTGGACTTGTGCCATAGTGTTAGAACTGTAGGGTTACCCTAAATAGGTCAGCTGTGCACTACAAATCAGAGGCTGCTACTCAGGTAGCTGACTGCATGTGGGCTGCACACAGAGGTTTTATAGATTAGGCGACTCCTCCAATCCAGATAACAATGGCTGTAGGAAACCCAGAAGTATAAGATAATATTGAAACAAATGCCTCCCACAGGAGAGATTATTAAAATCCTAATGGTAAACTGCCGCAGCATTTGTAACAAACAGCCAGTGCTTGAAGCACTCATGAAAAACAGTGAAGCTCATATAATACTAAGTACAGAAAGCTAGTTGAAAACTGAAATTGATAGCAGTGAGATTTTTGAGGAAAATTTAAGTGTGTATCGAAAGGATAGGCAAATGGAAATTGAGGCAGTGTATATGTCACAGTGCACAAAAAACTCAAACACACCGAGATAGAAATTGAAGCTGCATGTGAGATTGTTTGGGCAAGACTCAGTATCAGGGCTGGGCTGAAAATGATAATTGGATTCGTCCATCACCCACCACACTCTTCTCCTGATGGAGCTGAAAACTTCAGAGAAAACCTCAGTTCACTTTTACACAGTTCACCAATCATACTGTAATCATTAGTGGAGACATTATTCATCCAACAATTAATTGGAAAAATTACTATTTTGTTAGTGGTGGACATGTTAAGACATCTTGTGAAACTTTACTATATGCCATCTCTGAAAACTACCTAGAAGAGATAGTTAGGAATCCTACTCATTATGGAAATATATTAGAACCAATGGCAACAAATAGGCCTGACTTCTTTCAGGATGTCCATATCGAAACTGGTATCAGTGGCCACGATGCAGTTGTGGCAACAATGATTACCAAAGTACAAAGGACAACTAAAACAAGCAGAAAAATATACATGTTCAGTAAACTAGATAAAAAAATCAGTAATGTCTTATCTCAATGAGGAACTTGAACTTTCAGCACAGGTTAGGAGTATGTAGAAGAACTCTGGTTCAAGTTTAAAAGAATAGTTGCCCATGCACTGGATAGACTTGTTCCCAGAAGAACAGTTCATAATGGGAGGGAATCTCCATGGTATACAGTCACTGTAACGAATCTTCTAAAGAAACAGTGATTGCTACACAATAGGTGTAAAACAGAGTGTAGGGGTATAGATAGAGATATGCTGAATGAAAAGCATTTGACTGTCAAGAGAGCAATGCGTAATGGCTTCAGTGACTACCATAGCAGAATATTGTCAAATGATCTTTCACAAAGTCCAAAGAAATTCTGGTCATATGTAAAGGCCCCTACTGGCACCAAAGTAAGTGCCCAGTGCCTAGTGAATGAGATAGGAACTGAAATTGAGGGTAGCAAGCAAAAGCTGAAATGTTTAACTTCATTTTAAAATGTTCCTTTACAATGGAAAACACAGGACAGTTGCCCCAATTTAATCCTCAGACCACTGAAAAGATGAATGAAATACATATTAGTGTCAGTGGTGTTGAGAAACAGCTGAAATCGTCAAAGTTGAACAAATTCTCCAGGCCCTGATGGAATCCCTTTCAGAGTCTATCCTCAATTTGCATCTATGTTAGCCCCTTTTCTAACTAAAATTATTGAAGATCCCTCAAACAAAAAACCATGCCCAGCTCTTGGAAAAAAAGGACAGATCACACCTGTCTACAAGAAGGGTAGTAGGAGTGATCCTCAAAACTACCATCCCATCCTTGACATAAATTTGTTGTAGAATCTAAGAACATATTCTGAGCTCAAACATAATGCAGTATCTTAAAAAGAATGACCTCCTCAATGCAAATCAGCATGGATTCCAAAAACAGCAATCATGTGCAAACGAACTTGCACTTTCTCACATGATATAGTGAAAGCTTTGGATCAAAGCAGTCATGGGGATGCAGTGTTTCTCGATTTCTGAAAAGCATTTGACTCAGTACTGAACCTATGCTTACTGTCAAAAGTACGATCATAAGGGGTATCAAGTGAAACTTGTGACGGGATTGAGGATTTTTGGTAGGTAGGACACAGCATGTTACCTTGGATGGAGAGTCATTATCAGATGTAGAAGTAACTTTGGGTGTGCCCCAGGGAAGTGCATTGGGATCCTTGCCATTCATGTTGTATATTAATGACCTTGCAGACAATATTAACAGTAAAATCAGGCTTTTAACACATGATGAAGTTATCTATAATAAAGTACTATTTGAGAGAAGCTGCATAAATATTCAGTGAGATCTTGATAAGATTTCAACATGGTGCAGAGATTGGCAACATGCTGTAAATATTCAGAAGTGTAAAATTGTGCACTTCACAAAATGAAAAAAATATAGCATACGGTGGCTATAACATCAGTGAGTCACTGTTGGAATCAGCCAACTTATATAAATATGTGGGTGTAACACTTTGTAGGGATATGAAATGGAATGATCACATAGGTTCAGTCCTGGGTAAAGCAGGTGGTAGTCTTCAGTTTATTTGTAGAACACTAGGGAAATGCCATCGGTCTAGAGGCTGCTTACAAATCACTCATGTGACCCGTCCTAGAATACTGCGGTCACAGGTTTGTTTAATCCATGGGAAAGTGTCACAGAGATACTGGAGAAAGCTGTAAACTATCCCAAGAAAGTCTGCTACCAAAGTTTCAATAAATAGCTTTAAATGATTACTCTAGGGATATACTACAACCCCTTCTGTATCGCTCACTCAGGGACCATGAGGATAAGCACAGAGGCATTCAAACAATCATTCTTCCCCTGCTCCATACGTGATTGGGACGTACCCTCTGCCATGCACCTCATGATGTTTTGTAGACTATAGATGTAGTTGAAGTCAAGAAATGTTTAATGAAAGCATTAGAGCTATACAGAATTTGCATCCACAGGTGCAGATTTTCTGGTAAATTATAGGAGTGGCTAATAAATTATTCTTTCAGTTGATTTTTTTAATACTCAGAATTTTCAGTTTCATGCCTTAAGTCTACTGGCAACCTGCTACAGATATTTTCACCAGGATGGAAAATTCCATTCTGAGGAGGGATGTGTAGGCTGTAGGCCACTGAAGAGTCTTTTGCAAGATGTCGAGTCATCAACTTTATACAGTATTCTTACTGCCCACTTCTGTAGAATAACTGCTTATCTGACCTTGGCTGCATTGCCTCAGAAAACAATATTGAATGAAAGTATGCTAACAATTCCATCTTCAGGCCAAAACAATGAGAAATATTTGTAAGTGCAAAGCAGGCAGAACTGAGCTTTTTGCTTAATTTAACTGATGGTGCCAACACAGTTTGTTATCCACCTGGATGCCCAGGAATGTCACACCCAAAGGCTCAACCAGTGTTTCACCACTGATCTCTACTTCCAGTACCTGTATAATAGTGTTGCTTGTAACAAATTCAATGGTATATGAGGGGGAGTCAAGTGGAAACTTGTAAAGTGTAATTGAAAATCAATATATCACACCATTGCTCTGTAAGTTGGCAGACTGTCATCAGTTATGTAACAAATGCCCTGCAGGTGGCAGCATGCTACAGACAGGCAGCAGCATGCTACTGACAAGTGGAACACAGCCATAATACCAGTTCGAAATGGTTGTCCCACTTGCAACATGCACCAAGGAAGAACAGCATTCTGTCATACATTTTCTGAGTACGGGATGTACAAAATCCCTTGAAAGCCATCAGAGAATGAAGGTCCAGTACGGTGGTGCATGTATGTCACTGCAGCAAGTGTATGAGTGGAGCGGAAAGTTCAGAAATGGTGTGACTTCTGTGACAAGCCACTCAGCGCCTGGGTCAGGCACACCGCATTGTGACACCAGAGTCTAATGCAGCAGTTGAAGCTGTTGTGATGGAAATCTGCCATGTGATGATGGATGAAATACCCACGAATCTGAACATTGGTCATGGCTCAGCACATCACATCATTCATGAAATACATAAGATAAGTGCCACAAACAATATTATGAAAAGGACAGTAGGTACTTAACATACAGCAGAGTTGCAGATAGGCACAATGGAAAGACTGTCTATATTGTCTGCTATATTGTGAGTAGCAGTTGTCCTTTTCAAATATTGTCTTAACTATTGGATAGAGGTGAAATTGGTCTTGTGGAATAACTGTGACTTATGAATAGCTTAAAACATATACAGGGTTTGAAATGTACTGCTGATCATAGATGTCTCTCTGTGATGTGAACTTAGGATTTTTTGGCAGGATATGTGTTTATATTCTGGTGATTTGTTCTCAACTACTGGCAACAGTCTTTTTTTTTAAATTCTGGGCCATACAAATTTCTCTGTCATTAGCTTAACAGTGACTTTTGCATTGGAATGGGCGAGTTTACGAATACTGTCAAACATTGCTTTATGAAAAACTTTAGGCAAAAATGGTCTGGGTTAGGGTCAAGACACATCGCACCAAATAAGGTCTTTGGTACCTGTTAACTGTACTTGTTCAAGCAGGAGGTCAGTTGAATTGCTTTATGAATACTCCTGTAGCTGTTTATTTGTGGTTTGTCTAGCAGTAACCCAGTTGTGATATCTTGTACAAGAAATGGCATCAGTCCTGGAAAAAAATCGACCATTACATTTTCTGCCCCCATTATGTTATCTTAAGCCTGTCATAAATAGACAAGTGAACTAGAGTTGATAAAATTGTTGGGAAGAGGAAACCTCCTTGAGTTTCCTGAAAACAAACATAATTGGTTTGTTGTCCTAATAGGGTACAAATGGTCTGGCTTCTACATAAGAGTAGAAGTGACCCACAGTTTCATATATGGCCAGCAGCTCTTCGCCATAAGCACTCCCATTGGTTTGTGCCCCAGTAGTTTGCGGGAGAAAAAATATTAAGGTTTCCAACATACTGATTGAGAGCTGCACCGATCACATGCTGCATAGCATCTACCACCACTGTTAACAGCACATTACAGACTGGGCGAGACAAGAGAACTGCTTTTTGTATGCTGGCTTTTACCTTTTCAATGGTGTGTTGCATCACTGGAGTCCATGGCAAGGGGTGCTCATCCATGAAATTGTTGCCTGTTAGTGCTGCTGTCAGCAGTGCATGTATTTCTGCTGCCCCGGCAGTGTTGGCAGTTGAAAACAACGATTCATAGGAATATTCTTAGCTGCTGAAAATCCATTGGGTACAAGGTGTTTTTAAGGACCCCTATTTTCTTTTTGAGTGGACAAATACAGACCACAGAAACTGTATGGCTGAGGAATGTGCATAACACATTTTGTTTTATTTACTATCAAACTGTATTTTCCGATTCAGTCAAACATTGGAATGAGGTGTTTCTCATGTAATGCTACTATCTGGGGAAGCACTAAAATATCGTGTAGATAAGCAAATAGAACTCAATCACCACAGCACTTCATCTACAAAGCTCTGCCATGACTGAGCGGCATATTTTAGACTGAATGCCTAATACATTCATGAAATATGTTATATTAGTGTCTGTGTAGCAGTTGGAGATGGTGGATGCATTCAAAGCAGGGTAATCCCTATAAGACCTCCAGGTAACATCTTTCCTCTTTTGTGTCAAATATTTTAACAAATTTTGAAACAGTTTTATAGACCAAAAGATATTGGTACCAGTGTTTTGAAAAGAACTGAAAAACTTGGCATACAAATACAAGATGATTAAAATTCCTCTGGATGTTGTTCCATGTGATTGTATAAAGTATGAAATACATTAAAGTTTAAACACAAATCCTCAAAAATTTTAAATGTATGGTAGGCAATAAAACCATGACTGTTAAACGATTCTAGCCCTGGTACTTTTTCTGCTTTAGGACCACATACTATAACAACAGTAACCTAGCCATTACCGTGCTGTGCGGCATCATTGTTCGTAAACATAAAATTCATAACACATTCACAGAACTCTGAAGGACTATGCAGAATCACTTGTGAGGTGTACAACAGAGACATGGGTAGATCATATTACATGTCCACCATGCTGTTGGTCATCAGGACCAGGAATCATCGAAAAATAAATCAATCCGAATCCGTGTCAGTATGGGTCAAAGCTGATGATTTTACTGGTGGTGGTAAGGCTCCCCAGTTTATTGCAAACTGTCAGTGTCAATATGTCATATTTCTGGAACTTGATTGGACCTGGAATATAATAGGTTAGTCATAATGAGAGGGAGAGCATAGGGAAGAAGCAATTTGTGAACTATCAGGCTTGTTGATGGTCAGCATCTGTCTGCAAATTAGCACTTGGCTTCTAGTGAACATGTTTCCTCCCTGGAGTGTGTGGAAATACAGTGACTGTTGTTTTACACAATGTCACTGTACAACAGCCAGAAGAATTTTAATCGTCTTGACACTGGCTGCGGAAGCATAAGTAATTAATAGTACAGTTTTCCTGCAGTAGGTGATTATTTCAGTGAAAGTCTTTTACATTGTCAAGAGGATGCTAATAGCTCTACTACATAGGATTTTTATGAAGCAAAGAAAGGAGTTGGCTTTAAAAGCGGATAAAATGGAATAGATCATCTGCAAGTGAAGAACTAAACTACAAAATGAGGCTATGGTGAACATCGACCACTAGAACACTATAATTCATCATTGATGTTATTATCTTTGACTCTGCTCTCTCTGTCTTTGTGTCTGTATGCCATTACGAGATGTTCAGTTGTATTGTGCTTCTACATTTCATTAGAGGTTTTGATAACAAACCACTTGTTGGTGATTTCCATCCTCTACCATATCATCTTTAGGACTGGGATTACCCCAAGGCAATGTTTGTGAATCATGACTCTGCCTTCAATTCGCAGGATGTGAAAGAGCTCTTGACTCACATTCAGCTAAAACTGTCCTGACAGCCACTTATAAACAAAGTATTGCTTCAACACATGTTAGTATACTAAGGAATATATTTGTATCAGAGCTATATCTTCTGTTACCCACCATTATACTGGGAAATTCAGATTTGAAAGGAGATTCCATACTATCAGAAGTATTCTCAGTAGCCCTAGAAGAAGATTTCAAATCCCTAAATTGGTAAAGAGAAATAATATATGTTAACAGAACAAAACTGAGTCACCTTGTTCTTGCTGCTAACATTGTAGACTCTATTGTTAGCCACTATTGCAAATGAAGTTCAACAACAAATGGAAGAACCTTAATAAAGTAAGTATGAAAGTAGGTCCAAAAGCAGTTACAATAAAACCTAAATAATGTATAATCAAAACATGGAAAAGGCAGTAGTACAAATTGTTTTCCTATGAAGCCATATGTATTACTTTTAGGTCCTACAACTGTCCAAGGATCTAAATCATAATATAATCCGTGCAGAGTCTTTTCAGTATTGTATCATTCTGTGTTATTAAAGAAATTAAATGCAGAGCCTATAAAACAGAACACATCAATAATTTGCTTATGTACATAACTGTAGAGCTCAGTGTTGCCATATAAGCAATTTCAATTTTGTTATTTATTTTATGTTCAGTGGAGATACTGCAACATGCCTCTACAACTCTCCTCATGAAGATGAGTCTTTGCCTCGAGTGTTGCCTGGAAAGTTATTAACACTTGATGCACAGTGCCGAAAGGACAGAGGAACTAGTGCTTGTTTTGTAAGTTGTTCAAATATAAATAGACCAAATATTTATTATATCAAATAAATATAAGCTAGCATTAATTTTTGCCATTATTAAATATAGTTATTCCATTCATTCATTTATATGCATACAAAAGATGATGTGTAAATCTCACGATGGAAACGACACTTCAGACATGTAGACTGAGTCAAGTTATACATTTACTGGCAGAAGCAGCCACTGTAGGCTACTGTAAAAATTTACTAACAATAAATTATGACGGGTGCTAATATACTCTTACTGATAATTATGGAGTGACTTCTAAATTAAATGTGATATATATAGATGCCTATAAACTGAGAAACTCAAGATCTGTTTAGTGTAAATATTAAGTTATGTAGAATTTACATCCACAAGTTAAAATATTCTGATAAATTACAGAAGAAGAGGCTAGTGAGGCACTCGTTTAGTTTTGAATATCTGGGGATTTTTAGTTTTCTGCTTGAAATCTGCTGGTAACCTGTTATAGGTTTTTGCATAAGAATATAAAATTTCCTTCTGAACTCTAGAAAGGGATACATAAACTATATGAAAGTTGTTTTTGCTTCTGTCGTCATGGCCATGAAATGCACAGCTCATTCTAAATATGCTCATGTTATTAACCACTAATTCCAGTGGGGGATATATGTATTGCCACAAAAATGAAATAATACGTAAGTCCCAGAAGATGTTTTTGCAAGAAGTTCAATTCTCAACTTACTGAATATCCGTCATGCACATTCTTCTAGAATGAATACTTTTTTTTTTTTTTAAAAAAAAATCTTGGCTGCATTACTTTAAAGTTTTGTGCCACAAGGCCATACTGAGTTAAAGTATGCAAATAATGATAGCAATCCCACCTGCAATTCAACACAATGAGGGAGATTTCTAATCGCAAAGCAGGCAGAACTGAGGTTTTTGGTTAACTTACATGTGGTCTGGGGTCACTTTAGTTTGGTGTCCATGTGGATGCTTAGGAGCTTCACAGGTGGAACTTCATCCAGAGTGTGTGCTTCAATCTCTACGTGTGGTACCTGTAAAAAATTTTGATTTTTCGGAACTGCATATTTAAACAATGGAAACTTCACGTAGAAATATCACCAATGTAGGAAAAAATAGATTGCTACTTACCGTAAAGATAAAACACTAATTTGCAGACATGCACAATTAAGACACTTACACATAAGCTTTCTGCCACAGTCTTCATCGGGAATAGAGAAACACACGCCATTCATTCACACAAGAAGCACACCCCATACACACATGTATGTCAACCCTGGCTGCTCGGAGCAGAATGCAACTATCACATGGGATGGAAACAGCAATTTGGAAGGGGTGGGGAAGGGGGAGGGATAGCAGTGTATGGGTGGGGAAAGAGAGGAGTGCTATCTGGTAGAGTGTGCAGGGACTAGAATGCCAACAGGTGCAGCGTCAGGAGGTTGTGGGGCAGGAAGGTGTAGAAAATGGATCAAAAAAAGAGAGGAGTGGGGAAAGATGGGCAGGTGTGTTGGCATAGTGTGGCAAACAAAGTGGATGGGAGATGAGAATGGGGAAGAGGTTATAGGACAGAGGGGCTGAAGCTGTTGGATGGAGGATGTGGGAACAGTATGTGTTGTAATGACACTCTCATCTGCACATTTCAGAAAAGCTGGTGACAGAGGGGAGGATCCAGATGGCTTGGGTAGTGAAGCAACCATTGAAATCAAGCATGTTATGTTCAGATGCATGTTGCACCACAAGGTGGTCTACTTTGCTCTTAGCCACAGTTTGATGGTGGTCATCCATCCTGGTGGACAATTTGTTGGTAGTCTTAAAGTTATGCAATGATTGCAACAGAACTGGTAAATGACATGGCCACGTTCTCAGATGGCCCAGCCCTGATGGGGTAGGATAAGCCTGTGACAGGATTGGAGTAGGAAGTCTTGGGTGGGTGGATTGGGCAAGTCTTGTACCTGGGTCTTCCACCATGTGCTTGATTTCAATGGCTGCTTCACTACCCAAGCCATCTGGATTCTCACCTCCACCACCAGCATTTCTGAAATGCACAGGTGGGAGTCATCGTTGCAACATGTTCTCCACTCCTGTAATTATCCTGGCCTCAACTTATGGTAACATACTCTCCCCACATTCTCTACCCAATAGTTTCCATCCCCTCTGTCCTATCACCTCTTCCCCATTCTTATCTCCCACCCTCTTTGCCACCCTCTGCCAATGCTTCCACCCATTTTTCCAACTCCTCTCCTTTTTCCATCTGTTTTCCCCACCTCCCTGCCCCCAAACCTCCTGAGCCTTTTGGTTTTCTAGTCCCTGCACACACTACTTGACACTTCTAACAGCCGTGTACCGCAAGTCTCCAGAGGAACGGAAGGTTCCAAATGATTGGAAAAGAGCACAGGTAGTCCCAGTCTTCAAGAAGGGTCGTCGAGCAGATACGCAAAACTATAGACCTATATCTCTGACGTCGATCTGTTGTAGAATTTTAGAACATGTTTTTTGCTCGAGTATCATGTCGTTTTTGGAAACCCAGAATCTACTATGTAGGAATCAACATGGTTTCCGGAAACAGCGATCGTGTGAGACCCAACTCGCTTTATTTGTTCATGAGACCCAGAAAATATTAGATACAGGCTCCCAGGTAGATGCTATTTTTCTTGACTTCCGGAAGGCGTTCGATACAGTTCCGCACTGTCGCCTGATAAACAAAGTAAGAGCCTACGGAATATCAGACCAGCTGTGTGGCTGGATTGAAGAGTTTTTAGCAAACAGAACACAGCATGTTGTTATCAATGGAGAGACGTCTACAGGCATTAAAGTAACCTCTGGCGTGCCACAGGGGAGTGTTATGGGACCATTGCTTTTCACAATATATATAAATGACCTAGTAGATAGTGTCGGAAGTTCCATGCGGCTTTTCACGGATGATGCTGTAGTATACAGAGAAGTTACAGCATTAGAAAATTGTAGCGAAATGCAGGAAGATCTGCAGCGGATAGGCACTTGGTGCAGGGAGTGGCAACTGACCCTTAACATAGACAAATGTAATGTATTGCGAATACATAGAAAGAAGGATCCTTTATTGTATGGTTATATGATAGCGGAACAAACACTGGTAGCAGTTACTTCTGTAAAATATCTGGGAGTATGCGTGCGGAACGATTTGAAGTGGAATGATCATATAAAATTAATTGTTGGTAAGGCGGGTACCAGGTTGAGATTCATTGGGAGAGTCCTTAGAAAATGTAGTCCATCAACAAAGGAGGTGGATTACAAAACACTCGTTCGACCTATACTTGAGTATTGCTCATCAGTGTGGGATCCGTACCAGATCGGGTTGATGGAGGAGATAGAGAAGATCCAAAGAAGAGCGGCGCGTTTCGTCACAGGGTTATTTGGTAACCGTGATAGCGTTACGGAGATGTTTAACAAACTCAAGTGGCAGGCTCTGCAAGAGAGGCACTCTGCATTGCGGTGTAGCTTGCTCACCAGGTTTCGAGAGGGTGCGTTTCTGGATGAGGTATCGAATATATTGCTTCCCCCTACTTATACCTCCCGAGGAGATCATGAATGTAAAATTAGAGAGGTTAGAGCGTGCACGGCGGCTTTCAGACAGTTGTTCTTCCCGCGAACCATAAGCGACTGGAACAGGAAAGGGAGGTAATGACAGTGGCACGTAAAGTGCCCTCCGCCACACACCATTGAGTGGCTTGCGGAGTATAAATGTAGATGTAGATGTAGATGTAGACAGTGTTCCTCTCTTCGCCCACCCATATGCTACTATCCCCTCCCCTTCCCTGCTCCTCCAGATTGCTGCTTCCATCCCATGTGATAGTTACATTCTGGCCTGAACTGTTGGAGCTGGCGTTTGTGTGTGCTTGAGGTGTGCTTGCTTATTTGAATGACCGGTGTGTGTTTCTCTATTTCTGATGAAAGCTGTGGCTGAAAGCTTATGTGTAAGTGTCTTTCAATTGTGCTGTTCTGCAACTTAACATGTTGTCTTTATGCTAAGTAGCAGTTTATCTTGTCCTACACTGTTGAACTCCATATTTATTTATTCACCCAAAAAACTTTCCAGATTGTGAGATACTGCACAAAAAAAAGATACATACACAATTACATACAGTACACAAACAGTAAATGTTCGGCAAATAAATGAATTTTTCACTTTATCCATAAAAGAGCTAGCCCTACATGCAGTAGCTACACTGTCTTGTTCGAAGACTCCAGTATTTCATATGTTCTAATATGTGTCTTTGTAAGATAGATATTAAAAAGTTTGTGGTGAACCAGTTGTAAGCTTGTTTCATTATTCTCTTGGCTGGATGTGACATGAAACACATTTGTACCCTTTATCACTGTACTAAGCCTCATTAGCATACTTCACACTTTTTGAGAAACCTCCAATGTTCTACTTTACCATGTCATCTTGGTTTTGGGGACCCGTGCATTGCCAGAACTAATATCTTGTATGGTCCCAAGAATACCACAGAAACTAAGAACTCAGTGACCTGTTCAATGCCATACTCATTTTGGTCTATGCCCTGAGACTTTATTCTGCTTATTTATGTAGATACTCCCTCTTTCCTTCTATTACGCATATTGTGATGTTTTACTAACTTGTATCAATCTAGGTACATGATTGAATTTCTGTGGCTTGCAAATGATGTTTTGTTACAAAAAATACATCTGTAGAAATACATTTAGATGTTTCCATTTCCTGTAGTGATATGAGAATCTCATTCTTCTTATTTAACAGGCTTCTTAAATTTTAGTGGAAAAATCCAGATGTGTTGTGCTTGTTACTCTTTGTGTTGTCAAAGCTGCTATAATATGTTTTCCACTGATTGTTGCAGCCGTGTCTATAGTTATCTGGCAGCTTTGTCTTTCAGAAATACTTAACCTAAAAAGGCTTATTGGAAGTACAGGAAATCACAGGGACTGAACAGTCAGTATTCTGGTTACATTGAATGCTTCAGAAAATTAGTTATGCAAATGACCTTTTGTCAGGAACAGTCAGATATAGACATGGTGTGTGTGGTGTAACCATGTGATGCATCAGTCACCCCCATGTGTAATCATCCCTTTCTGTTGCACTGACTCCTGTAGCACTATATTAACATATTCAATGGAACACTTCATCTTTGACTTGTATTATTCAAAGAGTGTCACAATTTTCACTCTATCATGAGGAGCATTCCATAAGTCATACACACAATACATTGTAATGAAATGATTACAGGTTATTAAATTTTGTTTAATTGTGCGCGTTTTCTGACTATTCTCTGATTGTTTACTGATGAGCTCACATAACAGAAGACTATTTAATTTAGTAACAGTAGTAAGTGTGCAGTTATTTTGTGCCATGTAGACTACAAGTTTTTAAATACAATTTCTTTGATGAAATACAGAGTTGCTCAGAAGAAACAAAAATAAATCCAATATCATTTGTTACTATTCACAATCTCAGTAATATGAAAATCCTCCATAAATGCTCATTAGACTTAGGTGCATACGATAATTCTTAGGCTACTGTAGCATGCATCATCAAATTAAAAAAATAAATAAATAAAAATATTTTACAGCACTTATGTACAATGATTGCATTACTGCACTGAACTTGTACAGAAGTCAGATTGTACAAAGTATTCATATTATGCGATGTTAATAATAACATAAATGCATGAATCGGTTCTGCTAAGAAATTCATCAGTTTAGTAGCAGGAGTTGGCCACCAGTAAATTCTTTAGACTCTTCTCAAACTGAACTTTATTAGTATTCAAACTTTCTATGGCTGCTGGCATGTTATTGAAATATGTGTTGCTGAATAATAGAAACATTTCTGAACCAAAGTAAGTGACTTTAAATTTTTGTGAAAGTTATTCTTACTTCTAATATTGATTCTGTAAACTGAACTGTCAGCTTGAAAAAAATATATATTTTTAATGACAAATTTCATTAAGGAATAAATATATTAGAAAGCAGCAGTTAGTATCCCCCAGTTCCTTAACAGCCCTCTGCAATAAATTCTTGAATTCACACCACAAATAATCCATATTGAACATTTTTGGGCTTGGAAAATTAGCTTGGCTTCATGAGCTACCCCAAAAATTAATCCTGAATGAAGTAAGCTAGCTTTTTTTAAATTTTATATGACCTTTGTCTGACAACATTCACATAGGAAATATAGTCTTATTTAGGTGCTTCAGCAGTTCTGTGGTATGCTCCTCCCAGTTAAATTTATTATCGAGCTGTAATCCCAAGAATATAACATGGTCAACTTCATCTATCTGCTTGTCATCATATTTTAGGCATATACTGGCAGGAAACTGTTTACAAGTTCTGAACTGGTGTATTGTATGTTTTTTCAAGGCTTAGTGACAGAGGAGCCATTTATTAATGTCAATGAAAATTTCATTAGCTGACCTTTCTACGGCTATACTTCATTTGCTATTTGTTGCAATGTTTGTATTTTCTGCAAACAAAACTAACTTGATATCTGGTAATGTTACTGGTGGAAGGTCATAGATATTCAGAAGAAAAAGTAAAAGCCTTATGATGGAACCTTGGGAGATACTACATGTTATTGGTTCCCAGTTGGATGATGCCTGATAGCTTAATACAAGTCTGCTGTTGACACCCTTTGTTTTCTGTCAGGGATATAGGGTTGAACGATTTTGCATCATTTCCTTTTATGCTGTTATATTCTAATTTATTTAAAAGGATGTTATGATTTACACAGTCAAGTGCCTTTGATGGATCACAAAATATACCAGGAGCCTGTAATTTATTGTCTAATGAATTAAGTACATTCTCACTGCATGTGTAGATAGCCTTCTCAATGTTGGAAACCTTTAGAAATTCAAGTTTTGACTTGGCTAGTATTTTATTTATGACCAGACAGTCAAGAAGATGATTGTATATTATCTTTTCTAAAATTTTTGAGAATGCAGGAAAAATTGAAATTGGAGGAAAGTTGGTCGTTTTCTTTATCTCCTTTCTTATACAAAGGCTTAACTTCAGCATATTTCAACCATTTAGGAAATGTCCCTCTGAAAAAAAGACTGGTGACATAAATAACATAAAATATGACTAAACTCAGGAGCACACTGCTTAATCAACTTTGTTGATATATTGACATAGCCACCAGAATTCTTTGATTTTAAGAGTTTTATGATGGACATTACTTCTATTGGTGCCATGAGGGTCATGCTCATATTACTGTAGCTGTTTGTAGTGACTGGTATGAGGTATTCCATGACAGTATCTACTCTATCTTTCCAGTAATAGTTATGAAGTGCTCATTGAAAAGTTCACCAACACTGCACACATCTGTTACCTGGGTATAATTTACTTTTAATGCTATGTGCTTCTCTTCATCTCTGGTTCTACCAGTCTCTTCCTTCACTATATTCCATATTGTCTTTATTTTTGTTATATGATGTGACTACCCTTTTCTGATAATGCATTTGCTTTCATGTCCATATTACTATCTTCAATATTTTGCAGTATATTTTGTAATGATCTATAGCATTTACGTCAGAGCTGTTTCTAACTAATAGGTATGGTTTCCTTTTTGTCGTATTGGATACCTTTATTCGTTGAGTAATCCATGACCAAGCGAGGGGGTGCAGTGGTTCACACACCGGATTCACATTCAGTACGACGATGATTCAAACCTGTGTTCAGCCATCCTGATTTAGGTTTTCCCTGATTTCCCTAAATCACTTCAGGCAAATGCTAAGATGGTTCCTTTGAAAGGGCATGACTGATTTCCTTCCACATCCTTCCCTAATCCGATGAGACCAATGATCTCACTGTTTAGTCACCTCCCTCAAAATCAACCAACCAACCAGTCCATGGCTATTCTGTACACTTTAGTCTAATCTGGGTTAGTTTTTTTTTTTTTTTTTTGGGGGGGGGGGACAGTTTTCAAATAAGTTGAGACATTATTAACAAAAGTGTTGTATTTTGCATTCATCCTGTGAGCATTATACACATCACTCCAATTCATGTCTCTGAGGAGTTTCCTAAAACAATCAATTTTTGGCTTATTGACTACCATCTTGAACTCAGATTTAGTAGATCTTATTTCCTGATCAGTATTAACATTTAGCAAATGAAACTGCAGGTCATGGTCTGAGAGGCTACTTATTATTGGTTTTGTAATATAGTTTTGTTTATTGGACATTTCTATAAAGATATTATCAATGGCCATTTTTGAGCCCTTAGCTATTTTAGTTGGAAAGTTAACAGTATGAATTAATTTGATTGACAATGCTACTAATGGCGCTAAGCTCTTGGCGGAAGAGTTTGTCCAGAAAATCTACATTTAAACCACGGGCAACCATTAGTTCTTTCTTTTTTGTTGTTAAATAGGCCAACAGATCCTCAAAGTGACTTGTGAACAGATTTAAATTACCTGCTAGTAGTCAATATACACTTACTATTTTGAATGATTTATGATGAAACTCTACTCCTGTTGCCCATGCTTCCATATGCTGTTCTAGGCAAGATTTATAAATGTCTGTGTTATTATATCTAAAAACAAAGATGATGTGACTTACCAAATGAAAGTGCTGGCAGGTCGACAGACACACAAACAAACACAAACATACACACAAAATTCAAGCTTTTGCAACAAACTGTTGCCTCATCAGGAAAGAAGGAAGGAGAGGGAAAGACGAAAGAATGTGGGTTTTAAGGGAGAGGGTAAGGAGTCATTCCAATCCTGGGAGCGGAAAGACTTACCTTAGGGGGAAAAAAGGACGGGTATACACTCGCACACACACACATATCCATCCACACATATACAGACACAAGCAGACATATTTAAAGTCTTTAAATATAATATTTAAAGTCTTTAAATATGTCTGCTTGTGTCTGTATATGTGTGGATGGATATGTGTGTGTGTGTGCGAGTGTATACCCGTCCTTTTTTCCCACTAAGGTAAGTCCTTCCGCTCCCGGGATTGGAATGACTCCTTACCCTCTCCCTTAAAACCCACCCAGACATATTTAAAGTCTTTAAATATGTCTGCTTGTGTCTGTATATGTGTGGATGGATATGTGTGTGTGTGTGTGTGCGAGTGTATACCCGTCCTTTTTTCCCCCTAAGGTAAGTCTTTCCGCTCCCGGGATTGGAATGACTCCTTACCCTCTCCCTTAAAACCCACATCCTTTCGGCTTTCCCTCTCCTTCCTTCTTTCCTGATGAGGCAACAGTTTCTTGCGAAAGCTTGAATTTTGTGTGTATGTTTGTGTTTGATTGTGTGTCTGTCGACCTGCCAGCACTTTCATTTGGTAAGTCACATCATCTTTGTTTTTAGATATATTTTTCCTACGTGGAATGTTTCCCTCTATTATAACCATGTCTGTGTTATTAAATTTATGGCAGGTGCTAGCCAGGCCTGCAGGTTGTGCTGTCGTATTTGACTGCAAATAGCACCTGTGCCATGTTCTCAATGCTATGCAAGTGTCAGTCATGGTCAGAACAGTATTCGGTGTAGTTGTGGGTGCATTATGTTGGAGCTAAGTGATTTTGAATGTGGGCAAATTGTTGGTGCTCATATGGTGAGTACTTCTGTAACCAAGACAGCTGAAGTAATTCAGTAATCTGTGTTTGCTGTTTTGACACCACAGACATAATCTGACTGAATACAAGATTTGGTAGTAGACAAATTGTTTCCTTCTTAGCTAGCTCAAAACTGCATATATTCTTGTTAAGTTATGTTGGTCCTGTAAATAAGTAAATTGTAGCTTTTGTTAAGAGAATAATTCAGGATTCCAATGCAATCTCCAGCATTTTTAGTGATTATGGGAGTGCATATTAAAAATAAAACTGCAGGAGTAAATAAAAAGTGTGCATCTCACCTCGAGAAAAATGCAGAAGGTACTTAATGTCTTTATTCAAGAAGAACAGTGTATTTTTTCTGACAGATCAGTAGCATAAATTAATATTAACAATATTTGAGACAGTTGAACAACATCTGTGTAACAGCTGTCCAAACAGAAACAGTTGGGTGTAAGGCTAAATAACATACAAATGAAATAAAAATATTGATATTAATAATTTCTTCATCCACGCATCATTTTACAATGATATAGGATTTGTCAGCTTAATACAAGAAAAAACAAGCCACACATACAGACAAATGACATACATCAATGTGTTTAATGAGAAGAATGGTGGCCATAGTTTTATTGAAGGAATAATCACAGCATTGGCCAAAAGTAATTTAGGAAAAAGAGTAATCAATATGGAGAGACAAAATGTGAGCCTCCATCCTCTCAAAACTGAGGCCAGTGTCTCGACAAATATACTACCTCATTCGGCTATACCTAGCTTACAATTTCCATGTGTTCATACATATTTTCAGATATAGGAGTCACCCAAATTTTTTAACTGAATAGATAAAAAATCTACTCACCAAGCAGTGGCAGAACACACACATAAAAGAAGGTTGTAATTTTCAAGCTTTTGGAGCCAGTGGCTGCTTCTTAAGACAGAAGGGTTGAAGGAAAAGGAAGAGGGGTGAAGGAAAAGGACTGGAGAGGTCTAGGAAAAGGGGTAGATTTTGGGAAAGTCACTGAGAACCACAGCTCAGGGGAGGAGTGACCATTTGGGATGAGAAGGAAAGACTGATTGTTGGGGACTGCATTGGACTAGATTTGAAAAATTGAGAGCTTAAAGGTGGAAGACAGGGTAATATACAGAGAGAGATTACCGCTTAACCATCATGCATGAGTTAACAAGAGTGAAAAGCTAAGTGGATTGTAAGTAACAGAGGAGGGAGGGGGGGGGGGGGGGGGGGTGAAAAATAGACAGGAAAGTCTATGAAAGATGTAGAAAACTAAAACGGAGTGAAGCAAAGAGGAAGAAATTAACATAAATTAAGGCCAGGTGAGTGGTGAGAACCAAGGACATGTTGTAGTGCTAGTTCCCACCTGTGAAGTTCTGAGAAACTGGTGTCTGGGGGAAGAATCCAGATGGCACATGTGGTGTAACAGGCACTGAGGTCACAAATGTCATTTTGTAGAGCATGCTCTGCAACGGGATATTGGAAGTTACCAGTAATACACCCTATGCCTATGCCCATTCATCCTAATTGATAATTTGGTGGTAGTCATACCGATGTAGAAGGCCAAACAGTGTTTACATAACAGGTGGTATGTAACGTGTTGTTTTCCAGGTGGCTCTCCCTTGGATGGTATATGATGTGCCGGTTACAAGGCTGTTATTGATGATGGTAGGAGGGTGAACAGCGCTAGTCTTGTAGTGGGGATGGTCACAAGGGTAGGAGCCATAGGGTAGGGAGATGGGTGCAGAAGGAGCATAGGGTCTGACAAGAATATTGCGGAGATGGGGAGGGCGACGGAAAGCTATTCTAGGTGTGGTGGGCGAAATTTCAGACATAATGGATCTCATTTCAGGGCATGATTTTAGGAAGTCATGGCCCTGTCGAAGTAGTTGATTAACACATTCCATACCAGGATAATACTGAATGACCAATGGTGTGCTCTGAGGATGTGTTTTGGAGGGATCAGCAGTACCAGGATTGGATATGAAGGCCCGGGAAATCTCTCTTTGAACTAGGCTAGTGGGGTAAATACATGCAGTGAAGGCTGAGGTGAGAATGGTGGTGTATTGCTGTAAAGAATCTGCATCCAAACAAATACGTTTGCCTCGGATGCCAAGGCTGTATGGGAGGGAACGTTGGATATGGAAAGGACGGCAACTGTCAAAATTTAAGTACTGTTGTTTGTTGGTAGGTTTAATGTGGACAGAAGTGTGTAACTGGCCTTCGGTGAGTACAAGATCAACATCAAGGAAAGTGGCATGGGATTTGGAATTCTGTATTGGGAGAGACGTGGTGCGTGAGCAAAAAGTTATATGTAATAGTAACAAAGGGTTTTGAATTTTATTGGTTTTGTTTAATGTTGGAAGCCTAAAGCACTGTAAGTGAAAACAGAAAATACTGAAAGAACATATAAGAACACTGCTCCAGCAGTTAAATAATCAAGTTTGCTTAATTTTCTGTTTTTATGACATTCATTACAAGCAAAATACACTAATGCTAACTGCAATAAAATTGTGTTGCAGAAAGATGATCGAGTTTGTGCACAGCTGTTCTGTTTCGATTCTGGCTCTGGCTACTGTGTAGCCTACAGACCCGCAGCTGAAGGTTCATCTTGTGGCGATGGACAGGTACTTTTACTCATCTACTGGTACCGTTAGATCGCATGAGTATTTGTTTTTAACACTGTACTTATAGTCAAAGTCTTTTGATCAAATGTAAGGGGATTATAACAGTTAAAGGAAACCTACAATATTCTATTTGTAAGAGAACACAATACTTCTAATAAACAAGTAAATATGCTACAGGAACTTTAGGGCCTAGTATTTTTTCAAGTATTTCCAATTTAAGGAACTTCCTGCAATTCTGCATGATAACATTTATTTTATTTCAGTTTAATGTATTTGATTTATTACATAAACTTTTTTTATGTTTGAAAATTCCAGTACTGCTTGAATGGACGCTGTGTAGCTGAACATGAAAATATCATACCTGACTATTCTCAAAATACTGCTTCCTATATCAGGCGAAGTGATTCAGATTCTGCTGCAACTCAGTCGAGACCTGTTTATGCTGCTCTTCCTAATTCGACAACACAGAGGTATGTCTCTCCAGTTGCATATTAAGGAAACAATGCTGTAAATTGCTTAAATTGAAACACCTGTATCAAAATGCGGGCCTTGTGTGAATAGAGGTTAGAGTACAGTATTCCATCCACAAAGTGATTTATGGTTGGTGTTGGAAGAGTAAAATCATTTCACCCATAAAAATATTAGAAAACAGTATACATAAACAAACGCCAAAGACAAAAAAAGAACGCCACTTCCTTGCAAATGAAATAGTGATTGCCAACAGTAGCTGTGAAGTATGCAAAACTGTAAAAAAGTTATCATCTGAAATGCTTGATTGGTCATTTAGTTTGCATAAATCCAGAAGTAGTATTATTAAACAGAGTGTACAGCGCAATTGTGGATGATATGTTAACAACTTTTACATATGATAACATTAACTGACAGGACACAGCTTTATTATGTTACTAGTGAGGGATATACATATTATAAAGATTAATAAAACAGTAACAAAGTATTTATTTAACCCTCAACACCCCAAAAGCACCTTGGTCCATCCCACCCTGGTCGATCTTCAGTGGAATGACCAATTGCCTGACTGAGTGATACATCTTCCATTCAGGGTCCAGAGAATTAAGGTCAGCACTGTTCCATCTCTCTCTTGCTTCCATAATGGGGGCTCTCCTTCATCAATTGCCAAATTGAGCTGTATTCTGCTGTTCTTTTAGACCTTTGTTTCCTTTTCAAGTTGCATAAATGCATTTTTGTATCCATTTCCCTCAGCATACCTTGAATTGATGTCATACACAAACAGTCAAAGCATGTCATACAAGGACTTGTCAATAGTGTGCTTTCTCATATTACTGCTATGGAGTAGCAGTCAAAGATTGTAGTTCAACAAACAGTAGAAGGTACTGCTTGCATTCCAATATATAATGTTAAAAAGGTGTCACTACTAAGTCTGTGCATGTAGCTCACAATATTTGCCATGTCAGTTAATAGACCCCTGCCAGGAAGAAAGTTTACTGTTCAGTTATGAATAATGAGGTTACGTGACTACAGGCCGCCCTGTTATGGGCTGTGTTTGCTCATAACTCATTTCAAGGACAGGAAAGAAGCTGATGTCATTTCATCTTTTTCCTTCTTGCAGCTGATTCCTTCACCACCAGTTACATGCTCCCGGGTTTTGTCATCATTTTACATTTTTTATATTAACTGACAGGACACCATATATTTATTATTTTACTAGTCAGTGATATACACATTAGAAAGATTGATACAATACAAACAGAGAATTTATTTAATCCTCATCAACACCAATCCTTAATTTCTCATGGGATGTACGCAGGAATATCAATCATATACAGTACTCCAATTTAAAAGTACTTAAGTAATACTCCCAAATTTGAATGTATTTAATAGTTTTTCATTGCATCATATTGTCAGGACTGAAGCAAAGCTTTGGAAGTGGTGTTTCTTTATATCAGTCACTCTGTATATACAGTCAATAATTGGTACAGGTTAGTAATTAGTGTGGACCAGTGTATCATTACTAACAGTTATATTATTGAGTACTTAATGTTTCTAACCTGGCTTAAACAGTTGTAATGGATTTACTGTATTTCAGGATTTTCTCTAATGTGTGATTACACAAGAGACAGACATTAGTAATGGTTTTTCATACAGTGAGATATGAACTTTTTGTCAAGTTTATATCTATAATTATTTATTTCTTATATATAAAAACAAAGATGAGGTGACTTACCGAACAAAAGCGCTGGCAGGTCGATAGACACACAAACAAACACAAACACACACACAAAATTCAAGCTTTCGCAACAAACTGTTGCCTCATCAGGAAAGAGGGAAGGAGAGGGGAAGACGAAAGGAAGTGGGTTTTAAGGGAGAGGGTAAGGAGTCATTCCAATCCCGGGAGCGGAAAGACTTACCTTAGGGGGAAAAAAGGACAGGTATACACTCGCACACACGCACATATCCATCCACACGTCTGCTTGTGTCTGTATGTGTGGATGGATATGTGCGTGTGTGCGAGTGTATACCTGTCCTTTTTTCCCCCTAAGGTAAGTCTTTCCGCTCCCGGGATTGGAATGACTCCTTACCCTCTCCCTTAAAACCCACTTCCTTTCGTCTTCCCCTCTCCTTCCCTCTTTCCTGATGAGGCAACAGTTTGTTGCGAAAGCTTGAATTTTGTGTGTGTGTTTGTGTTTGTTTGTGTGTCTATCGACCTGCCAGCGCTTTTGTTCGGTAAGTCACCTCATCTTTGTTTTTATATATAATTTTTCCCACGTGGAATGTTTCCTTCCATTATATTGATATTTATTTCTTATGTTGTTTACTGTACATGTGTTCCACATATCCATAAAATGATGCCATCCTGGACATGGAACATGTCAGTATTATTGTTACAAAAGTTTACTTGTACAACATATCTCAACATAATATTTGACCAGTAATTCAATTTTATTTCAAACACCATTGGCATTCCATTTCTGATAATCCTTATGAGCAGAAACCACAAAGATCGACTGTAATTTTTTTATTTCCTTTATGTTGCTACAATCAGTTTTGGACTACTGTTCATTTTCTATTGGCCCTCTTCAAAAAAAAAAGAGGTGTATCATAATTAATGGTGTAAATGCATATAGTTGAAAGTACATGATACTAGAAGCAAACAATTCTAAGTAACCATCGGCTCTAAAACATATACATTAAGAGCTATGCGCACTACTTCATCTTTGATCGTGTGAAACAAATCTCTTCTACTGCAAGCTCTTTGCTTTCCATATTTTAAGAGGGCACACTATGGACCAAAACAAGCAAAAAAGTCCAGTAAACATGGGCCTCTAAGGTGCATACCTTAAGAGCTATGAGCACGTGTTCAGTAGAAGAGATGTGTTTCAAAGTAGCGAAGGTGAGCGAGTACCCACAGCTCTTAAGGTATGTGCTTTATAGCTCACATTTACTGTACTTTTTTCTTGTTTTGGCCCATATCACTTTGTCCCAAGATATTGAAAACAAAGAGCTTGCAGTAAAAGAGATTTGCTCCACAGTATCGAAGACAAAGAAGTGCTCATAGCTCTTAAACTATGCATTTTAGAGCCAATGTTCACGGAGACTTTTTTACTTCTAGGATCATGTATTTCCAATTGTATGCTTTTGCACCATTAATTATGATACATCCTGTATATCATTTAGGTTTCCTTAATTTGTTACTTTTACATTTCCTGGTTAAATTTTCTTTTCTGTTTCATGGCACTCATTATTTACTACACTGTCCACTCACATTAATGTAAGCACCTGTCAAAAGCCTGAATACCCACCTTTTGCAGTGCAGACTGCTGCTAGGCTTGCAGGAATAGAGTCATTGAGGTTCTGGAAGGTACCACCAGGGATGTGGATTCATGCCGACTCCAGTGCCGTGGCCAGCTGCACTAGGTTTCTCAGTTAAGGATCCACGGTGCAAATACCCCAATCGAGGCTGTCCCGTAGATTCTCAATTGGGTTTAAATCTGGGGAGTTTGATAGCCAAGGTGTACAGTAAACTCATCCTGGTGCTCTTTTAATAACACACGTACACTGTCAGCTGTGTGACACATTACATTGTCCTACTGGTAGATGCAATCGTGCCGACGAGAAATAAATTGCTTGTAGGGGTGGACATGGTCCCCAAGGATACGTGCATACTTGTGTTGATGTACTGTGCCTTCCAGAATGACAAGATCACCCACGGAATGCCATGAAAACATTTCCCAGACTATAAAGCATGCAGGGTGTTTGCTTTCAGATGTTTCATGCCATACTTGCCAATGGCCATCTGTCTGATGGAGCATAAAACATGATTCATCTGAAGAGGCCACCTGTCGCCACTCAGTAGATGTCCAACTGCAGTACTGCCCTGCAAATACCCCCCTTTGGCATTGATGAATAGCAGTCAGCATGGATGCTTGAACTAGGAACCTGCTGTGGGGGTCCATACGCAGCAAAAGTCACTGAACTTTAGTTGAAGAGACACTTGGCTCATCTGGGCGATCAGTTGCTCAGCAGTTTCACCTCTATTCACCCATACACATCTCGGAAGCCTTATTCATCTGTGTCATCCATGGCCTATGGCGCACCACAGTTGCCTCGGTGCTGGTTTTGGATGGTGCCATTTTGTCATCCACAGTATACTTTAACCACAGCGATACTCAAACACAAACTTGCTGTTTTGGAAATGCTCCCATCCTTGGCCTGAAAGCTGCTGATCATGCCCTTTTGGGTGGCAGATAAATCACTCCACGTCCACAATACAACTATTACTACACTTTTTCTGTGTTCCCCATCCCCCCCCCCCCCCCCCCCCCCCCCCCCCCAAACACGCTTTATACCTCCTTCACTGCTAGTGTTGCAATGTTCCGTCTTTGAGTGGCTATAGTACATTGATTTCGAATGTAGGTGGTTGTTACATTAGTATGACTGGACCACGTATTTGCAATTCTTTTCTTATGTCTAGTTTTTAACCACATGTATGTTAACTTATATTATAACACACTTTGCAATGATGCCAACTAATAAAGAAGTTTCAGTTTCCTGTTAGGTGTTTCCTTCACAAGTTGAATGGCCCTCATATTAATGTTATTGGCATATTTGCACTCAATAATATATCTGCCAGCAACAGTAATATGTAATGCAAACTGCACAATTGGTATATGATAATAACATTACACATTGAAGTGCTTCAGACAAAATGAAAGAAAAAAAAATCACAACATTATTTATCAAAATAATTTATTTCTGGAGCTTTAGCAGCCAAGTTCACTGTCTTTGTGGTGTGAATTATATGCTCCTAATGTAGTTTGCAGGATAAATGGAGACACGAGAATTTATATGTATTTAGTATCTGTAACTGTCCATTACTATATGTCCCCTGCATCTTTATAGATGGAGAAAAACTGAATGAAGTTCATCTTGTTTAGATTGGCAGAAAGGAGTTGACAATACACCACTTGAGGGCCTTGAAAGGAATTGTTATTGTCTGTAGTTGTAATTCACCTCCATTGCTCATGAGGCACCATATTTCTATTTTACACAGCACTGTTTTGGTATCAAATCTGATACTAACAATGGAATTTTGTTCATGTTTCAGTAAAGGCAGAGGTTTATCCCTGTTGAGACTGTGAAGTTAGTGTCAACAATAGTAGAAAGATTACCTGACTATATCAATATCTGGGAAATGAGCAATCACATGTAATAATACAATACTGTTGTGAGAAAATGAATGTCTCTTGTACATTATTTAATAAGAAGAGTGTTTGTCTCATTCTTATTCAATACTAAACTACACCCAATATGTTATAAAACTGATTGTCATTCAATGTGAGTAGTGGTTGTGAAGCTTACATCCTTCAGGTTGGCAGATATTTCCCTTTCAAATACAAATTCCTGATGGTCTCTAAACCATGTGCTTCCTCAGTGCTGATTCAGATGTGTTGTATGCTGAGATAAAACTCAATTTACTACATCTTACATCATTAAGTTTCTTCCTTTGGACATACATTCAAGGCAGCATTCATACATAACCATTGCCTAAACGTATCCAACAACTCTGTAAATACAGAGCCACATAATGTAATTCATTACAGTATTCATGCTATACATTGGCTGTGATGAGCGATTATTCTGTATATCGCAAGTGATTATTCTGTATATTTCATTGTGTTCTTAACTGAGCATGCATGAAAGGCTTAGAGATTTGTAACCCACACATTATAAAATTGGACAGTTTTCACTCCTGTAGAAAACAGATGAGCAAACTTTTGAAACCACAATATTTTTCGTGTTCTATATGGCAGAAATATCACAAACACAATATTTTTCTTGGAGATACATTTAACAGCCATTTGTTGTATAATAATTTCACAGGAATTATGATAAATGATGATGTGCATTGCTTTTTTGACACCTTTGTTTGAAAATAATGTACTTGCCTTTAAGCAGTTGCCCCGGTGCCTGTGAAGAGTTAAAAGCCTACCATTTCAGATAGCATTTCAAAAGCAAGGGAATTAATTTAATGTTTAATCATAATTTTACAGGAATCCTTAAAGAAGTTAGTAAGGGCAATATTCATAACAATAAATTTTGCTAAGCAATTTTACACTCACAAACATGTTTACAGCATCTAAATAGTTTCTTTTGATCTCAACTCGTAGTAATTGGAACTTTATAGCCTGTCATGTAGCAGCTTGACAGAATTAAATTGAAGAGAGAATAGTATGAAACTCTGCTTAGAAGTGGTACAAAAAAGAAAATACCAACTATTAGAAGTAATGGTAACATTGCAAGAAAGGTGACAAACTCTGTCATCTGAGCAGGTGTTAAATGTCATTTGGTAGACATAATGTTTTCTTTTACCTGTAAAAAGATCTATATTTATTGTGAATAACTGTAGTGTTTTTAATTCGTTTGTTATATTTTACTTTGTATATTGGATTACATGTTTATAAGCATGAGTAATCAATTTGAAATTATTACAGTTCATTAATGAATAATAATTGTGGAACACAATAACATTTGTATTTGTCTGGAATGTTCTAATTTAATACATGGATCATGCACATACAGGTCAGCCTGGCAAGATATCTGGAGCACGGGGAGTTCATCCACACCTCTCCCTCCCACTGTCAGCCAGAAATACCCATTCTATACTCAAAAGACGACTTCTACTAACAGCCAACAAAATTACAACTATTATCATACAACAAAATCGGTAACAAATTATACTACACCAACAACAAAAACTGTGAATAACTTCTACCAGTTCTTCACTACAACACCAAGAAGCACTTACAGTTTTGGTACTTTTCACAATTTTGGTTCAACTAAAAGTACATATGGTGATTACCACAGATCAAAATTTGGGTCAAGTACAACCCCAAATCCTTACAACAGTGACAGTAAATACACAGACACTAACAGGAACCCACACAATCTTAACAGTTATCACCAATCTTATTCAAGCACATCATACAGTTATCACACGTCTACAACAACTATCTCCACCACACCAAGGCCTACTTATTTTTCTGCATTCAAAAACCATGGGAACTTCATCTATCAGAATCCAGTAACAACAACCAATAAATATCCTCCATACTTCAGTTTTGCTGCAAGTAGTTACCACCAGATAGTTAGCAACAGTACGAATGATCAGGCACCAAATTTAACACATGGTAAGTCAATGAGAAATGACGGAGAAAGCAAACATCTTCTTCCAAGTCTCTCGCTTTGGATCAACTGTCAGAAAGAACTTCCTTCACACTGTGACAACCTACATAAAAATAAAGCTTTAAACAGAAAGCAATAAATAAGTATTACAAGTTGCACACCCTTTTCTCAGTTCTCTGTAAATGCTACTATTTATGCTTCAGTATGAATGTTTTAAATTATCAAATAAAGATAAAAATTAAATATGAAGCTTCTGGAGCCTACAATGCATACAAAAATTAAAAATTTGATCAAATAACCATACTCTTCACACTCTTTTTATCAGCATGAAATTTACTATTCCAGCCGTGCAGCCCTTCACATGAAGATTTGTTTTCCAAAACTAAACTAGACATTATATTCATGTAACTGTTTAGCAGTGATTTAAAAACAGCATGTGGACACAATTAACATGCTGATAAATTATTTGGGCTTTAACAAAAAATTGCAATGTTATGATTTTGATGAATTTTTAAACTTAGCAAGTGACGTACATGATGCATCAAAAATCAGCATACTCACATTTAATGTTACAGTTGATGTTGCAAAGAGTAAATACCTGAAAGCTGAACTCCAGACTTCCGTGAAGAGAGAAATAAGGAGGTTTGTCATACAAGCACAGAGGTGGCTCAGAATTTTAAAGATGGAAGAAGTGCAACAGCTTAAGACAGAGTTTGCAGATAAAGTGGTGAAGGATGTACAGGCTACAAGGAGCAACTATGAACCATCCTTTGTGAATCAGGCAATATTGATCACATTCTGCAGAAGGTTCTTTCTGATTTTTTTGTGGAAAAAAGCAATGTTAAAGACAACATACCCCCTCACCACAGTGAGCATTTTCAGCTTATAGACTCATTACTGTCAGTTTATCCATTCCTTCTTTGGAGCAAAATTGGTTTCCTGTCAATTAATTAATTCAGGACTAAGGAAAAGAAGGAAGAGTAGGGTTAAACATCATGTTAATGACTAAGTCTGTAGAGATGAAACTGATCACTACTAGCTGTAACAGGAAGAGGCATTAAGATGGTGAAAACAATACAAAACAGATAATAAATCACCAAGTTTTTAAATTGGTGCATCTTATTTATAAAGACAGCAGTGTAGAGGAAATTGAAATGTTCATATTTAGTGTTGTGACAAAGAAGTGAGTCATATCTGATTACAAACTTCAATTGTCCGAAAAGATGTGGAATATAGAAACAACAGTTCAGCACTAGTGAAGATTACAGAAAATGATAGGTCATGACTATGCAGAGGGAAGAGGTATTATGAATAAACAAAATGTTGTAGAAGGAGAAATAAGCAGAGAAGAGAAAGTTTTGGAAAAACGAATGAGAATTATTGACAGATGAACCTGACTGAAAGAAGAAGCAGTACAACACAGCAGAAAGCAAGCAAATATAAATAGAACTAAACACAAGAAAGTTGCACAAATAGAAAATGTATGTTAAATAAAATGGCAGAATCTGGTACCAATATTATATGAGTTTTCATTTAATAGCTTGTTTTGAGTATACAGTTATGTCCTGAAAAGTTAGAGTATGTAGATATAATAGTAATAGCTCTACTATGTAATATGTATGACCCATTATAAGCAATGCATTACATCTCTAAGTGGAAGATGCTAGCTTTACTGGAAGGTATATTTTCACTTTCCATGTAGCTGTGACACTAATCAACTTCTGCCAGAAATTTCACTGAAACAGAAAGCTCCTGTAGACTAAATAGTAGCTTAGGCAATATCTTAAAAGGCCTTGTAGCCTACCTGAGAATTATTAACAAGTCAAGCACGGAAACTGGAGCACTTTGCAGAAAAATATATCTAAAAACAAAGATGATGTGACTTACCAAACGAAAGTGCTGGCAGGTCGATAGACAAACAAACAAACACAAACATATACACAAAATTCAAGCTTTCGCAACAAACTGTTGCCTCATCAGGAAAGAAGGAAGGAGAGGGAAAGACGAAAGGATGTGGGTTTTAAGGGAGAGGGTAAGGAGTCATTCCAATCCCGGGAGCGGAAAGACTTACCTTAGGGGGAAAAAAGGACGGGTATACACTCGCACACACACATATCCATCCACACATATACAGACACAAGCAGACATATTTGGTCTTTAAATATGTCTGCTTGTGTCTGTATATGTGTGGATGGATGTGTGTGTGTGTGCGCAAGTGTATACCCGTCCTTTTTTCCCCCTAAGGTAAGTCTTTCCACTCCCGGTATTGGAATGACTCCTTACCCTCTCCCTTAAAACCCACATCCTTTCGTCTTTCCCTCTCCTTCCTTCTTTTCTGATGAGGCAACAGTTTGTTGCGAAAGCTTGAATTTTGTGTCTGTGTTTGTGTTTGTTTGTGTGTCTGTCGACCTGCCAGCACTTTCATTTGGTAAGTCACATCATCTTTGTTTTTAGATATATTTTTCCTACGTGGAATGTTTCCCTCTATTATAACCACATCATCATATATCTGTGTGCACACACTTTAGGTCATAGTCTAGACAACACACCTATTATTGGTGGTAAAATATGAATGCATGACAGTTATAACATAGTGACTCAGTACTATGAGGATAACAGAGTTAACCAGTAATTTACAACTTAGCATATCCCAGGAAAAGCTTTATTCTGTAGAAGGCAGTTTATGTAACACAAAATATGCTGAATCTGAAGAACATTTTTAACATCTTTTCTTTATCATGAATTTATGAGTCAGAAGGAGGCAAGCTCCAGAACAGATGAGAATTAATAATGGTGTTAAAAGGGGGAAGAAACTGTTAGAACTAAAACTGAAGAAAGGATTCTTGGGTATATCACCTGATGATGATGCCTCAGTTAGATATCAAAAAATTGTCAATTTTAGAAGTTTTATCTAGTAAGATACCCAATAGTCCTTTCTGCTGCCAAGAAGCAGCAATATACTGTAGAAATAGAGAGAGAGATAAGTAATGACCGCTGTTAAATCTCTCTCCGTGGTGTGACTACAAGATTTTAATTCTGTCATAACTGACTACACTGAAAATAACTAACACTTTTTCCTAATGTACTTGCATAACTCATTACTAATATAAATAAAATGGTGATGGAGGCAGCATTCCTGATAACATTACATAATGCTTGTTGCATCAAACATATGCTAACTTTGTAATAACCATTATAATTCTGTGGTAAATGGGTTTTAAGGATTTATGAGCAAAATTGACCAGTTGTTCATATTTTATTAATTGCAGCATGAAACTTTATTTTTAAGAAAAAGAACAGGTTTTATGTTGAAAAAATAAAAAAGTAATTTTTATCATTACGTATTTACAAACTACTTTCTGTACATTATTTTTACTTAGTTTTGAAATACTCTTTCCTTTTTAGAATAGTGTATGTGCTCTTTTTCCATAAAAGTTATTTAATAAATGTTTTATCATTCTGTTCCCAGTGGGAGACACTGAATGTATTGACAAAGTTACAAATTTAAGTGGAAGTCTTACATGCCATGAGTTCCTCACACGTTATGGTTATCAATACTGTTCACACCAGTACCTTCGGGAAAGCTGCTGTGCATCACATAAAACAATCTGCCGACAAGAATACACAAGAAGCTGAGGTGTCACAATATGTGACTAAATCAAGAGGTTGTGACTGTAAAACAAAAACTAAGTCAGTGACTACAGTGTGCTTGATTCAAGCAGACGTCATTCACGGGTAACATAATTTATTTCTGTGTCAATTAGAGAAATTTTGCTTAAGAGATGTACGTACAAGAATTCCCCAAGTAGCCAGTGAAGTAATATTTCTCAAAACAGTTTCATTGGAACATCTTAATGTGGGCAAAAATCAGTCACCTCTGGAATTTGTTCATGAAATAGATTTGTGTTTCTCATTTGATACAAAAGACAATAGGACTGCCATGAGCATTTATGTGTATAGAGTCATAACAGTGTCTGTATAAACTGAAGTATTAGTGAACTTTGAAATAAGAAGTTGGACATATGAGTGATCTCATTTTATGACAATGATGTAGTGTGCTAAGTTGTGTCATAGTGACACTGAAAGACACAAATAACTGTTTACAAGACTAGCCAATGTGTGCACAGAAAGAGAAAAGAAGAAATTTAATTTATGATTTACAAATATGTAAAGTCATTGTGATATGCCTGTGATTTATTTTCACTCACATCAATAGAGGTGTCAATGGTGACTGTGCTGTGCATTTTGTCTGCTTTCAGCACTGTCAATCAGCTTCAAAAGAGTGCTGTTGATGTCTCTAGTTATGCAAATCAGGATACAAAACACAAGTTATTGTACAAAATATTGTCAGTTCTGATATTGTGTGATACAGATTTCACTTTAAATTGATAAAATGCTGAAAAAGTATTTTGAAAGACTGTTTTCTGACACACTCAGAATATAGTTCATAAAAACTGTGTTGTAGTGTTTAGCATCATTTATTTATGAGTGCTAATGTGCAGTGTATTCAGAAGAGCTATGATTTATGCTGTGTGAATGTACTTTGATTAAATTGAAAGGCCTAAGAAATAAAATTAAGAAATTTCATTATGTATGATGAATTAATTATCTTCACTGCCTTAATAAATGTGTATAAATGTATAAGAGTATTCCTGTCTCCTATCCATATACAAAATTTTGTGACTAAAACCTTTGGACAAATTAGATTTCCAGGACTTAAAACATATCTCCTGTGATGCTGACTGAAACATTTAAGTTACTAAATAGTTTTATTTAAACACCAGACTACATAACAATCAAATTTCTTTAAACATAAAATGAATGAACATAGGACTTTATTGGCCGGGAGACCCCATCTGGGGTGGCTCGGCTGTCTAGCGCTAGTCCTTTTATTTGATGCCACTTCAGTGACTTGAGCATCAGTGACGATGAAATGATTGTGAGGACAATGCAACACCACCCAGACCCTTAGCAGATAAAATCTCCGACTCGGCTGAGAATCAAACAAGTGTGAATGTTTTTCTGACAACTCAGAAAGACCTTTGAAGAAGTAAGGAGCATGGAACAAGGGGGAGGGGGGGGGGGGGGGGGGGGGGAGGAGAAAAAGAAGAAGAAAATGATACAAATCAACTGTGTGTATGTGTGGTGAGGCAAGTACTCTCCCAAATCATCACCTGCTCCACTACACTGCTACTTCCTTAGCCATACTGAAAGAATTACTACTGGTTAGGGTAATTTCTGGACTGTTGTCAGGCAGCCTCTGACAATATTTGCATCTTTGGATTATTAAAACTAACCAATCCCTTTTCCTTATTCCTTATAAATATGTGGCATACCAGTCATGTAGGGTCAAATTTAAAGAGACAGTAAAGGATTCTAAAAAGAACAGGAACCAATGGTCAAAAATCAATACTTCAGGATGTACTAGGTCTTGAATGAGGATTGTGTCTAAGGCACACATTTCTAAAATTCTTGTGTTTGATAACAAACAATTGCTGCCACATTGGTGGTGTTGCTTTAAAAAATAAAAATAATCATTTGTCCACAGTGGAGTTTCGCAGTATTTACAGTTTGTGACAAGTTGTTGAAGGTTGATATCCACTTAATGCTTAGTGGGAAATAACTTATTTTCTGGAAAGCCAACAAACATACACTGAAACTTTTTTCGACAGCTATCATCATAGTTGGAAGAAATATTTTGCCACGGATAGGAGAGGGTAATGAGGTACTCTTTCACTCTTGTTTCTAAATGATGGGGATTTTCATTTCCTGTCTGTCTGTCAGCAACCTGTTACAGACCTTTGAAGCTGAATATAAAGCTCCATTCTGAGTTCTAGATAGGATGCATAGTCTATTTGAAAATTATTTTTACTTCTAATGGCATGGTTTTAAATTGTTTAGTTCATACTAAATTCGCACTAAGTGCAAATGCCAGTAGGGAATATTTGTAATGGCACATAAGTGCATGAGTCCCTTAAGTCCTTGAAGAGGCTTCTGTAAGATATTCGGTTACCAACTTTACACTAAATTCTTACAGCACATGTGTATCAAATAAATATCTTTAAAACATTAACGGCACTGCCTGAAAAGACTATGCTGTAACAATACTGAGTGAAAGTATGCAAATAATACTAACAATCCTGTCTGTAGGTCACCACAATGAGAGAGATTTCGAGGTGCAAAGTAGACAGAAATCAGCTTTTTAGTTAACTCTTTACAATGCTGGTGCCACCTCAGTTTATTATCCATCTGGATGTCTAGATACTTCTTCCAGTAAGTGCCCTCTGATCTCCACCCATGGTACTGATAAACATTTTGATATAATTTGAAGTGCACGTATGAATCGACATAAGATTAACGGTTAACCTGTTTGCTGTGATTCACTTGTAAGCCTTGTCCATTATTCTCCTGCATGTATCTGATATGGATACTTTTCAGCCATTTATCAGTATACTACTGTCACCAGCATACATCACAATTTTTGAAAAGCTCTTCATTTCCCCAGGTAAATAAACTTACTTAGACCAATAAGCATAGAATTTTGCAGGACACGGTATTTCACATTTAATATCTCCCCACTCCAAATTTAGTCTGATTCCTTTTGTATATTTGTCAATGCAACCCTTCTAGGCTTGCAACAGTAATGCCTATAATTCAATACAACTGATCTTTCTATCTACACTGAGGTGACAAAAGTCATGGGATGGTGTTACGCACATATACAGATGGCAGTAATATCATGTGCACAAGGTATAAAAGAGCATGCCTTGGCAGAGCTGTCATTTGTACTCAGGTGATTCATGTGAAAAGATTTCTGATCGGATTATTGCCACATGACGAGAATTAACAGACTTCGAACATGGAATGGTAGTAGGTGCAAGATGCAGGAGACATTTCATTTTGGAAATTGTTAGGGAATTCAATTTTCCAAGGTCCAAAGTGTACCAAATTTCAGGCATACCTCTCACGATGCACAACACAGTGAACGGCGGCCTTCACTTAACAATTGAGAGCAGTGGCATTTGCATAGGGTTCCAGTATTAACAACAATCAACATTGTGTGAAATAACCACACAAATCAGTGTGGGACATTTGATAAATATATCCATTAGGACAGTGTGACAAAATTTGGCATTAATGGTGAGTGCCTTTCCTAACAGCACATCATCACCTGCAGTGCCTCTCCTGGGATTGTGACCATATCAGTAAGATTGTATATGACTAGAAAACAGTGGCCTGGTCAGATGAGTCCTGATTTCAGTTGGTAAGAGCTGATGGTAGGAGTTGAGTGTGGCACAGATCCCATGAAGCCATGGTTCCAAGTTGTCATCAGGGCACTGTGCAAACTGCTGGTGGCTCCACAATGGTGTGGGCTGTGTTTACATGGAATGGCCTGGGACCTCTGGTCCAACTGAACCGATCATTGACTGGAAATGGTTATGTTCAGCTACTTGAAAACCATTTGCAGCCATTCATGGACTTCATGTTCCAAAACAATAATGGAATTTTTATGGATGACAATGCACCAAGACACTGGGCCACAATTGTTGGGATTGGTCTGAAGAACATCCTGGACAATTAGAATGAATGATTTGGCCACTTAGATTGAACATATACAGGACATAATCAAGAGGTCAGTTTGTGCAGAAAACCCTGCACTGGCAACATTTTTGCAACTATGGATGGTTATAGAGGCAGCATGGCTCAATATTTATGACTTGTGTTCATGCCATGTAGAGTTGCTGCACTACATTGGGCAAAAGGAGGTCTGACTTGATGTTAGGAGGCATTCCATGACTTTTATCACATCAGTGTGTGTGCACAATAAAAGGTCTCGTTAATATTACAGCAAATGCTCACAAGCTCATTTTTTCTGTTTAGATCTTTCTCAATACAGAAGCGTTCACAGAAACCAAACTGAGCTGCTAATAACATGCATAATCAGAGAGGTCTTTCAGTATTCTGTTGTAAACTTTTTACATGTCACTTGCTTACCTATGCTTTTGTAAATGAGTGATACTGCCACCTACTTATGTCTTTCAGGAAATAGGCCTTGACTGAACAAATGGTTATGAAAGTGACTCAACAGGAGTAATGTTGGGTAACCACAAGTTTTGGTACCTTGTCAAAATACCATTATAATTAGAAGAGTTACTACTTTTCAGTAATACAATGATTTTTGTAAGCTTTCTAATATACAATTGGCAAAACTGATGTATCTTGGGTGATGTTGGTTTGAGAAGTATATTTCTGTGCCTAAAGTTTTGCCACCTGCTGCTGGAGGTATCCTCAGTCTACAAAGTTCTTAATGGAAAAAGAGAAAGAAGGTTCCATTTCAGTTTTCAATGTACATATACTCACAAAAACTGATGGAACTAGAGCAAAAAGTGTACAGTAAACCCACTTACACGAATCATCCCATACAGAAAAGAGGAGTAATTGAGACATTGGTGGGCCAGGGTAAAAGAATCTGTGAACTAGGCACAGCAGTAGTGTATAAAATCTGCTAGTTCTTATCTTATAATATTGTTTGGTGTTTGATCCCTGTGTGCACAACTTTAACTTCCCTGAAGAATTTCATTCAAGCTGACTGTGCTCTTCCTTTGTCTTTGTTAGTGAATGTCCAAGATTTGCTTCCATATATTAGAACAGGGTAAACATTGCTTTGTAAAATGTTTGCTTAGTATCCTTGCTTGTCCTGTTGCCCAGCGTTATGCGTAATGTGTGCCACATATCATCTGAAACTCTCATAATTTATTACTGATGTTATTTTCATTTTCATGGCTAATATTGCAGCCTCACAGATGAAAATATTGCACCTGTTCTGTTGACTGTTCATCTAATACTATTTTAGATTATGCAGGAAGTTATTCGTTGAAGGCCATTACTTTAGTTTTCTTTCTACTTAAATTTTTAGGTGATAATGTTTCTGCAGGGTGTTCATAAAGTCCGGGAACACTTTCAGTTATTTATTGCACAAGAACCAAACATTGTACAGATATCATACATATGTCATTTTGAAGAGAAACACTGAAAGGCCTTTTTTTTCCCTCCATGTATACCACCACAGAGTAGTTTGGTAATTTGCAATAGTCATCGCTAGTCGCAAACATGGTGAGTTCAGGTGTGGAGCGAGCTTTCTGTATGTTGGAGTTTGACAAAAAAAAAAAAAGTGCTACAGCTGTTCAACGGATATTTAGAACCAAGTACAGTGAGAAACCACCAACAAGGAAGGCCATTTACCACTGGCACAACATATTTGTTACGGCGGGTTGCTTGTGCCCAGCAAAGAGAAGCATACATCCCAGTGTGAGTGAAGTGAATGCGGAGCGCATACGAGAGACATTCATAAGGAGTCCAAAGAAATTGGTGCGTCGTGCATCCTGTGAATTCGAAATGGCTCCAATGACAGTGTGGAAAGTCCTGTGACAGAAGCTCTCTATGAAACCATTCAAGTTGAAGCTAGTGCAGAAGCTCAATGACAACAACAAAGACAATCATTTTGAGTTTTGATCACAGTTGAAACAATTGAATGAGCATGGGGATGGCATTGTTGATCACTTAATTTTTAGCTCCACCCCATTTTCATTGTGAATTTCATGCGTACCTGAACACTGAGCTGCCACATCGATGGATCGGCCGTGCTACAGAACGGGACAGCTGTTCCATGAAATGGCCTCCCCAATTACCAGATCTCACTCCGTGTGACATTTTTCTGTGGGGACACATTAAAGATCTGGTGTATGTACCACCTCTACCATGTGATGTAGCCGAGCTCCAGGGGGAATAGGGGAAGCAACTGCCACAGTCCATGATGTCATGCTGGGATGGGTATGGCAAGAATTTGATTACTGTATTGATGTCTGCCGGGTCACTCATTGTTCGCCTATCGAATGTTTGTAAAAAAAAAAAAAAAAAACTTTCAGAGTTTCTCTTCAAAATGCAATATGTATGACATCTGTACAATGTTTAGTTCTTGTGCAATAAATAATTGAAAGTGTTCCTGAACTTTATGTACACCCTGTAGATTTGATTTAGGTGATTATTGAAAACTGGAGGTCATTTGCTGTGTTCTAAATAATTATTTGATCATCTCCAAAAAGTTTAGTATTTCTGCCCTGGTATTAACCTCACACCTTGTTTAACTTCCCTTTCCCACAGTCTAAAAATGTTTACACCCTTGTCCCACCCCCTGTTGATCTTCATCAGTTCCGACTTCTCTTTTCCATGTGTGTTATAATTTCCTTGTACTGAACAAATTCTTTTTTACTTGTGTTAAACATCTCAGATACCCTCATTATTCCACAAGGGCAAAAGATACTTAAAAAAAAAAATCTTGTACTATGCACAAGAAGCAACTGTCAACTGGGCAACGTGGAAAAGCCAGTCGGAAGTAGCAGATTATGCTCTGTGATCAAGGAACCGCAAAATTTGATTCTCTAATAATAAAGTTTTATCATTATTATGCCGGGGTGTATAGGGAGACGTAGAAATTCAAAAACATAACAACTTTAACAGAAATGGAGGAGGACTGAAATTAGCCAAGCTGTTGGTCTTAGGTTAGTGCTAATTAATGCTAACAGCACCAATTCTTCTACATCTACACTCTGCAAGCCACTTTTCAGTGTGTGGTGAAGGGTACCTTGTGTACCAGTGTCACTTCCCCCTTTTTCTAATTGTCACAGGAAGAATGATCGCTGCTATGCCTCCATGTGAGCCAAATCTCTCTAATGAGCAGTAGACCATGCTGTGATGCAGAATGCCTCTCTTGCAGCATCTGCCACTGGAGCTGGCCAAGTATCTCCATGACGCTTTCGCACTTACTAAATGAATCGATGATGAAACGTGCTGCTTTTCTTTGTATGTTCTGCAGTTCCTCTATCAATCACTTCGGGTCGAGCTTCCAGACTGATGAGCAGTTTTCACGTATTGGTCAAGAGAGTGTTTCGTAAGTTACCTTAGTTTTTTTAATGGACTGCATTTCCTGAGGGCTCTTGGACTGCGTTTCCTGAGGGCTCTTCCAATGAATCTCAGTCTGCCATCCACCCTATCTCCACTTCTAATCACTCCATAAAACTGCATTAGTTGACTTTTTCAAGCAGGATGTGATAGTCCCATTATGTTTGATCATTTGATAACTGATTAAACTGATGTACTCACCTACAGCTTCCACAAATGAAAATTTCATAATAACCCAACATGATAAGAACACACAAGCTTCGAGTTCTTCCGCTGAACTAGCTCCATGACATGTGGTGTGACTCCATGATCTTACGCAACTCAAAGTTTGCCCATCTGAATAAGTTTAATTTGAAAATAAAATGTATCTTTATAGTCTCTTTTGATGTCTCCTGCAGTAGGGGATGAATGTCAGGCACTGAAACGGACCTCACAATCCAGTTTAATGCCCATAAAACCAATGTCACCAAGGATATAAACACTAGCTGTGATGAGTGCATTGGATTATAAAAACTAATGTCTAGTGGTGCAGTATGCACTGCCTGTCTGCATAAGTCTAATGCACTTGCTCCCAATGCTCCATTTTTTGTCCCTTTCTTTTCAGCTACCGTTAGGAAGATATCCGTGGATTTACTAGCCTCTGTTGTAGAGCTACTGTCAATGAGAATTTAATTTTTACTTATTTATTTATTTTTGCCTGACCAAAATTGCTTATTTTGTGCCTAACAATGCTCCACATTACCTTTGATTAGATCTTAGAATTTTTGTGCATAGTATGTTTTCTGCTTTTTTGATGTCATGGTGAAGTATATTGCAATCCTACTTTAGTGCCCCTTCAGCTTTTGATTACTCGCATGTCTTATATTCTTGGCCCTTACTCACAATGTATGTTGGAGGCAGTACAATCGTTCTACTGTCACCTTCAAATGTCAGTTCTCTAAATTTTCTCAACTGTGTTCCCCAAAAAGAATGTCATCCTCCCTACAGCGATTTCCATTTGAGTTCCTGAAGCATCCCTAATTTTGTTACACACCAGTAACAAATCTAGCAGCCCACCTCTGAATTGCTTTAATGTCTTCCTTCAATCTGACTTGGTACAGATCCCAAACACACAATCAGTACTCAATAATGGGTTGCACTAGCATCCTATATGCAATCTCCTTTACAGATGAATCACAATTTCCTAGAATTCTCCCAATAAACCGAAGTTGACCAGTCTCCTCCCTACCATAATCCTCACACGCTTGTTCCATTTCATATCGCTTTGCAACATTACACCCACATATTTAAAAGATGTGACTGTGTCAAGCAGGACACTACTAATGGTGTATCCAAACATTTCAGGTCTGTTTTTCCTTGCCATCCACATTAACTTACATTTTTCTAAATTTAGATCTAACTGCCAATAATCACGTGAACTAGAAATTTTGCTTAAGTCATTTTGTATTCTCCTACAGTCACTCAACTTTGATACCTTATCATAAACCACATCATCGGCAAACGACCGCAAAATGCTGTCCACCCTGTCCACCAAATCATTTATATATATATAGGTAATAAGAGCAGTCCTATCGGGCATCCCTGGAGCACTCCTTATGATCCTCTATCTCTAATGAACACTTGCTGTTGAGGACAACATACTGGGTTCTATAACTTAAGAAGTCTTCAACCCACTCACATATCTTTGTACCTATTCCATATGCTCATACTTTCTTTAACAGCCTGTAAGGGGCACCATGTCACACACATTCTGAAAGTCTAGAAATATGGACTCTCCCTGTTGCCCTTCAGGTGAAGTTCACAGTATATTATGTGAGAAAAGGACAAGCTGAGTTTCGCACGAACGATGCTTTTTAAAACCCTGCCAATTCATTTCCATAAGCTATTCAGTCTCAAGAAAGTTGTTATATTCAAACTGAGAATATGTTCAAGGGTTCTGCATTAGGGTGTTAGTCTTTAATTTTGTGGGTCCGTCTGCCTTTCTTACATACAGGGTCACCTGCACTTTTTTCCTGTTGCTTGGGAATTTGCACTGGGCGAGAGATTCATGATAAATGGAGTCTAGGTAAGAGGCCAGTGCCATAGAGTACTCTTTGTAAAACTGACCTGGACCTGGCGATTTATTTGTTTACAACTCTTCCAGTTGTTTCTCTGTGCCAGGGATGCTTATTATTATGCTGTACTCATGGAAGTCTGTTCAATGGTGTATCTTCCTCTAGCTCTCAGGCATTCTGCCATAACAATTGAGGCCAAGAACCCATTAGTTTGAAACACAGACTGTCCACATGACACTGCCACAGTTTCCTAGTAAGAAAGCTGCATTTCACCTTCCAACCTGCTCAAGAGATGTTGCAGCATGCTTGTGAAACCAACCATCAAATGAAACATAATATGCACCTATTATCAGTGTACAAATACATGGGCAAGGTGGATTTTGATGTTCTGCAGCAGCTGAATATGGGATATATCACTATCTTTCCCACAGACAAATCCCTTGGTCACACGTGCTGTCACTCAGTTAGATCCTTGTGAGACCTGAGTTTCTCCTGGCGTATACAACTTTCAAATAACTTCCGGGAATTCAGCCAGGTAACACTTTCAGCGACCGCCGATATTCCGGCGGGAGAACACCCCGCCATTTTCAAGGCAAACTGCAACGGACAGGCAGCGTACATGCAAATTTAATACCTCGGTTCTCCGACAGAAGCAGGAAAGATAACACACACACACACACACACACACACACACACACACACAGTGAACACTAGTGCCACCAAAGATGACCAAAGTCAGAGCTATCGATAGTGAGACTATGAATTCGCAGGTGAGGCAGCATTGACTCTGTTCCTCTGTTTTTTGACAAGGGAGAGAGCCGGATTCCAAACAGAGTTTAAACAGAAACCTCCATCCCTGTTAACGAGGTTGCTCGCTAATTTAATCTCAACTGCCTCTTTAATGATACTGTCCCAATAGCTGGACGTGCACGCCAATATCTCGGTGTTATTATATAACATGGGGTGACCAGTATCCAAGCTATGTTTGGCAATAGCAGATCTATTTGGCTGCCGTAATCGTGTGTGCCGTTTATGCTCAGTACATCTGTCCTCTACGGTCCTGATAGTTTGACCAATATATGCCATGCCGCAGCTACAAGGAATACGATATACACCCGCCTTACGCAGTCCAAGATCATCCTTAACGGAACTCAAAAGTGCTCTAATTTTAGATGGAGGTCGGAAAACACATTTCACATCGTATTTCCGTAAAATACGACCGATCTTATTGGACGTGTTTCCTACGTAAGGCAAAGAGGCAGTAGACTTAGGTGTTGACTCAGAATTATCATCAATCACCCGATGTACAGTTGGTCGATAGCGCAACGCACGTTCAATCTGTCTATCACTATAACCATTTTGACGAAATGCAACTTCAAGATGGGACAGCTCAGCTGGCAAAGTCTCAGCGTCAGAAACGACATGTGCCCTGTGTACCAAGGTACGAAGCACTCCTTCACGCTGAGCCGAATGGTGACAACTATTAGCTTGTAAGTACAAGTCGGTGTGAGTACGTTTCCTGTAGACTGCATGTCCCAATGATCCATCATCCTTCCTCCTAACCAACACGTCGAGAAAGGGAAGGCAACCATCCTCTTCCACCTCCATCATAAAACTTATGTTCGGGTGGATCGAGTTCAGATGTTCTAGAAAGACATTCAAATTCTACCTACCGTGAGGCCAAACAATGAAGATATCGTCAACGTATCTAAAGAAACAGGCGGGTTTTAAAGGCGCCGACTCCAATGCACGTTCCTCGAAGTCTTCCATAAATAAATTTGCGATCACAGGAGACAACGGACTACCCATCGCAACTCCATCTGTCTGCTCGTAATACTGGTCATTAAATAAAAAGTAAGTGGATGTTAACACATGCCTAAAGAGGTCAGTTAAATCAGCACCAAACCTGGCTTCAATTAACCGCAACGAATCAGACAGAGGAACGCAAGTGAAGAGAGAGACCACATCGAAACTCACTAAAATATCAGAGTCATTCAGCCTCAGTCCCTCCAAACGACGTAAAAAAATCAGCTGAGTTCCTGATATGATGTTCACACCGTCCTACTTGTGGACTCAACAGAGAAGCAAGATGCTTGGATACACGATATGTCGGAGCGCCGATGTTACTCACTATAGGACGGAAAGGAACCCCTTTCTTATGAACCTTTGGAAGGCCATATAACCCAGGGGGAACAGCACTATAGGTGTTAAGCCTCTTGATTGTGTCCTGCGACAAACCACTTTTCTTCAGGTGGCTGTTGGTCTTTCTCTCAACACTTTTCGTGGGGTCAGCATCGATTCTGCGATACGCTGAATCAGATAGTAAACGTGACCCCACGAAAAGTGTTGAGAGAAAGACCAACAGCCTCCTGAAGAAAAGTGGTTTGTCGCAGGACACAATCAAGAGGCTTAACACCTATAGTGCTGTTCCCCATAGGTTATAAGGCCTTCCAAAGGTTCATAAGAAAGTGGTTCCTTTCCGTCCTATAGTGAGTAACATCGGCGCTCCGACATATCGTGTATCCAAGCATCTTGCTTCTCTGTTGAGTCCACAAGTAGGACGGTGTGAACATCATATCAGGAACTCAGCTGATTTTTTACGTCGTTTGGAGGGACTGAGGCTGAATGACTCTGATATTTTAGTGAGTTTCGATGTGGTCTCTCTCTTCACTCGTGTTCCTCTGTCTGATTCGTTGCGGTTAATTGAAGCCAGGTTTGGTGCTGATTTAACTAATCTCTTTAGGCGTGTGTTGACATCCACTTACTTTTTATTTAATGACCAGTATTACGAGCAGACAGATGGAGTTGCGATGGGTAGTCCGTTGTCTCCTGTAATCGAAAATTTATTTATGGAAGACTTCAAGGAACGTGCATTGGAGTCGGCGCCTTTAAAACCCGCCTGTTTCTTTAGATACGTTGACAATACCTTCTTTGTTTGGCCTCACGGTAGGGAGAATTTGAATGTCTTTCTAGAACATCTGAACTCGATCCACCCAAACATTAGTTTTACGATGGAGGTGGAAGAGGATAGTTGCCTTCCCTTTCTCGACATGTTGGTTAGGAGGAAGGATGATGGATCATTGGGACATGCAGTCTACAGGAAACGTACTCACACCGACTTGTACTTACAAGCTAATAGTTGTCACCATTCGGCTCAGCGTGAAGGGGTACTTCGTACCTTGGTACACAGGGCACATGTCGTTTCTGACGCTGAGACTTTGCCAGCTGAGCTGTCCCACCTTGAAGTTGCATTTCGTCAAAATGGTTATAGTGATAGACAGATTGAACGTGCGTTGCGCTATCGACCAACTGTACATCGGGTGATCGATGATAATTCTGAGTCAACACCTAAGTCTACTGCCTTTTTGCCTTACGTAGGAAACACGTCCAATACGATTGGTCGTATTTTACGGAAATACGATGTGAAATGTGTTTTCCGACCTCCATCTAAAATTAGAGCACTTTTGAGTTCCGTTAAGGATGATCTTGGACTGAGTAAGGCGGGTGTATATCGTATTCCTTGTAGCTGCGGCATGGCATATATTGGTCAAACTATCAGCACCGTAGAGGACAGATGTACTGAGCATAAACGGCACACACGATTACGGCAGCCAAATAGATCTGCTATTGCCGAACATTGCTTGGATACTGGTCACCCCATGTTATATAATAACACCGAGATATTGGCGTGCACGTCCAGCTATTGGGACAGTGTCATTAGAGAGGCAGTTGAGATTAAATTAGCGAGCAACCTCGTTAACAGGGATGGAGGTTTCTGTTTAAACTCTGTTTGGAATCCGGCTCTCTCCCTTGTCAAAAACAGAGGAACAGAGTCAATGCTGCCTCACCTGCGAATTCATAGTCTCTCTATCGATAGCTCTGACTTTGGTCATCTTTGGTGGCACTAGTGTTCAGTGTGTGTGTGTTATCTTTCCTGCTTCTGTCGGAGAACCGAGGTATTAAATTTGCATGTACGCCGCCTGTCCGTTGAAGTTTGCCTTGAAAATGGCAGGGTGTTCTCCCGCCAAAATATCGGCGGTCGCTGAAAGTGTTACCTGGCTGAATTCCCGGAAGTTATTTGAAAGTTAGATCCTTGTTCCATAGATCATTTGCAAGATTTCTGTCAAAATGATGTTAAACAAGTCTGTTTACAATTTTTGTACACACACTTTATTTATGTGGTTGGCTACATGCAGGCCATTTACAGATAGCACAGTCACTTGAATGTAATAAAACTGAAAGTAATAGTTTCATCAAAGCTGTGTAACAAGTGATATAACAACAAAGTAAATGTATTTTTCTCCTATACCACATATGCTACCAGTGTTTGCTTATATATCTGTCCATGTATTAGAAGGGGTTGTCCAGAAGAACTAAATTTGCATTAGATTTAATATTTATTTTGGTGCCTGTCAGGCATTTTTTGTTATTGGACAAATAGTCAATCATTTTTGTTCTTGTGTCAGAACCTCAATAAAGAACTGATTATGCTACTGCAGCAAATATTATGTGGCTGGCTGATCAGTAGACAATGAAAGCATGAACCAGCCACTCTGACATATTAAAAACTTGTACATAACCATAATGCTACAGCCACAATATAGATAAATAGAAATGCAAAATGAATGTGACAATAGAAAATGCTAGCTGGAATGTAAACAATAGAATGAATTCAACCCTTATCCAATTAAATCACAATGGTATGAGAATTAATGTGATTTAGGGACCCATGAAACATCACAAGGTCAGTATTAGAAAGCAGTAGGTGAACTTAAGTAAACCGTTCATCAATTTTAAGGTTGGTCTGAAAACAACAGTCCTATATTATATACCCAGTTATAAGGAAACCTTTAATCAATTTTGAATCGGAACTATGATGTAATTCAACATCATCTATATACAGGGTAAGCCCAAAATCCACCAACAAAATTTTGGAGATTGTTCAGAAATATAGCCAAGGCCTTCTTCTGAAATAGACAAAAGAAACACACACACACACACACACACACACACACACACACACACACACACACACGACCACTGTCACTGGTTGTGACACAAGTGTCACAAGTGTGTGAGCTGCATTTGCATGTATGTGTATGTGTGTGTGTGTGTGTGTGTGTGTGTGTGTGTGTGTGTTGTCTATTTCAGAAGAACACCTTGTGACCGAAAGCCTAGGTGCTTAGTAGTCTTTTTGCTGTGCCTGTCTGTGACTCAACATCTCTGCTATATTTCTGAGTATTTTGCTATGTGTGACCTCATGTCACAGGTGGCTTGTTACAGAGTCACAATGCAATTATGATTTACTCATTTTGTTAACTCAATTACCTTTCTTCCTGTGAAATTATCCAAAAAACAGTGAAAAAGCTTGTAATACGTAATCATCAAAACATATAACACAAAATACAGAGTAACACAACAACCCTCAGATATGCAAAAGTACTGTGCAGTGGTTGCTGTAACAGGGAACAGCTCAGCATAGAGTTGTTGGGATGCTGCTTTTCCATTGCATGCTGTAAACCCATACAAGAGATGCATATTGACCAACTCTTCATCATTAAATCTATCCATATGACTTCATTGTTGATGTGCAGCTATCACTGCCACAAAAATAGAACTGAGCAGTTAAGAATGTAAGTTTAAGGGAAAAGAGTAATGTCAGCATCACTGTTTCCAATAGAAAGCACTGTGAATATAAGTTCATTTCCAAACAAGACACACAGCACATACTGTCAATATCTGCAGTGTTATGCAATATTTTCAATTCAATACAGATACAGAAACAATGAGGGGTGGAGGGAGGAGTAAGAAATCAGATGAAATGCAGTTACTCTGTAATGAGCTGCCAGTTATGATGAAACTGATAGACCAAAACCCTCAGAAAATACCCCTGAACATCCTCTAAAACTTTGTCAGTGGAGTTTGGATTCAACCTGTATACAACACAGTCATAGAACAAATTCACTTATATTCAGTGGGGAGAGGGGCAAAAATTATGCCCTGTATAACTGTGAAGTTTGAATTCTGTAGGACTTGCAGGACTTCAATAACTATTTTTTTCCATTCTGCATAGAAAAGCCCATCACAATTCCAAACTGGACTGACAAAAGGCAAAAATCTGATTAGTGTGAGTAACAAGGTGGAAGGAACTACAACAGAGGATTACAAATAATTAAGTGAGGCACTGGGGGTCAATAGGCACATAAACAAGACGAAATGTTGCTAGCTTTTGGACAAATCCTTCTTCATGTTCACAAAAATACATGTTTTTACATGAGAGTCTATGTGGAATGTACCTAAAGAAAACTGATGAAATATTTCAGATCATTTAAATTTAGTCCACACTGACAAGGTCACAATACAGTAACACAATACAAAAATTATATTTTTAACAAGAAACAAAAGTGTGGAATATCAAGTCTGCCCCCCCCTCCCCCCCCCCCCTCTCTCTCTCTCTCTCTCTCTCTCTCTCTCTCTCTCTCTCTCTCTCTCTTCCCCTCCACAGAGCTGGCATCCAATCCAAACTTACCAGGTATCATCATTAATGAGTAGCAGCATGTTTAGAAATTTCTGTACATTTTTCATATCCAAACTACATATAAACAGAATATAATCCAAAGGAAAAAGAAAGCATCAAGCAAATAAAAACAGTATACTTGTGATACTTTATTGCAGAAGTTCACATAAACATTCTTGATAATAACAAAAAATTAGCTGATTCTGTAGAAAAAGATTTTAAAAAAAGTCTACAAGGAATGCCACTGATATAGTTTACTTCTTTATTCCAACGAGACCAGCTCTCTGTGCTCCTATTCTGAGGACCATGGCAACACTGAAAGAGAAAAGTATCACATTCATGAATTCAGATTTGGACACATTTTCCACAGCTATAAAAGAAAGTATGCATATATTTCAGAACACAATGGAAGACTTATGAATGTTTTTTGTGAATGAAGATGGTGGAGAATAGTTACTTTGATAATGCTCATGGCAAGCCAATACCTGTATCAAGATACTCAAAAACACACAGGGCAGATTGCTGCAGATTATTGTGCTCTCTCTCTCTCTCTCTCTCTCTCTCTCTCTCTCTCACTGTGTGCGGCCGAAAGCTACATGTGAGTACCTTTTATTCAATGCCTGTCTACAACTTGACGTATCTTCTTTAGAGTCAGTAGCAATCTATCTTTTCCTACATTGTTGTGAAATTTGGAAGGTAGGAGAGGGGTACTGGTGGAACTGAAGCTGTGGGGGTGTATTACAGTTGTGCCTGGACATCTCAGTTGCTAGAGCATTTCCCAATGAAAAACAAAGGTTCTGGGTTTGAGCCCTAGTTTGGCACACAGCGTTGCACTGCCAAGATGTTTTATGTCAGCACATACCCTGCTCCAGAACGAAAATTCATTCTGGAGATCACCTATGTGCAGACATGTGCAGTGTTTTGTTAGGCTGGTGGTAGTCCTCCCTATGTAGCTTGCTGAGCAGTGAAAGCAGTCAGCTTGTCAGTAATGGGAGAAGTTGATCACGTGACCCTGCGTTTAACATTGTAAGCTTTGCTACGGATGGGGCTAGAGTAGGTGATAATGTTGAGTGCACAGAGCAACTTCTACATTCTGAATGACTGCAGGGTTCGGAGCAATGAGGTAGGGCAATTGGTATGAGAATGTCATAAGATGTGACAAGGATGTTGTGAAGATTAAGAGGAAAATGTAAGCTGACTGGATGGTGTATGGAGCTGCTTATGAAAAGGTGATATTATTTCAGGGCTCCACTTGATAGAAATAGCCGTGGCAGAGTATTTTATTTAGGCATTCCAGGGGTTTGACTGTGCTGGGTAGTGAGGTGAGCACTTTTGACATTTTTGGAAGCAGGAGTGATGATAGTATGTGGCGGGATGAGGTGACTGCCCAGTAGATTTACTCTACCACTGCTCAGATATCTCTTCTTGATAACAACCAAACTGTATAAACAATTTGGTGAAAGATATAAACAGTGTTTTGGGCATGTTTATAAGGCTGCTGGAAACTGTCACTGAAAGCTTAATTTTGAATTGACTGATACACTGATGTCACAGATTTTTTTAAATGTCAAATATGTCTGTAAAATGTAGGTCATTCAGAAGATCCTTGAGGCAGGAGAACAAAAAGATGTAGAAGGAAAAAAATGCTTGAGTTTAATGCCATGTCAACAGAAATACAAAACTCAAGCACAGATTGAACAAGGATGATAATGATAAAACCCTGCCCTTCTCAAGCTATTTATAGCAACAACAGAAAACCTAAATCTTGATGACAATTTAGAAATTCTCTAAAATTTTCTTAATAGCATCCTTCAAAATGAACGCTGCCTTCCCTTCAGCGATTCCCGTTTCAGTTCCCAAAGTGTTCTGTAGCACTTGCATGTTGTTTGAATCTACTGTTAACAATTCTAGCAATCTGCCTTCAAATTTCTTCAATGTCTTCCTTTAATCTGACATGGTACAGATCTCAAAGAACAGTTCGCACCAGTATCCTACATGCAGTCTCCTTTACAGATGAACAACACTTCCCCAAAATTCTCTCAATAAACTGAAGTCGACAATTCGCTGTCCCTGCCACAACCCTAACACGCTTGTTCCATTTCATATTGCTTTGCAGGACATGACTGTGTCAAGCAGGACACTACTAATCCTATATCCGAACATTATGTGTTTGTTTTTCTTACTCATCCACATTAACTTACCATTTTCACCTGCCATTCATCACACCAACTAGGAATTTTGTCTAAGTCATCTTGTATCCTCCTACAGTCACTCACAACTTTCACATATAACTATACGCTACAGCATCATCAACAAACAACAACACATTACTGACCATCCTGTTCTCCAGATCATTTATGTATGTATAAAACAACAGCAGTCCAGTCACACTTCCCTTGGGTACTCCCTGCGATACCTTTGTGTCTAACACTCGCCATCGAGGGCAACATACTGAGTTCAGTTACTTAAGATGTCTTCGAACCACTTGCTTATCTGTGAACCTATTGCATATGCACATACCTTTGTTAACAGTCTGCAGTGGGGCACCGGGTCAAACGCTTTCCGGAAATCTAGAAATATGGAATCTAGCCCGTTTTCCTTCATCCATGGTTCACAATATATCACATGGAAAAAGAGCAAGCTGAGTTTCATTTTTTAAATCGTGCCGATTTGTGGATATAAGCTTCTCAGTCTCAAGAAAATATATTATATTCAAACTGAGAATATGTTAAAGGATTTGGCCACAAACCAATGTTAGGTATATTGGTCTGTAATTTTGCGGGTCTGTTCTTTTACCCTTCTTATCCACAGGAGTCACTTGAGACTGTGCGTTGAGTGAGAGATTTGCGGTACTTGCAAGGTAAGAAAGGCGCCAATGCCATACAATATTCTTTATAAAACTTATTTGAAATTACAGCGGGATGTGCCGATTTACTTGTTTTCAAGCTTTTCAGTTTCTCTCAGTTGGTTCTCCACAGAATCAGCGAAGAAAGGAACGTATGAACATATAAAAATCAATGACAAGGAAATAGAGATGGAGTGGCAGAACAGACACACAGAAATAACTCCCATGGTATTAGAGGGAGCTGTAGAGGGCAAGATCTGCAAGGGAAGTCAAATAATTGAGGGTGTAGGTGCAAGCGCTACTCTTGATATAAAGAGGTTGGCACTAGTGAGTTATTTGTGGTGAAATGCATAGAACTATTCAAAATACCAATGATCCAAATTAAATAAACAAATCTATGTACAGAATGAAATTCTGAAGTATCTTAGGGATTTGGGTAAGCCTCCTCGAATATGTTATATTAAAATTTAATCACGAATTATTTCCTCTCTCATACTAACAAATAACATCACACTGCAAGTTCTGTCTCCACTTCCAGGAGAACTACCCTCTCCCTCTGCTCTAACAAGGGAACCTCCCAATCGCACCCCCCTCAGATTTAGTTATAAGTTGGCACAGTGGATAGGCCTTGAAAAACTGAACACAGATCGATTGAGAAAACAGGAAGAAGTTGTTTGGAACTATGAAAAAAATTAGTAAAATATACAAACTGAGTAGTCCATGCTAAGATAGGCAACATCAAGGACAGTGGGAGTCAAGGAGCGCCGTGGTCCCGTGGTTAGCATGAGTAGCTGCGGACCGAGAGGTCCTTGGTTCAAGTCTTCTGTCGACTGATAATTTTACTTTCTTTATTTTCGCAAAGTTATGATCTGTCCGTTCGTTCATTGACGTCTCTGTTCACTGTAATAAGTTTAGTGTCTGTGTTTTGCGACCGCACCGCAAAACCGTGCGATTAGTAGACGAAAGGACTAGCCTCTCCAATGGGAATCGAAAACATTTGATCGCAAGGTCATAGGTCAACCGATTCCTCCACAGGAAAATACGTCTGATATATTCTATACGACACTGGTGACGGTATGTGCGTCACATGACAGGAATATGTTTTCGACCCACCTAACTTGTACACTTGGCGAATGGGTAAAAAGATTCTTCTACCTTGCCCGATTTAGGTTTTCTTGTGGATGTGATAATCACTCCCAAAAAAGTGATGAAAACATAAGAGTCTGACACAAACTGAAAAATTAAAATTTTCACTAGGTGGGACTACTCAGTTTGTATATTTTGCTTATTTTTTCATAGTTCCACACAACTTCTTCCTGTTTTCTCGATGGATCTGTCTTCAGTTTTTCAAGGCCTATCCACTGTGCCAACTTATAACTAAATCTGAGGGGGGGTGCGATGGGGAGGTTCCCTTGTAAGATACTATGGGTCCATGTCCTTTGGACCTGAATCAATAATCACAAAAATAATTACTTTGCTTACATTCCATTACACTAAATATGTAGATTACAGTTTAATATACTGTCAACAATAAGATCAATGAAGAGCAAGCAAAAGCTCGGACTGAGAAAGGAATTCTTCCATGGCCTATCAAATGGACCACCACAGCATTTGCCTTAAGTAATTTCCTCAAGGTAAATCTAAATCTGGATGGCAGGGCAGTGTCTGAACTGTCATCCTCCCGAATGCAAGTCTACTGGCTTACAGGCTGTACCATCTCGCTCTGTTTCCGCTATGTTGTGAGGTAGATGAAAAGTAGAGAGATCAAATAAGTAATTAGCCTGTATATTCTTTCCCCAAAAACAGCAAGATATAGCACTACCCATTTAGATGTAGTTCCCAATTCCAGGATACACTTGTTGCATCCAGGAAAAATATTTGAATGTTTCAGTACCTCAAAGCTGCCACTAGTCCTGCAGGCATAAATTTCCCAGAGTTGTAGAAACGGTATCCCATTAATCCTCCAAGGGCAGTACTTGTGCCCAGAAGAATGTGGTAATCATTGGGATCCTGTGAAATCTGGTATGCTCCAAACCCTAGTATTCCACCAAACAGTAAGCCAGCACCCAAGGAAGGTACACTACCTGCAAAAAATATTTTACAGTAAGGAAACAATAAATTTACAGATAACAATTGTGTTGAGTACAAACATCCGTTATAAGTCACAGCAGAATAAATTCACAGTTTTTATTTAGAAGGCATTCATTCATGGCATTGTGATAACATTCAATCCAGCCATTATCTGTTACTAAAAATAATTTTACAACTTAGGATAATTATTGGAAAGCAGGTGAATAATTTTTGTACATTCATTATATATTCATGTCCTTTATCTAAAATACAACAATTGCGTGCAAGAGAACATATTGGTACATACAAAGCTCATAGCACTACCCATTTAGATGTAGTTCCCAATTCCAGGATACACTTGTTGCATCCAGGAAAAATATTTGAATGTTTCAGTACCTCAAAGCTGCCACTAGTCCTGCAGACATAAATTTCCCAGAGTTGTCTGTGGCATACAATATCATTAAGAAGTAGATAGGAAGGGCAAGACAGAATGCAAGAGGAGGAAGACCATGAGGAAGAGGGTGTACAGAATGAATGAGGTTTGGGTCTTGGGTCAGAAGTAGAGGTGGGTGTGGGACAAGGGCTAGCACATTCAATTCAGGACGATTACAGGACTGAGTTGCATGCCCGAGTCCCATCTACGCAGTTCTGGTGCTGGGGATGGGAGCTGGAGGATCCAGATAGAAATGGGTTGTGAAGCAGCAACTGAATTTGAGCATGTTGTGCTCAGGTGCATGTTCTCCCACAGTGTGGTCAAATCTGCTCTTGAGCAACATTTGGCAGTGGATTCATTCCAGTAAAAAGTTGGTTGGTGGTCAGCCCACATAAAGTGCTGTGCAGAAATTACAGCAGAAGCAGTATACGATATAACTGCTTACAAGAGTGGCTTTGCCTCTGATAGGATAATGTAGATCTTTATTTTTTATGTTTTTTTCAGCACAATCATTTTAGCATTTTACTGTACCATTACCAGTTTAGAGCACCCAGTTGTCATCTTCAGTTTAAAGAAGCATGGTACAAGCAGTTTCTGTTGCATCCCAAAGCTGGACCCTAGGCTTGGTACAGGTTTATGAACAATATCTCTGTTGTCTGAACACATGACGGAGAACAATTTCCCCCATTTCCTTCGACCACTTATCTCCTTTTCCCAACTCAAATTTACCTGAGTCTTTTTATAAATCCAAAGTAACTTCCTCTGATGTGAAACTCCACCTCGCTGAAGCCTACATCTGGACCTTGGTACATATAAAATCAACAAACAAGCAACAATACCTACACTTTGACAGCTGCCACCCCTTTCCCATCAAGTGCTCCCTTCCCTACAGCCTAAGCATCCGCACAAACAAATCTACTAAACCACCAAGTCCCTTAATACTTACTCCAACAGACACCTCGAAGTTTTACTCTCCTGCAACTGTTTCACAGACCTCATTTACAGACAAGTCCCGTGACAGTATCCTGCTCTCACTCTCCGACTGACACAGTCCCATTTCCAAAAAACTTAGAAACAATACTAGGCTTTGAATGCCTCAAGGCTTTTCTCCACATCCTAGTTAAAACTTATAACATTCCCAAATCATTACCCCCTAGCTCAAGGTTCCTATCGATGCAACGATTCCCACTGTAAAACCTGTCTCATGCACTAACCCACTAACATCTATCCCATTTTTTAGTCTGCCTGACCTGCCCTTCATTTTAACCTACCCCAACCTATCCCTCTCTTCCTGAAGAAGGAACTATAAAGTCCAAAATCTAGAAACTACTTTCACTTTTATGTGTGGGTACAGGTAGTACTACATATATCATCTCTAGAAGCTAACTAGTTAGCAAATCCATCCGACATTTTTATGATAAGTTCTATAATATTTATTTAAAACAACAGAAACTCCAGATTGGAATATCAATAATGTCAGGAAAATGACAAACTACTACTCACTGTAATCACAAAGTGTTGAGTTTCAGACAAGAACAACGAGAAGTCTGTTATACATCTAGCTTTTCGACAAAGCCTTCTTCAGAAAAGGACACACACACACACACACACACACACACACACACACACACACACACACACCAGTGCAGGCTGGAGTAGGGATGGACAATATTCTTTATAAAACTTGCATATGGATTTGGGATTCAGGGGCTATCTAGTGGAATCCTTCCTAGCCACCTAGAATCCCAAACCCATCACCTGGTTCGGATTCATTGATGACATCTTCAAGATATGGGCTGAGGTTGAGGACACCATATCCATATTACTCCAGAACATCAAGAGCTTTCCCTATTTGCTTTACCTGGTCCTACCTCAACCCAACAAGCCACCTTCCTCAATGTTGACCTCCACCACCAGGATGGCTGCATCAGTACCTCTGTCCATACCAAACATGCCCACTTTGGCATCTGGCACCCATTCCATACCCTGAAGTCCCTTCCATGCAGCCGAACCAACTGAGGTTATTACATCCATAGTGATAAGCAGTCTCTCTCCAAATATGCCAAGGGTCTTCCTGTAGCCTTCACAAACCTAAATTAACCCACTCAACCTTGTCCAGAAACATATCTCTTGTGCCTTGCCTCTCTAGTCACCTACCACTTCCCACATACACACTTTCTGGCCTCAAAAAGCACTCCTCTCATGACTCAGTACCACCCAGGACCACAGAAACTGAATCATACTCTCCACCAGGGTTTCACCTTCCTCTCATTATGCCCTGAAAGGAGAAATATCCTCCCACCTCTCTTACAGTGGTATTCCACAGCCCATGGAACCTATGCAATATCCTTGTTCATTACTACTCCACCCCTGCTCCCAACCCACTGCCTCATGGCTCCTACCTCTTAAATAGACCTTGATGCAAGACTTGTCCATACATCACACACACTCCCACTATGACATACTCCAGTTCTGTCATGGTTATCTCCTACCCCACCAAAGGCAGTGACTGCAGCCATGTGATCTACAAACTAAGCTGCAACCACTGTGCCTCTTTCTATGTGGGTGAGGCCACTAACAAGCTGTCTGTCCACATGTATGGCCACCACCAAACTGTGGGCAGAGAACAGCTGGTCACCCCCCCCCCCCCCCCCCCCCCCCCACCCACCCACCCACCCACCAAATTGCTGAACTTGCTGCCCAGTGCAATGTGCTCGACTTCAATTATTGCTTCCTACTAACACCAGCTTTTCTGGACTGTGTTGGAAGGCACTCTTGCTACACCATATCCTCCATTTCTGTAACTCCCGTGGTCTCAAGTTTTGCTAGTTGCTGTCCTCCAGCTACCTGTCTCCTTCCCTGGCATTACACACACACTGTACACCACCAATGTGCCTACTAGTCCTTTCCACCTCCCTCTGTCCCTTCTCTCCTCACTCCCCTCCTCCCCCTTCCCACCAGTACAGCCAACCAGTTCTGCACCCAATAGCCCATCCTGTCTCCACCTTCTGCTTACTTCAGACAAAGTTTCAATCGGCTATGTGTGTTTGAGTTGTGAATGTGTGTTTTCTTGTTTTGTTTGTTTGTTTTAGCTTTAGGGTGCAAAAAACAACTGGAGTCATACGCACCCAAGTCAGCACTATAGAACATGAACACAGAGAGGAGTTAAATGACTATACATCAGTCCCCATAGACCAGGCTGTTCCAGTTCATTGGCTCTGTTGTGAGCTGCGGAGCGCTCCCTGCTCCAGGGAGCCGTGTCGCTCGCTGTGGCCATTCAAGTGGGCCGGCACGTGGCATGGCTGGCTGAGGCAGGCGGCAAGGCAAGCGTTTTGATGTGCCAGCTGTGTCTTACAAGATCGGCAACCTCTTACTCTTAGCTGCCAAGACGTGGTGACATGCTACACCAGGAAATACGATGTTCAGGAAATAAATAAGAAACAACTGTTTTACAAGAAATTGCATACTAAATTTATTGGGCCTCTGTAGCTTGCCCGTAAGGGAAATGGCGTTCGGCCCTGGGGTGGAGGATCAAGATTAACTGACAGTGCGATCTAGCTCCCTCGTAGTAAAGACGGCATTGCAGCACTCACGATTTAGAGAAGAGAAGGGTATCGCACGAGCCTCCTCCCCTCATTTCCAATGGAGAAAGGCAGGGTGATAGTGGGATGAGCTCGAAACTTCCGCAAAATGGCGGCCCAAGGTGTCGGAGATAGCAATAGGGTCCACGATAACATCGGCAGCTACGGTGAGGCCGGAAATGGGGGGATGGATCTTGGTCCCAGAGAGCCCTGTGGTTGGCCCACACGATAGAGCAAGGGGTGGAACCGTTAAAAGAACAAGTGAATGAAATCGAGCTAGCTCGTTTGCTATCCCGAAGAATGCAATGACACTTGGCATGCATCTGTTTAAAATGAATTCAGTTTGCCACCATACGATGATGGTTAAAAATACGGAGAGCACATCTCCATGCATGAATTTCATTGCAGCATGCCTGAGACCACCAAGGGATGGGGACACGATGTGCTAAAGACGAAGTGCGAGGAATGGAATGTTCTGCAGCAGTAAGGATAATGGTGGAGAGATAGTCCACCTGGTCATCACAACTGGGGAAATCTTGTTCTCTGAAGGTCGCCAGGAAGGAGTGCAGCTGCCAGTCAGCCTTAGGAAGCTGCCATTTGGGTGTGCACTCGGATGAGGTAGGAGTCAGCAAACGGAGAGCACATGGGAAATGGTCGCTTGAGTAGGTGTCAGAAAGAACAGACCACTCAAGACAATGGGGAAACTGGGCAGTGCAAAAGGATAGGTCCAAATGTGAATAGGTGTGCGACGAGTCGGAAAGAAAAGTGGGTGCTCCAGTGTTGAGGAAGAAGTGGTCAAGTTGGTTAAGAAGATCAGCCAATAGGGCACCTCTCTGATAAGTCCTGGGAGAACCCCGAAGGGGATGATGCCCATTAAAGTCACCAAGTAGCAAAAATGTGGGAGGTAGCTGCCCAATAAGCTTAAGTAAGTCTGCCCAGGTGACACTGAATGATAGAGGGACATAAATGGTACAAGGGGAAAAGTCAGGCAGAGAAGGAAAAGGCGAACTGCAACAGTTTGAAGATGGGTAGTCATGGAGACGGATTAACCATGGACGTCATCCCACATGAGTAGCATGACGCCCCCATGAGATGGAATGCCAACCTCAGGGAGAAGGTCAAAACGAATCTGTAAGTAATGTGAAAGCTCAAAGCAGTTGTGAGGGTGCAATTTCGTTTCCTGAGGTGGAGTACAAGGGGATCCTGTGACAGTAAAAGCAACCATAAATCCTCTTTGTGGGACCAAATGCCGTGAACGTTCCATTGGAGGACAGTCATGAGGGGGAAGAGATGTGGCGGTGACAACTTGGTGGCCGACAAGTGACAGCCGGTATAGAATCGCTACTACAGGAGGATCCTGCTCCATGAGGTCCACAGAAGCATCGCTGTGCTTGTGCAGTCAGTCTGTGGAGTCCAATGCTGAAAAATGGTTGGTGGTGCGCACCAACGATAGAGAGGCTGGCCGGGCTAGGGTACATCATGGTGACACCATCAAAGAGGACCTTTGAGTTGGCAAAGGAGAAGACCATTTGCCTTTGTTTGTTTTGTTTTGCTTTAGGGTGCAAACAATTGGGGTCATATGCACCTAAGTCAAAACTATACAACACGAACATAGAGAGGAGTTAAATGACTATACGTCAGTCCCAATGGACAGAATAGGAGACAGCTAAAAACAGGCATGAGGAAAACAGGCTAAAAAAACACCATACAGAAATGGAGGCCCAAAAATAAAAATTAAATGGCCTTTGCCATATTGCTTCAGCAGATAAAAAGTAAAATACAGTCGACAGCTTGCGCGTCATTCGCTAAAACGGCCGATAAATCAGACAGAAAATCCAAGCTGGATTGTAAATTGTCGAAAAAAGTGCCACTTAGCAAATGACGATGGCTAAAAAGGCAGTGCCCAATACACAGCTGAGTTAAAATAATCTCCTCCCGACGGGAGGGCCAAGAAGAGGTCGTCCAAGGCACTGGGAGAGGCATAGTACGCTGAAGCTTGTTCCTGTGAAGGGAGGACCATTGGCGAAGCCAGAGGGACACCACCTCCTGACAGGCGGCAACACAGAGATCATCAGAGAGAATATAGGTACTCGCGGGCCGAAGTATGAGGACTGCAGCCTTGGCAGCAACATCAGCAGCAACAGCCTCGTTTGGCAGAACCGATGTAACCGCGGACCCACAGAAACATCACACTGGCTCCACCAAGAGTGAGCAAGTGACATTTTTCCTGGACCCGATGCACTAAGGGATGAGCAGTGTACAGCGTACATATACTTTGGAGGGCACTGAGCGAGTCTGAGCAGAGGACAAACATTGGAAAGGCTGTGTCGATGGATGTACTCCATGGCCTGATTCAAGGCAAAGAGCTCAGCTGTAAATACTGAGGAGTGTGCCAGAAGCCGATATCAAAAGACACTGGTGCCAATGACGAAGGCACACTCAACCCCACGTCTGTCCGAGAGCCATCAGTGTATACAAAGGTACTATTGCAAAGTTCAATGCAAAGGTCATGAAACTGAAGGCGATAGACCGAGGCTCGAGTAGTGTCCTTAGGAAATGAATGAAGGCCAAGATCAACATGGGCTGCTTCACAAAGCCAAGGTGGTGAAGGGTTCACACCCAATGGGAAAGTTACAGGTAGTGTGAAGTTAAGCCGCCGTAGCAAGTGGTGAAAGCAGACTGCAGGAGGTAACAGAAAAGAGGAACAAGCCTCATACTGAAGATCAAAGGAATCATCAAAGAAGGAGGCATAGTAGGTGTGGCCACACATGGCAGACAAACGGCATGCATACCTGCCAAGGAGAAAGTCATGGAGGTAGGACAGTGGTAGTTCAGCACCTTCAGGATACAGACTTTCAACCGGGCTGGTGTAAAAGGCACCCATGGTCGTACAGATGCCATGATGGTGGATAGTGTTGAGATGGCATAAGAGGGATGGGCGTGCAGATTTATAAACAAAGAACCCATAGTCGAGTTTCGAATGGACAAGTGTCTGGTACAAATGTAGGAGGGTGGTTCAATTGGCACCCCAGGAAGTACCATTGAGGACACATAGGAGATTGAGGGACCGTGTACAGCGGGCTGCCAGGTAAGACACATGGCAGGACCAAGGGAGTTTCCTGTCCAGCATTAACCCCAGAAATTTCATAGTTTCAATGAATGGAAGGCAAAAGGCCCAAGACGTAGAGATGGTGGGAGAAACCATTTGCGCTGCGAGAAATTCAGAGAGACAGTTTAGTCAGGGGAAAAGTGAAAGCCATTGTCGATGCTCCAGGAGTAAAGACGATCAAGACAGTGTGGAAGACGACGCTCAGTAACACAGGTCCATGGAAAACTGCAATAGATGGCAGAATCAGCTACAAAAAGAGTGCCGGAGATGTCTCGTGGGAGACAGGCCTTTATAGGGTTAATGGAAATAGCAAAGAGAATGAGGACGGAGCTGTGAGGCACACCATAAAGGTGTCCGACAAAGCATAACCCACACGCACCTTGAAATCTCGGTCTTGTAAAAATTCCCGAAGAAAACAGGGCAGGCGCCCAAGGAAGCTGCATGTGTAAAGAGTATGGAGGATATCAGTTCTCCAGCAGGTGCAGGCCTTCTCCAAATCGAAAAACACCACCACATTATTGGATTTCCACACAAAAACATTCATGACATGGGTGGACAAAGTAACAAGATGGTCATCTCCAGAACGCTGTGCTTGAAATCCACACTGCGCATTCGTTAGTAAATGTCGAGACTTGAGCCACCACACCAGCCGGGCATGAATCATACGTTCCATCACCTTGCAAATGCAGCTCGTAACAGATGGGGTGGTAGCTAGAAGGAAGGTTTTTGTCCTTACCTGGCTTAGGTAGCATCCAGGAAATGTGCCCTCCGCCCAGATGCGGTTGTAAGTGTTAAGTAGAAAGTGCTTGCCCGCTAGAGGAAGGTGCTGCAACATCTGAATGTGGATGGCATCTGGTCCTGGGGCAGAGGATTGGGATGAACTGAGAGCATGATCTAGCTTCCTCATATTAAAGATGGCATTGTAGCACTCATGATTAGGAGAAGAGAAGGGTATTGCCCAAGCTTCCTCCGCTTTTTTCCGGTGGAGAAAGTCAGGGTGATAGCGAAATGAGCTTGAAACTTCCGTAAAATGGCTGCCCAAGGTATTGGAGATAGCAATAGGGTCCACGATGACATCATCAGCAATTGCCAGGCTCGTAATAGGGGAATGGATCTTCGTTCCAGAGAGCCATCGGAGGTTGGCCCACAGGACAGAGGAAGGTGTGGAACTGTTAGAAGAATAAGTGAATGAAATCCGGCTAGACCTTTTGCTATCCCGAAGAACGTGATGACACTTTGCACGCATCTGTTTATAATGAATGCAGTTTGTCAGGGTAGGGTGGCAGTTAAAAATGTGGAGAGCATGTCTATGTGCACAAATTGCATCACGGCATGCCTCAGTCCACCAAGAGACTGGGACACGATGTGGTCAGGAGGAAGTGAGGGTGATGGAATGTTCTGCAACGGAGGAAGTGAGGGTGATGGAATGTTCTGCAACAGTAAGGATAACATTGGTGAGACATTCAACCTGGTCATCACAACTGGGGAAATCTTTTTCTTCAAAGGTCGCCAGGGAGGAGTAAAGCTGCCAGTCAGCCCTACGAAGCTGCCATTTAGGTGTGGACGCGGATAGGGTAGGGATCAGCAAACGGATAGCACACGGGAAATGGTTGCTCGGGTAGGTGTCAGAAAGAACAGATTACTCAAGGTGATGGGCAAGCCGGGCGGTGCAGAGGAATAGGTCCAAATGGGAATACTTGTGCGAGGGGTCGGAAAGGAAAGTGGGTGCTCCAGTGTTAAGGCAGACGAGGTTAAGTTGGTTAAGATCAGCCAAGAGGGCGCCTCTCTGACAGGCTCTGGGAGAACCTCAAAGGGAACAATGTGCATTAAAGTCACCGAGTAGCAAAAATGGGGGAGATAGCTGCCCAATAAGTTGAAGGAAGTCTGCCCTGGTGACAGCAAATGATGGAGGGACATAGATAGTACAGAGGGAAAAAGTCAGGTGGGGAAGGAAAAGGCGAACTGCCACAGCTTGAAGATTGGTAGTCAGCGAAATGGGTTGACTATAAATGTCATCCCATATGAGCAGCATTACGCCCCCATGAGAGGGAATGCAGACCTCAAGAGGAAGGTCAAAACGAATCGGTAAGAAATGTTAAAGCTCAAAGCAGTTGTGAGGGTGCAATTTTGTTTCCTGAAGGGAAAGTACAAGGGGGCGATGCTACACTAAAAGCAGCCATAAATCCTCATTGTGGGATCGAAGGCCATGAATGTTCCATTGGTGGAGAGTCATGATGAAGAGATGTGGGGGTGTCGCCTTGGCGGCTGTCGAGTGACAGCTGGGGAAAAGGCGCTACTACAGGGCACAGAGGCAGGAGGCTCCTGCTCCATGGGGTACACAGAAGAATCGGTGTGCTTGTGCGGTCGGTCTGTGCAGTCCAACGCCGAAAAACTGTTGTTGGTCACACCAGTGGCACGGAGGTTGGTCGCGCTAAGGTATCATGTGCCAACACCATTACCAGTTGTGTAGCTGGTGGCTTCACCCCTAGAGGTGAGATTTTGATGGCTTGTTGCACAGCTGGACAGAAGGATGGCCATGCTACCTTGACAATAGGCAATTTCACAATATCATATCTGAATTGTAGGTTGCATGTCTGCATGGCCATGTCCTTCATGGAGGGAGGGGGTAATAAGAAAAGAACTATAGGTACCTGACGGGAGAACGCAGGGTTTGCGACTAGCTAGTAACTTGCGAGCAACTGGATAAGGCACCTTTTCCTTTACCCAGATCTCTTGAACAGCCTGCTCATCAAGACATGTGGGACAATCCCGAGAGGCGGTGGCATCACCGCCGTTGCAGTTGATACAGCAGGGAGAAGGATGTGGACAATCACCCTCATGCGCATCCCTACCACAGGTGACACATCTGGCTGGGTGTCGTCAAGACGTTCTAGTGTGGTTGAAACTATGACACTGGTAGCAGTGCAGCGGCTTCAGAATGTACGGCCGGACTGTGATAATTTCATAGCCACCTATGAGCTTTGACAGGAGCACCACTCTATCAAATGTGAGAAAGAGAGTGCGGGTGGGCACTCTAGAGGATCAATCTTTTTTCTTTACACAATTGACGGCAATTACACCTTGATCAGAGAGGTAATAATAGTTTCGGCCTCTGTTAGACTGTCGAGCAGCCTGGTGTAAATTACACCATGGGAAGAATTCAAAGTGCTATGGGCCTTGACACAAGCAGGGTAACCGTGGAGAAGCGAGGCAGCAAGCAGTTGTGCTTTAGCATCAGAAGTGGTCTCCAAAAGGAAAGTGCCATTCCGTACACAAGAGCAAGATTTCACAGGGCCAGCAATTGCGTCAGCACCTTTCTGAATATTAAACGGATTTAATGTGGTGAAGGACTCACCATCTTCAGTTCACGAGACCACGAGGAACCATGGTGCAACAGGGAGGGTCTTTGAATCATTAGCCTCCTTACGTTTACATTTTGTAGACATTGAGTGTGAAGACGATTGACTGACCATGAGGAAATCCCCGTGATTGCCAGCATCTCCAATGGCTCGCTCCTTTCAACTGGGGGCCTCTTCACAAGAGGGCGCACCCACCTTAGATGATTGTTCACACCTCCCAAACACCTGACAGAGGGACCAATAGGCAATTTGGGAAGGTTACAGCTCAGGCAATCACCCCTCCCTGAGCCTGGCCTGTACTGGGGCTATGTGCAAACCTTACTCGTCGACCCAAGGCTGGGAATTATGCGTTATCCAGTCAACTGTTATGCGTCAGACATGTGGACTGGCCTTCAGGAGCACGCAGGGAGGAAGAAGAAAAAAAAGAGGATCCTCAAACGCCGAAACAGAGGAACGAGAGGAGAAGGGAAACAAAGAAAGGAAAAGGGAGCAAAGAACAAAGGTGAGACTGTTCATACATCAGCGACAGAATGCAGAACATTTCCAATAATACCCCAGACATGTTCCCTGAGGGAGGGGGAAAAAGAATAGCAAGAGGATAGACATGCAGTACAGAAGGGTAAAAATGCTGCAAAGGCTGGGGCCCCGTGGTAGCCAAGCATGACCCCGCCAAAGAGTGGTGGGCCCCCTGGGGGGGAAGTGTGTTTTCTATTTTGAAAGAAAGGCTTTTCCTGTCCAAAAGCTTAAACATTTAGCAATCTTTTCTACTGTGCCTATTTGTGCTTCATCCATTTCATTTTTCTCCTCAAGAAATTAGTTTTAGAAATGCTTTCTTAAAATTTAGTTTAAGTAATGTAGAAAATAAGGAAAGTTGCCTGCATTTTTTCTGCTTATACTTTCCTCAGTTTTTGTCTGTTATTTCTTTGACAAGACCACATAGTTTGTAATTCAAGAAAATTCTATAGTACATTAGATATTTCATGAACTTTTCCAAACATAATTCTAGGTTTATGCTGGAAATTCTCAGTGGTTTATGATCAGCCTGATTGGCCTTTTAACAGAGTAAGTGACAAAGAAACTATGAAAGACACTATACTTTTTGTGTCCTGGTCTGAAGTTAGTACAAATCTTCCCGCCTCTTTGAATAATGATTACTGCTTCCCTACAATATCAAAATCTAATATTGGAAGACTGCTAGATCAAAATTATTTTGTTCATAAATTATTTCAGAGAAGGATGAATTTTACTGTTTGCAAATGTTAATAAAAGGCATTATAAATTTTAATAAAGTAATGGTTTTTGGGTCTACTGTGATAAAAACATTGACACTAGTGAGTAAAGCAGTGGCCAGCCTCAGGGAAACTTTGCGATGGAGCCCTCAAAATAGTCTGACATTTAAATTACGAATGACAGTAAACAAACATTGAAGTTAAGACTGACAATCACATATGTAGTACATAAAACACATGCTGTCAGGTACCAAGAACAATAACAACAGCATGTCAAAATGCAGTGTGGTAAGTTCTTCAGTGCCAGTGAAATAATGTATTTTTTGACATGGCCTCCTTTTACACCAGCTTTGCCATGCCAAAGAAATTAATCTGATGCATATGAATGATGTTCCAAAAATTAGTGCTTCAAATATCTTAGTTTTCCATATTATGAAAAGTAAAGTTGCTACTCACCATATAGCTGAGGTGTTGAGTCGCCTTGCCACAAATAGTGTGTGTGTGTGTGTGTGTGTGTGTGTGTGTGTGTGTGTGTGTGATCTATTGTTGATGAAGGCCTTAGTGACCAAAAGTTATATTTGTTACAGTCTTTTTGTTGTGCCTATCTGTGACTCAGCACCATGGTGAGTAGCAACTTTCCTTTTCATAATGTTGTTACATTCCATCCTGGATTTTCCACTCTTTGATTAGTTTTCCACATCTTAGCTTTCCTATGGACAAATCATCTTGGCAGATTGTCCTGCCAAAAGTTGTCTTTCCTCATTGAAACTACAAGTCTCTTCTGACGTATTTTTTCATCTAGTTAATCAAAAACTTTTAAACAATAACTAAAAGTTATGTTTTATTCTTTATATGCTCACCAGTTCATGCCTATGCTGTCACCTATTTCATACATCTGTATCATCAATTGCTGAACTGCTGCATTGTGTACTTTCTCAATGTTTTCATTTATGGTTGCAGTTTTGGAATGTCATTCATACAGGTCATCTTCTAGAAAAGTATGCTCACATTTGAATTCAATGACTCATTAACTGTTGATGAGACTAGAGCAGGTTCCTCCTAAGCTCTCACCAGCTTTCGATGATTTTGTGATGACTATAAACTGTCCAAAATCAAGACTTTCATGATGACATGGTATTCCAATTACCCTTTGAAAACACTTAATCCTCATCTACTTTAAAAATATGCATTAATAAAAGTTTTCCACAGTTCAAATTCACAACTAAGTAACACTATTGCACAACACGTAGCAACACATAAAGAAACACGTTATCAACACCAAAATCTATATAGCAGTAAAGAACATTTCACTTTGCTCTCTTATTTTTAAGCTACTGCACAAGCTGTTGGTAATCATAAGGACTGAGAGCAATGAAATACCTTCCTTTAATATGCGGAAGGAACAACTGATTTAACAGGCGAAACAATAGTCTCCTCTTCTCATTATACCCATTCTTAGACAGCTTGATGTCTGATGAAGGCTGCACTTTGATGGTGGTAGTAAACACTAATGTTAAAATATGCCATTACACTTATTATGAAAGGCATCTCTGCTTCAGAGATCTGGCTGTATTTCACTTCATCTTTTGTTAGTAAATTTCCTAGTGATTTCTGCAGCCTTTGTGAAAGCAGCTGATCAACAACTTGCTTTTTCTCTTTCAAATCACATATCATAATTTTTACTTTTTTAGCAAGAAACTAAAATGTTATCCGGAATGGTCTGACATTGTAAACTTTTAGCACCATCAGATGAACCCAGGAACACGAGAAATCAAGAAGTCACTGCTATAAGAGTTTAGGCATTGTATCAATCAATTCACTAAATAATCCATATAGCGGAGATGCTGAGTCGCAGATAGGCGCAACAAAAAGACTGTCACAAATAAAGCTTTCATCCCCTAAGGCCTTTGTCAAAAATAGACGAGACACACACACGCGCATGCGCACGACTGCAGTCTCAGCCAACTGTTGTTACAGTCCATCCTGGATTTTCCATTGTTTGATTCACTAAATAATCCACTGAATCTTAAATCATATGCCACTGGGTACTGAAATCTTCAATTGAAGTTTTCACACTCTGCTTTCATCGAATGTGCTTCTAATTGACATTGTGAACTCTGGAAATGGAAACACGGATGGGTGGCCGCCTGGGAAGTAACTACTAGCTGTATAAGGTGTCTACAGTTGATCCATCAAAAGCTGAATTTCTTGAAGGAGCAACTCATTTTGCTGCTGCTGTTGCTGGTGGTGGTGTTGAAACTGCTGTTGCAATTGCTGCTACAATTTCAACTGTTGTTGTTGATGTTCCAAGCTTTTCAGAAATTTTACATCCATGATACTCTTTTAACCTTTTACATTATCATTTGTGACCAGGATTCAACACAAGGTCAGGAATGACTCAAAAGGAACCCACTATGGCTGGATGAGTGGCCTAGGACAGTCAATACCAGAATTGTGACTGCAGACAGAAGCCAAACAACAAGGAAACGGACAAATGGAGACAGCACTACAGACAAACAAGTCCAAGAAGAAATCTGGACTGAGAACATCTAAGAAGTAGTGAAGTGGAAACCATGAAATAACAGTGAGTTACAACAAGCAATATGATAGTGAGCCGAATGCACCACTGAGTACAGTGTCACTGCATGGCGGAAGTTACAGAGTGGCCGTAAGTTTTGATTGGCCAGCAGACTAATCTATGATACCATCGGTTGGCTATGCAAGGATTCACAGATGTAGCAGCTCTGCCTAGCATCTGAGGTCCAGTTCCATGTTCTCTGACAGGCTTTCAAAGTCTCTGGGTTGGCATACCAGAGTTCCATCGTACTATTTGGCAACTTCTTATAAATATGTCTTCCAGCTTCAAGTGGACAGTGATAAGTAGCTCATTTATTGCTCAGTGTATTATGATAACCATGTCTGATTCATAGATTGTAATTATAAATGTGCCTATTAATTATGCTTACCTCATCAGTCTCTCTTACAAATTTGATTATTTTAAGGACACACAATGAGTACACACTCAGTTATTATTATTATTATTATTATTATTATTATTATTAATAATAATAATAATAATAATAATCGACAGTTTCCAGCCTCTGGCTGGGTCTGTTTGGAACATAGGCCTCTCCATCGTCTTCTCTCTTGCCACCATCTCTGTCTTCACCTTGGTTCAGTCTTCTCCTTTCTTCTGGACACATTCCTCTACTCCTTTCAGCCATCTGCCTCTCGGTCCTTCTCTTGGTTCTTTCCTTCCAGTTTCATCTCATGTATTTTCCTGGGAATCGCCTTCTCCTCCATTCTCTTAACATGTCCATACTATCTCAGCCTTGATTTCTCTATCTCCTCCTGTAATGGTTCCACCTTCATTAACTCTCTGATCCTCTTATTTCTTAACCTGCCTATCTTTGCCTTCCTCAAGAATTTCACCTCACTAGCGTGTACTTTGCTTTTCTCTCTTCCTTTCATAACCCAAGTTTCGGACGCATATGTCAGGATCGGGACATAGTATGAACGGTATATAACCTTTTTACCGATTTGGTATACATCCTTGCTCCATATCAGACTTCTGTCACTCTTCCAAAATGCTTCTGCTTTTCTCCCCTGCTCTTTTATTTCTCTATCTCTCTCTCTTTTTTTTTTTTTTTTCCTCCCTGTATCAGGCTTCCTAGGTACTTGAAACTCTCCACTCTCCTCAATCGTTCCCCACCAATTGCTATTCCAGTTGTTACTCTCTCCTCCTTTCTTGTTGTGATAATCATCTTACTCTTACTTACAATAAATTTCATCCCATATTCTTGTACTATTCGTTCCCATACGACCAACTGCTCTTGTACTTCCTCCTCCTCTTCCTCCTCCTCCTCATTACATCAGATCATCTGCAAACACCATAGCTTTCATCTTTCCTTCACCAATTACTTATGCTACTGTACTCATTATACCATCCATCACTACAATGAAGAGTAATGGTGAAAGTGCACTTCCCTGCCGCAAGCTCAAGCCATTCTTCTGTTCAATCCAAGCTGATCTCTCTCCTCCCACTTTCACACAGCTCACACTTCCATGGTACATTTTCCTTATCCTCCAAATAATCTGTTTTGCTACTCATCTGTTCTCCAGTGCATTCTGCACTTTGCTTCTACGTACACTATCATATGCTTTTTCAATGCCCAGGAAGGTCATTAGTAGAACTATTCCATATTAATAGTGCTGTTCCTGCAGTTGTCTTACAGCAAAAATTAGATTCACCGTGGGCCTTCCTGTTCTGAAGCCATGCTCCTCTTCTCTCATCCCTCCTCCCAAGTTTGCCTGAATTCATGCTTCCAAAATTTTCTCAAAAATCTTTGCACAATGATCATCAATGTTGCACTCTTTTCTATTTCCCTTCTTAAAGATCAGGACAATTATTCCCTTCTTCCAATCTTCTGGGATCATCATAATTAAGTCAGTTAATTATACTTTACGAAATAGTCTCTACAGGACAGGTATTTGCTTATCTAACTGTTCTCTTGTGAAGCCTGAAAATACTGTCCATGTAGACTGTGGGTACCCAATCCCGAAATTTCAGTCTCATATTGCAAATGTGAGTGGATTAGTCCATGCTATATTAGTTTAAGGACAGAAGAAGATGCTTTATTTGTGAAATGATTCGGCAAGTCAATATTGCTGCTCTTTTTAAATGTGTAGCTAATATATTTTCTACCCATGTAAGATGTTAATAAATTACAATGCCTACAAATTTATTTTTATCAGATGTTTTAGTTGTAGATAGTGATTGAATCTTATGTCCATTTGACTATGATTATAAATTAACAAGAACTTCAATGCAACAGGTTTGTCCTTCTTCAATGCAATTTTATCCACGATTAGATATTCTATGAGTAGCTCAAAGTTCTACCTATCAATTTCAAATGCTAGCTGATCAGTCAGTGTCAGCTAATAAATGACGTATGATCGGCATAGTTCACTAGCTTTGAGTTTGTGGCTGTGTTAAGTCATCAGTGTAAAAAAAAAAAAAAAAAAAAAAAAAAGCCACCACAAATTATTCAAATGATGCTACTGTATTTCCTTTGGCAGAACCACAGACTAGTTCACAGAAAAATCACAGTGAAGCACTAAACATGACATCACTTCTACAATACATTATTACAATGCCTTCAGATGTTTGTGTGTTATTACTTTCACTATCCATTTTCCAAGTTTGTCAATGGTGCTATGATTATCGTGAGGCTATGGGTGAGGCGGCATAAGAAGATCCCTGACAGCTTGCAGCCCTGTGCCAGTGCTCAATTGCTAAGCACTAATGGCTGCAGCTAAAAACAGCATCGGTATACAGAGATGTTACAACACAGAGGTGTTGCAGTAGATACATTCACGAAATCTTGTTACGCTATGGGTTGAGGTAGGTTCACAAAGCTGCCGCACCTGATCCACTGCAACTATCAGGTGTCAACTGATGCTGACTCAACTATATGAGTGCAGCAAAGAAGACAGTTGCGGCATTAAATTCAATCTACTTCACCAAAGTTGGTGATACACTTTAAACACCAACAAGAGTGTGAGAAATCTACCAACTTGCAAAGCAGTGTCATAGACAAATAGCGGATATATAAAATTTCTCCGGAATCAATAATGAAGAGGGCATCAATAGGAAGAAAGTAGCAGAGCAATGGCAGAAATACTTTGAAAAAAATTGCAGCAAGTTTCCACATCTTCCAATTCCAGTCTCAACGCATGTACATGGACCATGGATGTATATGGAGGAGGTTGCCTAAACACCGTATAAAATGAAGAATGGATGGACTATAGGATGGGACAACCTACCTGCAGATCTGTGGAAATCAAAGAACTGGGATTCAACTGAATGTTGGGACAGATCTGGCCAACAAAACTACTGAAGATGACAACAGTTCCACTTTGGAAGCAGAAGAGCAGCCCATTTGAATGTAGCAATTGTCACTCAATGCACCTTTTACCACACACAATGAAGGTCTTTGAACACATTATAAATTGAGGGAACTGGCAAATTATCAGTCTCACCAACAATCAATGTGAATTCTTGAAGGGCTGAGAGATGATAGATGCTATCCACACTGCTCACCTGCTTATTGAGAAACAGTGAGGAGTCAAGGCACCTGCATCTTGCTCTCCTTGACCTTGTAAGGAAAAAAAAAAATAAAATAAAATAAAAAAATAATTAAAAAAAGCTGCAGTGTCATCACCACAGACCTAAATGACTGACTCCATCATAATCAATGGTGTTGACCTCCCAAAAGAAGGAATTTTAAATAGTTAGACATGACATTTGCTGGTGATGGAAATCTCGGAGCACAAATCTCTCACCACCTGATTGGCACTTGGGTAAAATGGCATTCCATGACTGGTGTACTCTGTGACCTGACGATCCCATGTAGGCTCAAGTGGAAAGTATACTTATCTGTAATCCATTCATTTGCACTGTATGGTACTGAATGCTGGGCTTCAACAAAAGTAGTGGAACAACAACTTGCTCTCATGGAAACACAGATGCTCAGATGGACATAGATTAACACTGCATGATTACATCACAAGTGAGGAAGTTTGGAGAAGCACCAATAGTAGACACGATGAGAGAAAGCCATCTATGATGGTATGAGCACATTATAGGTGCAGATACAACAAGACTGGGTTTAGTTTGAGAGTAAATGGTAAATGGCCAGAAGGAGAACCTACGCAGTGATGGCTTGACACTCTGCGTGAGGATATCTGATCTCACTCCTGCACCATCGTCAGGCACGAGATTGGGTCAAGTGGCAACAGAGCCAAAACAGCAGACTCTGCTGGCATGTGCAACAAATACTAAGGAATAAGGTGATGGAAAGGAAGCCAATGGAGGTATGATCAGCAACTATTCCCCAAATGAGTTTATTCTCTTCCCATGTTACATATGTGACTTTGACACTGTAAGATGCACACAAGTCAAAAGCTGGACTGATGTTTCATAAACATTCCTGAAAAGTGGCACAAACTTTTTTCAATACATTCTGGGGATCGGTAATTTTAGAAAAAGTATTTTTGATTTTTTATAAAGAAGTTTTCAAAAAATAAAAAGACATACAAATGTTTTATGCACCTTTGAATGATGCACGAAATCAGTACAGAAAAAGAGGTTCTGACTGAGAAATTAAGGTTTGGGGTACTAGATGATATTTGTCTAGTGGTTTATGAAGACAGTGTGGTCTGTTGCTGTGTGGCTTTGAGGTACTATTACTATATGAAGTCAAGTGGAGAAAGAAAACTGGCGTTCTACGGATTGGAGCGTGGAATGTCAGATCCCTTAATCGGGCAGGTAGGTTAGAAAATTTAAAAAGGGAAATGGATAGGTTGAAGTTAGATATAGTGGGAATTAGTGAAGTTTGGTGGCAGGAGGAACAAGACTTCTGGTCAGGTGACTACAGGGTTATAAACACAAAATCAAATAGGGGTAATGCAGGAGTAGGTTTAATAATGAATAGGAAAATAGGAATGCGGGTAAGCTACTACAAACAGCATAGTGAACGCATTATTGTGGCCAAGATAGATACGAAGCCCACACCTACTACAGTAGTACAAGTTTATATGCCAACTAGCTCTGCAGATGACGAAGAAATTGAAGAAATGTATGATGAAATAAAAGAAATTATTCAGATTGTGAAGGGAGACGAAAATTTAATAGTCATGGCTGACTGGAATTTGAGGAAGCCGCCTGGTAGAATTTTGCACAGAGCACAACATAATCATAACTAACACTTGGTTTAAGAATCATGAAAGAAGGTTGTATACATGGAAGAACCCTGGAGATACTAAAAGGTATCAGATAGATTATATAATGGTAAGACAGAGATTTAGGAACCAGGTTTTAAATTGTAAGACATTTCCAGGGGCAGATGTGGACTCTGACCACAATCTATTGGTTATGACCTGTAGATTAAAACTGAAGAAACTGCAAAAAGGTGGGAATTTAAGGAGATGGGACCTGGATAAACTAAAAGAACCAGAGGTTGTACAGAGATTCAGGGAGAGCATAAGGGAGCAATTGACAGGAATGGGGGAAATAAATACAGTAGAAGAAGAATGGGTAGCTTTGAGGGATGAAGTAGTGAAGGCAGCAGAGGATCAAGTAGGTAAAAAGACGAGGGCTAGTAGAAATCCTTGGGTAACAGAAGAAATATTGAATTTAATTGATGAAAGGAGAAAATATAAAAATGCAGTAAGTGAAACAGGCAAAAAGGAATACAAACGTCTCAACGTAGCAGGGATGGCTAGAGGACAAATGTAAGGATGTAGAGGCCTATCTCACTAGGGGTAAGATAGATACCGCCTAAAGGAAAAGTAAAGAGACCTTTGGAAATACGAGAACGACTTGTATGAATATCAAGAGCTCAGATGGAAACCCAGTTCTAAGCAAAGAAGGGAAAGCAGAAAGGTGGAAGGAGTATATAGAGGGTCTATACAAGGGCGATGTACTTGAGGACAATATTATGGAAATGGAAGAGGATGTAGATGAAGATGAAATGGGAGATATGATACTGCGTGAAGAGTTTGACAGAGCACTGAAAGACCTGAGTCGAAACAAAGCCCCCGGAGTAGACAATATTCCATTGGAACTACTGACGGCCGTGGGAGAGCCAGTCCTGACAAAACTCTACCATCTGGTGAGGAAGATGTATGAGGCAGGCGAAATACCCTCAAACATCAAGAAGAATATAATAATTCCAATCCCAAAGAAAGCAGGTGTTGACAGATGTGAAAATTATCTAACTATCAGCTTAATAAGTCACAGCTGCAAAATACTAACACGAATTCTTTACAGACGAATGGAAAAACTAGTAGAAGCCAACCTCGGGGAAGATCAGTTTGGATTCCGTAGAAACACTGGAACACGTGAGGCAATACTGACCTTACGACTTATCTTAGAAGAAAGATTAAGGAAAGGCAAACCTACGTTTCTAGCATTTGTAGACTTAGAGAAAGCTTTTGACAATGTTGACTGGAATACTCTCTTTCAAATTCTAAAGGTGGCAGGGGTAAAATACAGGGAGCGAAAGGCTATTTACAATTTGTACAGAAACCAGATGGCAGTTATAAGAGTCGAGGGACATGAAAGGGAAGCAGTGGTTGGGAAGGGAGTAAGACAGGGTTGTAGCCCCTCCCCGATGTTGTTCAAAGCAAGCAGTAAAGGAAACAAAAGAAAAATTCGGAGTAGGTATTAAAATTCATGGAGAAGAAATAAAAACTTTGAGGTTCGCCGATGACATTTTAATTCTGTCAGAGACAGCAAAGGACTTGGAAGAGCAGTTGAATGGAATGGACAGTGTCTTGAAAGGAGGATATAAGATGAACATCAACAAAAGCAAAACAAGGATAATGGAATGTAGTCTAATTAAGTCGGGTGATGCTGAGGGAATTAGATTAGGAAATGAGACGCTTAAAGTAGTAAAGGAGTTTTGCTATTTGGGGAGCAAAATAACTGATGATGGTCGAAGTAGAGAGGATATAAAATGTAGGCTGGCAATGGCAAGGAAAGCGTTTCTGAAGAAGAGAAATTTGTTAACATCCAGTATTGATTTAAGTGTCAGGAAGTCATTTCTGAAAGTATTCGTATGGAATGTAGCCATGTATGGAAGTGAAACATAGACGATAAATAGTTTGGACAAGAAGAGAATAGTAGCTTTCGAAATGTGGTGCTACAGAAGAATGCTGAAGATTAGATGGGTAGATCACATAACTAATGAGGAAGTATTGAATAGGATTGGGGAGAAGAGAAGTTTGTGGCACAACTTGACCAGAAGAAGGGATCGGTTGGTAGGACATGTTCTGAGGCATCAAGGGATCACCAATTTAGTATTGGAGGGCAGCGTGGAGGGTAAAAATCGTAGAGCGAGACCAAGAGATGAATACACTAAGCAGATTCAGAAGGATGTAGGTTGCAGTAGGTACTGGGAGACGAAGAAGCTTCCACAGGATAGAGTAGCATGGAGAGCTGCATCAAACCAGTCTCAGGACTGAAGACCACAACAACAACAACAATGGAAGGTCAAGTGATTAAATATTTTACTGATGGTATTTGCTAATCAAATCATTAACCATATCAGCAGAAATGCTGATATGAGAGGGGGGTTTCCCAAAAAAAAGCTTAAGTTATTCATTCACATTTTAATCACAAACCTTCAACCCCCTTCAAAGTACTCTCCACTTGCACTAATACACACGTCTAATCTTTCATTCCATTTTTCAAAACACTGTTTAATTCATCTTTTGTGGTGCCTGACAGTGCCTCCATTTTTTTTCTTTCTTCACCTCAGCAACATCAGCAAAACACTTTCCTTTCATGTCTCTTTTCATTCTATTCTAGGAAACAAAAAAAGTCGAATGGGTCAAGGTCAGGTTAGTATGGGAGGTGAGAAACAGGGGTTACATCATTTTTGGTCAAGAACTATCGTACAGATAGGGTTGTGTGAACAAAGGCAGTGTTATGACAGAAAACCCAGTCACCCAACTGCAACAAATCATGTTTGTTCTGCCGCACAATCTTTTTGAAACTTTCAAGCTGAAAGCCTGGTTAACTGTCTGAACCTTCAGAACAAACTCTGAATGGACTACTTCTCTCACACTGAAAAACCAGATCAGCATTTTTTTAAATTATGGTTTTAGGGCGCAAAACTGCTTTGGTCATAAGCGCCCATTCTGTGGCTTAGTGAAGGGTAAAAAACCAAAATTTAAATCAGCAGCAATGGGAGTGAGACTCAAGAAGGAGAGAAACTAAAAACGGAAGGAACTCTTATAAAATTGGTATTAAAGGGGGGTTGTTTTGCCTGAAAATAGTTTGAAACGACCAATGTCATTTCACTAATACTGATAAACTCAAGGACGCGATCGGTTGAGTGCGTCTCATCTGCGGAAAGGGAAGAGAGATCAGGCGACAGCTGTAAATGGGGGTGAAGCAGATTAAAATATGGGCACTGAAGTAAAAGGTGCCTCACTGTCCACAATTGAGAGCAGTGGGGACAATGCGGGGGAGAATCTCTACTCAAAATATGTCAATGGCTAAAAGGACAGTGCCCAATCCATAGTCTAATTAAAATTACCTCCACCTGATGACGAGGCCAGGAGGAAGAGGTCCAAGTACAGGGAAGAGGTTTTATGCCCATAATTTATTACTGGGAAGTGCAGACCAATGTCTGTGCCATAAAAGAGCAACATGACGACATAAAACACACTGTAGATCGGCAAAGGGAACCATGCGAACAGCGGGCCGCGGAAGAGAGACAGCAGCCTTTGGCACTATATCGGCTGCCTAACCGCAGATACTGACATGTCCTAGGAGCCAGAGGAATGCCACAGAGATGCCCCCCAACTGGAGCATGTGGAGGCAGTCCTGAATCCGGTGGACCAGAGGGTGGACAGAATAAAGAGCTTGGAGGTTGAGAAGAGAGCTGAGCGAATCCGAGCATATAATATACTGATGGTGACGAATGTATTGAACAGCCTGGAGAACAGTGTAGAGCTTCGCAGTAAAAACTGAACACTGGCTGGGAAGCCAAAATCTGATAGGGGTGCTGTCAATAATATAGGCAATCCTGATACCGAAGGTGATCTTGGAGCTGTCAGTGTAAATAGATGTGGCATCTTCATTTGTGAGCATGGAGCAGCAAATTTCCACTGATGAACTAAGGGGGGTGGGGGAGTACTACCCTTGGGAAGCTGACAAAGGTCATGGAGGAGGCAGGTCCAAGGGCAAAGCCAAGGCGGCATCATACCCCCATGTATCAAGAAAGTTTTAGGAAAGTGGAAGGAAAGGAAATGTAGCAGTTGACGGAAGTGAACCCCTGGTGGTAATTGAGAGGAATGCCTGTCTGCATACTGTAAATCAAGGAGGTGTCGAAAAAAAGGGCATGGGTCACATGAGCAAGCTTGGAAGACAGATGACTAACACAACGACTCAGACGGACAGCTCGCCGATTGGACAGCGGGCATTCAGCAGTCTCAGCATAAAGGCTCTCCACAGGGCTGGTGTAAAAAGCTCCAGACACTAAACGCAATCCACATTGTCGACAGAGTCTAGACTCCGAAGAACAGACGGCCATGCAGAGGAGTAAACTATGCTTCCATAATCCAATCTCGAGTGCACTAAGGCACTATATAGGCAGAGGAGAACAACTCTGTCTGCTCCCCAGGAAGTACCTCTCAGAACACGAAGGGCATTGAGGGATCGCAGACAGCGAGCCAGAAGATATAAAATGTGGGAAGATCAGCAGAGTTTTCAGTCAAATATAAGTCCCAAGAAATTGGCAAAGTCAGTGAACAGAAGGTTAATAGGGCCTAGATGTAGTGAAGGTGGATAAAACTCAATACGATGCCAAAAATTTACAGACGGTCTTACTGGGAGAAAATCTGAAGCCGGTTTCAATGCTCCACGAGTGGAGGCGATCGAGACATCCTTGAAGATTTTGTTCAAGAAAGCTGGTCTGTTGAGAACTGTAGTAGATCGCAAAACCGTTGAGAAAGAGGGAGCCCAAGACATCAGGAAGGAGACAATCCATAATTGGATGGAAATGGCAAACAGAACAACACTTAGCACGGAGCCCTGGGGCACCCCATTTTCTTGGGAGAAAGTATGGGATAGAGTGGTGTTCACCTGCACCTTAAATGTGCGGTTTGTCATAAATTCACAGATGAAAAGGGGCAGCTGACCTCGAAAGTCCCAAGAGAACAGTGTGTGGAGGATTACTGTTTTCCAACATGTAACATCTGCCCTCTCCAGATCAAAAAATATTGCTACCGTTTGTCTTTTCCTGAGAAAATTGTTCATGACATAAGTAAAGAGAGTAACTAGGTGGTCAACTGCGGAATGATGCTTTTGGAAACCAGATTGGGCAGGTGTTAAAAGGTTTTGGGACTCCAGCCACCAGTCTAAACAGCAATTTACCATACGCTCTGAAACCTTACATACACTACTCATGAGAAAGACAGGGCAATAGCTAGAGGGGAGATGTTTGTTCTTTCCAGGTTTCAGAACAGGAATGACGATAGCTCCCCGCCATCTTCTGGGAAAGGTACTGTCGGTCCTAATTCGATTATAAAGGCAAAGGAGATAATGCAGACTAAAGTATGATAAATGCAGCAGCATTTGGATGTGGATGCTATTAGGTCCCAGGGTGGAAGAGCGAGAGGAAGAGAGTGCGTGTTGGAGTTCCTGCATACAAAAAAAATGGTATTATAGCTTTCGCGATTTTGGGAAGAGAAAGCAAGAGGTCACACTTCCACTGCTTGTTTCTTCGAGAGAAAGGTTGGTGGGTAATTTGAACAGCTCGAAATCTCAGCAAAGTGTTGACCTAATGAGTTAGAAATTAAGACTGTGTCCACTAAGGTATCTCGCATGACAGTTAGTCCAGAGATCGGGGAGAAACTAGATGTGCCGGATAACCGTCAAATTTGACTCATAAGTACAGATGAGGGAGTGAAGGTGATAAAGGAGCTTTATGATGTGATGGCATCGCGCACGTAACTGATTATAGTGGATACAGTTGGCCAACTTAGGATGATGGTGGAAAATGCGAAGAGTACATCTCCGCTTGCATAAGGCATCACGGCACTGGGGTGCGCCGGGGCCAAGGGGAGGTATAAGGTATTGAACGTTCTGCAGCTATAAGAATAACTTCTGTAGCATGAGTGACCTGATTTTCGATGCTAGGAAAGTGACGCTCATCAAATGTTGCCAGAGAGGAGAAAAGTGTACAGTCAGCTTGGGAAAAATGCCAGCATATTGGGTGCAAGGATGACAGTTGTGGCTGCAATCGAAGGACACAGGGAAAATGGTCACTGGAATGTGTATCAGCAAGAGCGAACCATTCAAAGGGCCCAGCTAGCTGAACAGTATCGATCGAAAGGTCCAAATGAGAGTAGGTTGGCGTGGAGGCCTACGAAAATGTAGTTTCCCCTAGTGTTGAGGCAAACAATATCTGCTTGGTGGAAGAGGTCAATCAATTGGGAGCCTCTCTAACAACAATGCAGAGATCACCAAAGCAGATGGTGGGCATTGCAGTCCCCAACCGGCAAATAGGGAGGTCGGAGCTGACCAAGGAGATGAAGGAGATCGGCACTTGCCATTGGTGTGGACGACGGAATGTGTGTGGTACAAAGATAGGCATATCCAGAAAGGGAAAGACATACAGCTTGGAAGGAACTGTGTATGGGGGTAGGGTGACAATGGATAGTATCATGGAGAAGAATCGTAAGTCCCCAATGTGCCGGAGCACCATCAACAGAGGGGAGATCAAACCAGACTGATTGGAAATGAGGGAAGACAAAACGATCATGGGGATGCAGCTTGGTTTCCTGAAGACAGAAGATGACTGGGGAATAGGATCATACAAGGATCAACAATTCATCCAGATTGGAGTGAATTCCATGGATATTCCGAAGGATAATTGACATAGGGTGGATGGAAAAGGCAAAAATCTCATCATGGTTGTCGTCAACTCAGTGACTCCTGAGAGCAGGTGGCCGATGGTATGAAACAGTATTCAGCCAGAGGCAAAAGATCCTGATCCATAGGTTGTTCGGGGGCAGTTCCTGCTGCCAGTGATCAGCTCGTTGATCGGCCACCAGCAGTGCGTCTCGGTGACACGGAAGACAGCAGAGGGCGCCTACCACAGGGTGGCGCTGTAGAAGAGACACACTGTGGCAGATAAGGAGAGGAACTTTGTTTCTCATGAGCCTTCTCAGAAGCAGGACATTGAGATGAGGGAGGAGTCAATAGTTGTGAGGTCTGGGTATGTAAAAAAACTCTTCACAAGTAGGCTCTTTTTTGGATGTGTGGGTGTCTGATTGGGGGCCCGTGATTTAGCAGGAGCTGATGAAGGTTGAGCCTTAGAGTAAGCGGGTGATAGTGAGGAGGTTGAATGGGCAATCTCTGGGCTGGCCGTTCTGACGACTGTGGTGCTAAAGGTGAGATCACAACTTACGAGCAGCAAAGTTCCTTCACTCTGATATCCTGAACAATTCATTCATCTTTAAAATTTGGGCAATCTCTGGAGGAAGCAGCATGGTCACCCATACAGTTGATGCAACAAAGGGATGGAGGTGGACAATCACCCTCATGGGCATCCCTGCCACAGGTAACACATTTGGCCATATTGGAATACAACTTGCTGGTATGATTAAACTGCTGACGCCGAATGCAACGTGTAGGGTTGGGGATGTAATGGCAAACTGAAATTATCTCGTATCCTGCTAAAATGTTTGATGGAAGTTGAACTCTGTCAAATGTCAAGAAGAGAGTGTGAGTCAGTAACAATTCCTTTTCAACCCTTTTCATGATCATGACTATGTACGGCCATTACTCCCTGATCAGACAGGTAATTTTGAGTGTCCTAATTGGATAATCCATTGAGTGATTGTGTATAAACCACTGCACGCGATGAGTTTAAAGTACGGTGTGCTTCCACCTGGACAGGGAGGGTGTGTAGCAGAGTAGTTGGAATCAATTTATGTACCTGGAGGGCACTTTCTGTTTCTAATAACAAGGTGCCGTTTTGTAACCAGGAACAAGACTTCACAGGACCTGCCATTGCGTTGACACCTTTCTGATTAATGAAAGGGTTGACTGTGGATAAGTCTTTACCTTTATCACACTGAGAAACAACTAGGAACTTTGGCACTGATGGAAGAATTACCCGTGGCTGAGACTCATCTCGCTTTCTTTTGTGGGCAGAAGTTTTAGAAGTAGAAGAAACCATTGCTAAAGTATCCCCCATGGTTACCAGTGTCTCTGATGGCACGCTCCTTTTTAGTGGGGGCCCTCTCTGAGGGCACTCCCACCTTAGGTGATTGTCCACACCTCTGGTCACACCTCCCAAGAAATGGACAGAGGGACCAATTGGCATGTTCAGAAGATACCTGCTCAGGTAATCACCCCTCCCTGGGCCTGGCCTTTACCAGGGGTATGTACATGTCCTACTTGTCTACCTGGGGTGGGGAATTACACGTTACCCTGTCACTGGCTATGTGTGGGTTGGCCTTCAGACACGCACAGGTAGGAAAGAAACAGAAAGGGAGGAACAAAGAAGAGGAAAGAAGAGAAGAATTCTCAAACACCGCTGTGGAGAAGAAGGTAAACAGAAGAATAAAGGAAAAGAGAAGGACAAAGTAAGGACAGAGATTTTCCTTTACAGAGATAAAAGAAGAGAAACCATATCATGCATTCACATGCATTCGTCTCCGGACATAGGAACAAAACATACTCCCAAAAAGAGGGAGAAGGGGAAAGGGTGTGGGTGGGGGGAAAGGAAGGATCAAAGGGTCAGGGACAGGGAGGGATGTGGGAAGGGAAGGTATGCAGCCCAGAAAGGAAGGAAAGCTGCACTGGCTGTGGGCCCCGTCCTCGCCACGCACATATCCACAAAAGAGGGGACAGATCAGCATTGTCTTAATGTTGAATTTCATCTGACGAGCTTTCTTGGAGCAAGGTGAACATGAAGTCCTCCACTGGCTTGATTGTTGCTTCGATTCAACACCATAAGCATAGCACCAAGTTTCATCAACTGTGATAATTTTTGAAAATAAAATAAAATAAAAAAAGATCATTTTGGGACTCTTTTTTCAAAGTACAGCACACTTCCACATGACGGTTTCTGTTCAGCAGTCAACAGTTATGGCACAAATTCTGCAGCCACCCTTTTTATTCCCAAATCTTCTGTCACAATTCACTGTACTGAACTCCAAGACACTCCTGACTGCTCCACAATTTCTTCAATGGTCTTTAGTCTATATTTGTTGATGATTGTGCAAATGTTTTCACCATTTTCATGTGTTCACGCTGTGGAGGATGACCAGAACGAAGATTGTCATCAATTGACATTTCACCCTTTTTGAAACGAGAAAACCACTCAAACACTTGAGTTTTTTCCCATAGTATCACCCTTGTACACAGTTTTTAACATTTCATGAGTTTCTGTTCCATGTTTTCTGAACAAAAAGCAGAATTTTACCACCACACGCTGTTCATGAAAATCAATATAAACTCTGTCGAAACTAGTCCTGACCTCCTTCAGCTAGGAGACTCACTGAGTCTCCTAGTACTGACTGTGCACAGAAGAAGATGGCAGACACAGCCAGAGGTGAGGAATGGTGGAATTTAGTTATTGCTGTACTGTGCTTTTGTGGCCCATATGTACCGAAGGGCAGCTGACAGGTGTTGCCAGGGTAGGGTGCAGCGGGTACTGGGAGCAGTGAAGCCAGCCAGTGGCTGTTGCTTTTTCAGACACGGTGTAACCATTACATGTTACTGCATGGCATGGCACTGAGTGCATAACATGGTGATTCCTGTATTGTGTTTTGTAATCACACAGAGGTTGTGTTACACTGCTGTCCATTATCAGTATGTTAGGTAGCTCTGAGTAGTCATCCACGCTATTAGATAAGTGGCTTGTGGAGATTCTTGGTAGTAGAGTGTAGCGCTTGTTGTGGCGTGTGTTCATATAGCATATTGTGTTATTCTAGTTGTGGAATTTGTTTGCATAGCATACTGTGTTATTCTGGTTGCCTGCTTATATGTTACTAAGCACTTATACAGTGACTTCTGTTCACTTGTCCTTCATTTACTTATATATCACTGGAACCAAATAAGACAAGTATTTGAAAATATTTCTCCTTAGAATAAGTTTCATTATCACCCGCACCATCATATGTGCTTTGCCCATTTCGAAGTAAGAATTATTTCTGGACAGAATACTGTTTATTTCATATTAACTGCCATGCAATTCTATAGATGTCATTTGGGCTTTCTGTGACAATATATGTTAGCTAATAAACATTATTGTGAAAATAAGCCTATGCTTGCACAACCCCACTCCATGCAAACCCAGCACTAAAGGTGAAAAATTTTTCTGGTTCTAAAATTTTTGACGTGTTCTCCCACATCTATCACTACAGCTCTCATGAATATTTCTTATCCACACAGAAGAATTGAGTATTGGAACAATATTCCTAGGCAAACATTCTAAGTTATACACTGAACTTTACATACTCAATCAGCATCTCACTTGCTGTACGTGATTTCAAACATCAGTCAAAGGCCTGTCAAATGATTGTCTAATCTGTTTCATTTCTTACACTTAGACAAATCATTTCACAAAACATTTGACTTTCCTTTCAATTTTTTTTACTTAGAAGTTTTGTTCAGAAAGCATAAAATATATTTTACGTTTGTACAGATATAATATATTCAAATAAATATACACAGGATGAAGCGACATTCGCGCACTTGGGCTACACAACGCAACACCTCGCATGCCAGCGGTAAGATAAATGTCTCTCCCAAAATTTCGTCTGGCGAGTATATCCGGCAGAAAAAGGTCATTAAAGAGTGGCAGTCTGGCAACGTGCTGTAACCACATGTATGGTGACTACCTCTGTCAGTACCTATTATTTGTACTCTGCATTTGGTGCTGTGTATAAAGTTTTGGGTTAGCATGCAGGAGGTCGAGGGTTCGATCCCTGGTTGAGGCACACGTTTTTTATTTGGTAAATGTAGTCCAGGTGGCACGGTAACTGGCATCTTAATCGTCAAGAGCAATTGCTGTGGGTCGTCTAGAAAACAAACACTTGCATACTACAATCGTAGAAATAGAAGATTGGTCAGTTTTGGAAGAAGCCCTTACCACATCGTGGGCATGGATTTATTCACACCACTTCATCTAATAGATGCGAAACCTGTTTTCTTTGTACCTTCCTCCAATGGTCTCATAGATTAGTACCAGCTATTATTCTTGCCTTGTTCAGGTCCATTACATTTCGTTAGGGCCTTACATTACCAGTAGGACTAGGAACACGCTTTGCGAATAATGTCCAAACTCTGTTACTATTTGTATGTGTTATCACCATGGTCCCACTAATTATACCTTTGAACATTGAGTCTCGTAACCGCATGCTGCTTAGTACGTATCTAAATGCATTATTATTATTATTATTATTATTATTATTATTATTATTATTTCTCTTTCCTGTCTCAGATGTTATGTCTGGTTAAAAACGGAAAGTGGCGGGGACCTTGATCAAGCGTGACTTCCTTTTAACTGTACGGTATATGTTACATTGCATTTAGGAATTTTCGGGTAATTGAACATGTATCAATAATTACAGATTTCTGTAGTTGTATATATACGTTTGGATGTAGCTGTATTGTGTTGATGTACTGGTGGATGTTGTGTGGTATGACTCCTGTAGTTGATAGTATAATTGGTATGATGTCAACTTTATCCTGATGCCACATGTCTTTGACTTCCTCAGCCAGTTGGATGTATTTTTCAATTTTTTCTCCTGTTTTCTTCTGTATATTTGTTGTATTGGGTATGGATATTTCGATTAGTTGTGTTAATTTCTTCTTTTTATTGGTGAGTATGATGTCAGGTTTGTTATGTGGTGGTGTTTTATCTGTTATAATGGTTCTATTCCAGTATAATTTGTATTCATCATTCTCCAGTACATTTTGTGGTGCATACTTGTATGTGGGAACGTGTTTTGTATGGAAAGTTGTTGATGTATTATTTTTGCTACATTGTCATGTCTTCTGGGGTATTCTGTATTTGCTAGTATTGTACATCCGCTTGTGATGTGATCTACTGTTTCTATTTGTTGTTTGCAAAGTCTGCATTTATCTGTTGTGGTATTGGGATCTTTAATAATATGCTTGCTGTAATATCTGGTGTTTATTGTTTGATCCTGTATTGCAATCATGAATCCTTCTGTCTCACTGTATATATTGCCTTTTCTTAGCCATGTGTTGGATGCGTCTTGATCGATGTGTGGCTGTGTTAGATGATAGGGGTGCTTGCCATGTAGTGTTTTCTTATTCCAATTTACTTTCTTCGTATCTGTTGATGTTATGTGATCTAAAGGGTTGTAGAAGTGGTTATGAAATTGCAATGGTGTAGCCGGTGTATTTATATGAGTGATTGCTTTGTGTATTTTGCTAGTTTCTGCTCGTTCTAGAAAGAATTTTCTTAAATTGTCTACCTGTCCATAATATAGGTTTTTTATGTCGATAAATCCCCTTCCTCCTTCCTTTCTGCTTAATGTGAATCTTTCTGTTGCTGAATGTATGTGATGTATTCTATATTTGTGGCATTGTGATCGTGTAAGTGTATTGAGTGCTTCTAGGTCTGCGTTACTCCATTTCACTACTCCAAATGAGTAGGTCAATATTGGTATAGCATAGGTATTTATAGCTTTTGTCTTGTTTCTTGCTGTCAATTCTGTTTTCAGTATTTTTGTTAGTCTTTGTCTATATTTTTCTTTTAGTTCTTCTTTAATATTTGTATTATCTATTCCTATTTTTTGTCTGTATCCTAGATATTTATAGGCATCTGTTTTTTCCATCGCTTCTATGCAGTTGCTGTGGTTATCAAATACGTCATCTTCTTGTTTAGTGTGTTTTCCCTTGACTATGCTATTTTTCTTACATTTGTCGGTTCCAAACGCCATATTTATATCATTGTTGAATACTTCTGTTATCTTTAGTAATTGGTTGAGTTGTTGATTTGTTGCTGCCAGCAGTTTTAGGTCATCCATGTATAGCAAATGTGTGATTTTGTGTTGATATGTTCCAGTAATATTGTATCCATAATTTGTATTATTTGGGATGTTGGATAGTGGGTTCAGAGCAAGGCAGAACCAGAAAGGACTAAATGAGTCTCCTTGGTATATTCCACACCTGAACTGTATTGGCTGTGATGTGATATTATTTGAATTTGTTTGGGTATTAAGTGTGGTTTTGCAATTTTTCATTACTATGTTTAGGAACTGTATCAATTTAGGATCTACTTTGTATATTTCCAATATTTGTAGTAACCATGAGTGGGGTACACTATCAAAAGCTTTTCGGTAATCAATGTATGTGTAGTGTAGCGACCTTTGTTTAGTTTTAGCTTGATATGTCACCTCTGCATCTATTATCAGTTGCTCTTTACATCCTCGTGCTCCTTTGCAACAGCCTTTTTGTTCTTAATTTATAATTTTGTTCTGTGTTGTATGTGTCATTAATTTCTATGTAATTACTGAGATTAATATTTTGTATATTGTTGGTAGGCAGGTTATGGGGCGATACTTAGCTGGGTTTGCTGTGTCTGCTTGATCTTTAGGTTTCAGATAAGTTATTCCATGTGTAAGTGTATCAGGGAATGTGTATGGGTCTGCAATGTAACTGTTAAATAATTTAATATAATGGAAGGAAACATTCCACGTGGGAAAAATTATATATAAAAACAAAGATGAGGTGACTTACCGAACAAAAGCGCTGGCAGGTCGATAGACACACAAACAAACACAAACATACACACAAAATCCAAGCTTTCGCAACAAACTGTTGCCTCATCAGGAGAGAGGGAAGGAGAGGGGAAGACGAAAGGAAGTGGGTTTTAAAGGAGAGGGTAAGGAGTCATTCCAATCCCGGGAGCGGAAAGACTTACCTTAGGGGAAAAAAAGGACAGGTATACACTCGCACACACGCACATATCCATCCACACATCATGTGTGGCAACAGTTTGTTGCGAAAGCTTGGATTTTGTGTGTATGTTTGTGTTTGTTTGTGTGTCTATCGACCTGCCAGCGCTTTTGTTCGGTAAGTCACCTCATCTTTGTTTTTATATATAACGTTAAATAATTTAGTTAGATGTGAATGTGTTGAGGTGAACTTCTTTAGCCAGAAATTTGCTATTTTATCTTTTCCAGGGGCTTTCCAATTGTGAGTAGAATTAATTGCTTGGGTGACTTCATGTTGCGAAATTATCTTGTATGTGTCTGTTTCTGCTTGTATCCACCGTGCATGCCTGTTATGTTGTACCGGGTTTGACCATATGTTGCTCCAGAAGTGTTCCATGTCTGTTATGTTTGGTGGATTGTCTATTTTAATGTGTGTGTTATCTATTGTCTGGTAAAATTTCTTTTGGTTTGTGTTGAATGTTTGGTTTTGTTTCCTTCTATTTTCACTTTTTTTTTTGTATCTTCTAAGTCGTTTGGCCAATGCTTGTAATTTCTGCTTCTTTTCATCTAATTGCTCTATCGCTTCTTGTTGTGAAATTTTACCTAACCTTTTTCGTTTTTTGTCTGGTATTTCATTTCTTATAAATTGTGTTAGCTGTACAATGTCTTTTCTCAGTTTTTCTATTCTGATCTCTAATCTGTGTTGCCATGCTGGTTTTGTGGGTTTCTTCTGTGTGTTGGTTGGTTCTGATCTCTACTTAGTGTGTATATTTAGTGTAGTGAGTGCTCCTATATAAACCAGTAGTTGTAACTCTTCCATAGTTGTGTTTTCATTTATTTTGTTGTGTATGATTGTGATGATAGTTGTTATTGTTGTTTCGACTTGTGGCTTATTTGGCGGTCTATGCAAGACTGGTCTAATGTCTGTATTTGTGTCAACTGAAATTTTTCTTCTATATCTAACATGTGTGTCACTTCGTGTTCTATTTGTGCTTGTTCTGGTGGCTGTCTTAAGATTTTGTTTTTCTCTGATTGTTTAATTGATGCGTGTTGTTCTTTGTTTGTTTGCTCTGGGATGTTTGAGTCCATTACTGTATTTTCTTCTTCTTCTGATTGCACATTATTTTGTTCCAGTATTTGTTGTACTTGTTGTTTGATGTTTTTCAATCCTGACTGGGTATCCTGTTATTTTTTATTATTACACGGATCTGATCAGCTAGTCGTTGTTCTGTAAAAAATTTTAATTCTGGGTATCTGGTGATAAATGTGTGTATATTTGTGATCTATATCCAGTTGTGTTGGTTCCCAAGTTCGTTGCTTGGTAATAACAGAACATGAGGTGTCGGTTAACTTCATCTGACCATCTCATCCTCTGTCTTTGTTTTCCTTCTAGGGTGGTTGCAGGAAGCATATCCTGCAAAACACCTCTATTTGGATTTAAATCATTTTCCAGTTGGCTAGCAGTGTCTTTACCATTGTGGGCGGGCATAGGGTTCAAGCGTCATCCCCGACCATGAAGGCGCTTGTCCAAGGCTTCTTTAGTTCTGTCCCGAACCAACTAATCACACTAAAATGGGGGGTTAGCCCAATTAGTGGTTTTGTTCTTTTCGTCGTCTTTTACGACTGGCAGAACATATTATTATTCTATCGATAGTATTGTGGAAACATCACGTCTATTAGGGAAACAGTATAATTCGAAACCAAACATTTCACAATTAGCGGTGTCGGGATGAATCATGCAGAGCAGTATCTGTCAGAAGGGTAATGTGCATTAGATGGAACAGCGCACACGTGGTGTTTACATTGTATGCACTATCCACCTACAGAGACTAGTTGCAAGCGGAGTAACACGCCCATGACAGACTCCAATGTACATGCATACATGGATCAAATTTTCTCACTGTAAATCTCTAAATCAGTTTGGCAGATATATGGCTTAGATATATTGCTTAAAATGTGTATTTGGATATTCTTCTGGCCCTTGGTGCATCTGATAACCAGGCTGGTGTTGCCCCTCATGAATATTCTACTAGATACCCTCGTCGACGATATCCAGAAAAAATGTGTTTTGTCATCTGAAGCTGTGCCTTCGGGAGTCAAGTTGTCTCCTTCCACCATCGCGTGACAGAGGTCATCCACAGACTCGCTGTAACCCAGCTGCTGAGGAAGCAATTCTGGAGGTCATACACCAAGAGCCTCAGCGAAGTACACTTAGTGTAGCAATGGAGCTGCGTGTCTTGCAAAGCACGGTCAGTAACATGCTGCATGAGCATGGCTGCACACCTATCATTATGCTTTCACACAACACCTGCATCCTGCACATCACAATCAGAGAATGCAATTCTGTGAATGGTTCCAACAACAACAGGAAGCCAACGATGACTTCGTGAACACCGTTATTTGGTCAGATGAACCAGCATTCACTCGTGAGGGTGTCTTCAATATGGCAGCGCCCACCATTGGTGTGAGGTTAACCGACATGTCACCCACAACTGTGGATACCAAGTTCGCTTTGGTATCAACGTCTGGGTCGGAATACTGGGAGACAGGTGGTTGGGCCCTACATGTTGTCTGACCGGTTGACTGCATGAAGGTATCATGCATTACTCTCGAACTATCTGCCTGATGCGCTGGAAGATTTTCCACTACACATTCGGCAGATTATATGGTTCCAATGTGATGGTGCACCTCCACACTCTGGAATTAATGCGTGACAATATTTGGACACAACATTTCCAGGGAAATGGCTCAGATGGGGAGGTCCAGTTGTATGGCCACCGCTTTCACCTGACCTAAAACCCTTTCACCTGACCTAAATCCCTTGCATTTCTTCCTGTGTGGACACCTGAAGGAGCATATGTACTCTACTCCGCTGGCGAATGTGGAAGAATTGGTAGCACGTGTTCAAGCTGCTCTTGTTACTGTGGATGCACCTTTGGTGTGAAGGGACCAGAGCTGTATGATCCGGCGAGTTGCACAATATTTGGTCGTGGAGGGAGGTCGTTTTGAGCATTTGTTGTTCTGACGACAACATACTCTGTTGTGAAGGTCATGCGGTCATTAATATGGACATCATTATTGTCACTGGTTGCTAATGTGCAATGTCTGAGTGCTCATATTACATGTAATATAAATGACAAATAGATGTTGTGTTATTGTACTGTGCTGTCATCTTTAGCATTTCAAAACAGATTGTTTTTGAAGTTATTCTGTTCTATGACAGGTCATTTGTTTCAACTGTCTATTTCTTATTTGTCTATCCACGTATTTGTTATGTTCAGCATTTCAAAATGTTGTAAATTTAGGATACGTGTGACCTAAGAAATGGTGTATATTACAGAATAAAATGTCAGGTTGAAAAATATATGCGCTCCAACCCAGGATCGAACCCTCGACCTCGTGCATGCTAACCCAAAGCTTTATACACTGCACCAACTGCACAGTACAACCAATATGTGCTGACAGAGGTAGTCACCATACATGTGGTTACAGTGTTGCCAGATTGCCACTCTTTAACATCCTTTTTCTGCCAGATGTACTCACCAGACGAAATTTTGGGAAAGACATCTTTTTATCACTGGCATGTGAGGAGCCACGCTGCGAAGCCCGAGTGCGTGAATTTCACTTCACCTTGTGTGTCTATATATATTTAAATACTGATCCATATTCCACTACTATTATGAGTATACAAGGTGTTCAAAACAAGTGTCTAGTACTTTGAGAGGTTGTATTACTCACCAAAACAAAAAAATAAGTCCAATAAGTGTGTCCGGAAATGCATACTTTCTGCGATAAACATGTGTAGTGGAGGTGTTCAATGTGGTGTCCATTCATGACAATGCACACCTCTCCCCTCCGGCGTAAGGAATGACATACGCTTTGAAGTATACCTAGTTGTTGTTGTTGCCCTTGCTGGCACACACTGAAGATGAGACCCTATAGTGTCTGCACATCATTGATTAGCATGGCGTAAACAAGTTCCTTCAAGTGACCCCATAAACAAAAGTCTAGCGGATTGAGGGTTGGAGAACAAATATCCCCCCCCCCAAAAAAAAAAAAAAAATCCAGCGGTCCTGAAATGTCTGCATCACATGTTTACAAACACTGTGACAAAAGTGTGCTAGTGGGCTATCATACATGAACCACATTTGTATTTGTTGCTGCAGTGGCATAGCCTCTAGCAAGTTAGGCAATACATTAATGAGAAAGTACAGATAATGTGCCCCAGCTAACCTCTGTGGTAGCATGTATGGACCTATTAATCTACTGCCAAGTAAACCTGCCCACATATTGATTCAGAATCAGTGTTGATGCCTTCTTTCCTGAATTGCTTGGGGATTTACATCTGCCCATACATGCTGGTCATGGAAATTCACAGCACCATCTCTTGTGAAACCTACCTCATTGGTAAATAAAATCTTGGATGTGAACAGTGGATCACCGGCACACTTCTGCAACAGCCATTGACACAGCTGCCAGAAGTTGGAAAGTCTGTTGAACAGGTTGTCAGAGAGCACTCTACATTGTGGGTATTTTTCAGTGAGGGGGCACAGGCTACATCCATTCGCTAAACCATAGCAGGATTTCATACCCGTCATTTCACTTGTTAAGTAGTAGGCTTTGATTGCTGACAAGTGGTGAAAGAGAGAAAATGTAAATGTATGACACCATTTGTATGTACAAACAGCAAGATAACAGTAAACAAATATGAGGGTTGGAACTTAAATAGTGGCAACTATTTATTCACAACCAATACAAAAGAGTTACATGTTTGCACCTGTTACTGTCCTTCAAAGTAGTCACCAGTATTGGGTAGAACCCATTTCAAGTGATGTGGAAGGCATAGTATACTGTTAGCAGAGCCTGTTCTGTTGATGGTGCGAATGGAGCAGTCTAAAGTTATGGTGATTCTCGTGTACCACAGCGATGGTGTTATCCTAATGCATTACGCTCCTTCACGGCAGACCATAAATGCACAGTATTACTGTTCATTTTTGGAGCGTCACTTGCGACCAGCTTTGTGAAAGAAGTGGCGAAACTTTCTGCGCAACCCACCCATGATTTTGCACAATAATGTGCGGGAGCATACAGTGCAAGCTGTGGCTGCTCTGTTCATCAATGGGATTGGGAAGCACTGTACCATCCACCATACTCCCCGGACTTAAGTTCTTGTGACTTTGATTTGATTCTGAAGATGAAGGAACCACTTCTTGGTATTCGCTTCAAAACTGTTCCAGAGATTCGACAGGTAGTAGACTGCTCAATTTGCACCATCAACAGAACAGGCACTGATAATGGTATACTACGCCTTCCACATCACTGGCAACACATTCTGCACAACGATGGTGACTACTTTGAAGGACAGTAACAGGTGCAAACATATAACACTTTTGTATCGGTTGTGAATAAATAGTTGCCACTATTTAAGTTTCAGCCCTTGTACAAGAACCTGCACTCGGGAGGAGGTAAAACACCATGATACGTACCCATGGTTGACAGTACTGCACAATAAGGAACACCAACATGATGAAAACTAACAGTGTATAACATGATTCGAACCATGAAACTGACTGCAGAACACCTAATGGTAGGTAGAGTACTGTGAGGAAGACATCATAATACCCTGCGACACATTTGATGGAGTGTCAATGCAATTACTGTGCTAATATCCACAACTAAGCATCCCACATCCCTTCCTACAAACATGTGTTTATCTCTGGAAGTACGCATTTCCGTATCCATGTTTATTGGACTTATTTTTCTTGTTTTGATAAGTACTACCACCTCTCAAAGTATTCTATGCTTTTTGAACACCCTGTATACCTCAATGCAACTTTTTATGTGCGAAACAGTTAGGAATTGAAGAGATTAACTTCGTTTATACAGCTGTAGTCTAGAGACTGTAAGATCTCCGATAGATCAGTACTGTTGCGAACTTCTACATACAAAGTAATAATAGCTGCAGCAGAAAACAGTAGCCATCTAATGAGCTGTAACAACACTGAGGCACTGTCACACAGGCATTTAGAAAATCACGTTATGTTATTGATAGTTGTAGTCTCTCACAGCTGCTGTGTCCAGCCCACTGCAACTTATGCCGACTCAACTACAGCAGAAGTTGTTTACGAAATATTTCAATTTCCCATCAGATAACAAAGTTTTTCTTAGTTACTCTGATTACTTTCAAACAATTCAATATTTTTCTGCATAACTAGACCTCATACTGGTCAATTTGATACCCAATTTGTCGATTTCCCTCTCTTTTTTTGACTATGACAATTTGTGTAGAAACCCACTGTGTAATGTCAAGGGAGTCTATTTTTGCACTATTTGAATGTCTGACCAAAAAAGATAGATACAGCAAAGAACTTTCACACATTTACAAACTGAGAATGTCACTTTAACAAAAAAAAAAAAAAAAATTAAAACAGAAATCCACAAAATGTCTCACTATTCAAGAGAGACATCAATTGAATATTTTGCCAAATTAAACATGAAAAATGTCCATCAGGGCGGTATTTGACATATCATGAAGGTGATAGATCTACCTCCCCATCCTGCATGAATGATTCTCTAGGTCTTTGAAGAAGATTCTGCACGAGATGCAGTTATCAACTCTACTCAATATCCTTCCTGCATCCCTGTGTAGAATAAATAACTTTTTACCATGCTGTTTTGCTCCCAGATCACGCCAAAGGACAACACTGAGTGACAGATAGCAAAATATGCCAGCATTTCTGTCAGCCTTTCAACATAATGAGGGAGATTTCTAAGTGAAAAGCCAACAGGAATGAGCTTTTTGGTTAGCATGTCCTTGTGCTAGAGCCACCTCTATTATCCATCTGAATGCCTTGAAACTTCAGTGTGTGTGTAATAAAGAACTACTAAAGTGTCTCCTACTAATCTTTGAGGGTACTGGCTGGCTTTACTAGACTCAAAGGGACAGAAACCTCACAATAAGCTCCGTTTTGGTGTGGGCAATAGTGGGCTAAGACCTCTGTTGTTTTGTCTCTCTTCACATATCAGTCAATTGATTAGCTGGCAGAAAACAATTTTTGGACACATATATATAAAAAAAAAAAAACATTGTACAATGAGGACCAACCAAATGAAACACTGAAGCTGTTAGACACTGATCTCATATCCGGGAGGATGGAGTTTGCTATGTACGGTAATCCTGACACGAATTTTTTTAAATAATTTCAGGCAAATGCTGGGATGGTTCCTTCAACAATGCCATGGCTGACCATCTGCCCTATCCTTATAAAAGCATACTTATATATTCTGTGTGTACGCATACTTTCGAACTGTTTATTTCGAATTGTATTATGATTACATTGTAGGATGATCCCTGGGTGAATAAATAAACATGTACCACTGTGGTATGGAGAACAGATTTGAACAATATCCCATTATCGACTGAAAGCTAGTCAAATTTCCAGTCTTTTATTTGCACCTGTTGGGGACTCCACATATCTATTCGACGAGTACTCTCATTTACTCCTATATCAGTTATAAATTGCTGTAATTGTTCTACTTCATACAAAAGGAGATGAGTATGACATAAAGAACTAGACTTATCAGCCTCCTCTCCACACAGGCTAGTACAAGGTATTCACTATAACCTTCAACAACAATGCAAAAAGCAAAAAAGCTGTGGATAAAACAGAAAGGTACAACGAGTATGGATTATCTGTGTACTTATGTAAGCTTAATGTGACTGAGGAACAAGAGAAGATTGGAGCATGTATTTTGTTGGTAACAAGTGCAACATACGTGAAGTGTTGGTTAAATTGCAGAGAGCAAGGAGATGAGGGATGAATTAACCTTGACTCTCCATGGCAAATAGGAGGAAAATATGGGTCTAAAATCATGTCTTACTTTGATAGGGAGAAATCAACCCAGCAATTATCAGTAGCAATTTAAGGACCTACACACTGCAATACAGAATAAATTATGGCAGAGGGCAATTTTTTGTTATATCAGTATTCCTTCCTATTAAAGTCATCCATGGAATATAGGAAGAATGATACCTATGAGTGAGCTATTAGCAGCCTAATTTAATTTTTCATGAGAATAATATGTAAGAAGATAAAAAAAATACTCACAGAATCCACCATAAAAATTAGGGGTTGACAGAAGCGTCCGATCCCACGCGTCGGCTTTGACCCGTGACGTAAGGGTGTTGTCGCGTGTGACGTCGTGGAGTTTGGTTTGAGTGTGGCTGTCTCCAGTTCTGTTTTATCTTATTTTATTTACTTTTCTGATCTGTTCGTTCCATCTCGTGAGATTTTTTTTTAAATTTAAAAACACTTATTACTTATTTTAATTCTCTGTTTCCTCCAATTTCTGTTTTAGTTTATTATATTTATCTTTCTGATCTGTTCGTTCTATCCTGTGAGATATTTTTTTTTAAAAAAAAGACAAAAAACACTAATCAGCTACTGAAGCATCTTTATCTTCTATGGGTTGCAGGGGTTACGACCCCTGGGGAGGTGGGTGGGTATTCATGCATGGCTGTCTTCACTTACACGTTGTAGCTACGCAAGACGTCTAAATTTGTTTATATTTAGTTTGCCCTTCACCCAAAACACCCCATTTCCCGTGCTTGTCCCGTTAGTGTCATTAGGCTTCTTGTGGAAAGTGTGTGTGTTTGTTTTTGTTTCCGCCATATTTGTGACGTCATGAGTCAAAGCAGATGGGCGGGATCGGACGCTTCCGTATTTCCAAAATTAGTTTCTTCAGTTTTCTAAATTGGGTTTCATCAGATTTTTGGCATATTTCTTCTAGTGCCTGACAAGAGAGATCCTTCATCGTTTCAGCTACTGTCTCTTACGAGGAAAACAAGGCTGTTACCATTCACACTGCCCTTCTCTGCTCATTGAACTTCCTGGTCCACTGTGGTATGGAGAACAGATTTGAACAATATCCCATTATCGTCTAAACAGATGTTTTTGTAAAAATTCCTTTTGTGAACAAGCTACAGTTTTACAATGCCCTATAACCTAACTTGTTTTATATACAACTGAACTATGTGATGATTCTATTTCATACCCTCTGTATGTCATTTACAACCAACTATTAATCTTATTTCTGGCTCTTTAATCATGTCACACTTACATTAAGAGCTAGCTGAAAATATTAGTACTTGTTTGGTATTTGTCAACATATGGTTGGATACTATTACATTATAGATAAACCTGTCATTTGGGGAAAAAATCTGAGACACATGAAATATTTCTCATTATATTTATGAAGTCCAAAAACAAAAATCCACAAAATTATCTCTATCCATTGTTTTTAGCCTATTGTGGGAAATTGTGAGTCGTGTTTGTGTAATTGGTGTTTTTGATGTGCCTGCTGTGTGACATGGAGATAGTGGGTTTATTCCAAGACAGTCATTACAACTGAACTCTGAATCTGATCTAAAATTCTATTAGTGATACAGGAAAGTGCTAATGAATAATAGTTTTCTTGACCATTTCTGCTGTCTCTATAGATTGGTGTGACATCCTCTCTATCCAATCACTACAAGCAGTTCTTTGTTCAAGGTATCTCTGGTAAATTATGTTAAACAGTAAAGAAAATTCACTTGAAAATTCTCTACAGAACCTTTACAGTCAGTTAGGACCCTGGACTTTATGAGTTTAAACGATCTTGGCTTCCTTTCAAAACTATTAGCACCAACAAACAGTACAACTTATCTTTGCAGTGATATGGCAATCTACAATAAGAAAATTTCTTTGGTTTACCTCTGTGAAAGGAGATAGGACTAGTAATTTAGACTGTAATTTTTATCTTGCTACAATCTTCTCTTGTACCTGTGCAATAGTTTTTGTAGCAATCACAGGTGCAAAGATTGATCAAACTTTTTAGGAATACGGAGCAGTATACCAATTTTATGTTCACTACTTGTACTCTAATGGTTCGCACTGCTGCTTCTAGATTGCGGAATCCCAGGTTACATTCCTACTCAAGTTGGAGATTTTCTCTGCTCAGAGATTAGGTGTTCGTGTTGTCCTCATCATTTCATCTCACTGTCATCACAAAGGCACGCTAGTTGCCTAAGCGGTGTCAAATAGTTTGTGGCCGAACAACTCCACAAGGGGTCTTATGGCCGCTGATGCCATAAATCATTTCATTTCACCACTTATTTTTGCTGCACTTGTTACAGAAAGTTTCATCACCGTTTTTCCAATAAAGTGTTTTGACTGACCATCAACCTGTTTGCAATTTTACACTTTGCTTATATTTGCATATACTCTACAAAATTAGATTTGTTTGTCCAAAATTCCTCCATCTAGCATAGTAATAAATAATACATCCCAGTGAACTGAGGTCTTACTTTGTTTTTTATCAATTCTGCTTCTAACACTAGTATCCAGTAGGCTGATCCAATTAGTACTTTTAGCCATCCTTGACAGCAAATCTTATTCAAACCATTTAATATGAAGACTCAATTTATACAACAATGGTATTAAGTTTCTCACCTACACTTCCCCACATCAAAATAACTACCTGTTATTTTTGTTTGTTCATATATTTTGCCAGCATCCTGTCTTTTTTGAATTTTAACTCTAAATGACTTCCGGACTTATTTCTTAAAATTGTCCATTTTCTTCTCCCTCTCCCTCACAACAATAAGGCTTTTGGTTCTAGACGCCAAAATTCTTTCACCTTTCTCATGTTCCTGCTGTTTCTTGTGTGATAAGTGGATGCCTAAGCTTGTTTTCCTCCTCTCATATTTAATGGAGCAGTAATGATTTACTTCTTCAATTGCTTAGCGATTCTGTTGCCCGGAAAGCCTCCCTCCATCCAGTACCGTCACTCTATATAAAAAAAACTGTACTGCTGTAACTACAAATGGAAACAAAAACTTCATTAGGCACGTGAGATTCACTGCAGCATCATGATCTTTTCACTTTTACTTATATTACAATCTACAGGTAATAATATCTAATTTTTTTTTTTTTTTGGGGGGGGGGGGGGGTAGAGCTCAGCAATCCAACGACAATGGGGTCATCCGAGAGGTTAGTAATTCAGGGGTGCTAAATAACAATAAGCTAGCCCAGTGCTCGCATTGAATGATTCTACAAGTTGTGTGGACAATGACAACTGTTGTGAGGGTCCGAGGGCACTTAAAAGACATGATGCACACAATGACAATACTGCTGGAAGTTCTACGAATGTATGATCTACATGTCACTAAGAAAAAACACGTGCTGAGTCGTAATGACTGGTAACACCTGCGCAACAACCTCACTCTTTTTTTTCGGAGGCTGCATAAAGTTTTGCATGAAGTTAGGAAGTACTAAAACTTTATGCAAGTATAATTCGCTAACAAGCGCGAGGAATACTCGTCCACGAGCTACATAGGAACATATGTATATGATAGGAATCGATTCAAGTAGTCGCATCCACGGCGGCTTCGTGTTGTCAAAAATGGAGATCCATCGCCTTACCCGCTTTTACATAGCCAAGTATTCCTCCAGCTGCAACAGTGGCAGCGTACGCAAAACCTAATAAGTCGGCACCCATACTGACTCAGCTACCACTGTAGGTTGACTGATTTATCCCACAATATACGATAAGGTAAACCACACTTCCGCAGTTTCAGTCATCGACTATGGCATCGATCAGTCGTATTAACTGTTCGCGATCTGAAAATGATGATGCAATTCTTAGGGCTGCGCATGTATGACTTTCGCTCTATACTCCTGAGCGAAATGCTGCCACCAAACCATGACGCAGCATTTTCATCTTTCCAAAAAGCAGTGTTATAAATTACGCCCTATAGATAGAGTTCGAGTGTTTAAATGGTCATAGGAAGCTGCTCAGCGAGGCCACCCGATGTTTCACTCAATAAATATGCGAAACTATTATTCGTTTTCATTTGTAACAGAAGTCTGTCAGTTCGAAAAAGCGATTAATAGGCATGATTTCACATCTCTGGCTCCTCCCCCCTCCTCAACTGTAGTGACAGATGAAAAGCCACGTGCTATATAAACGCTACCCAAAGAAGTTGATTAATGTTTATAAGGTAGAGGTTTGAGAAGCACGGTGAAAATGTTGGATAGTTTATCACCGAATGTGAAGAACATTTATATGCATACAGGAAACATTTTAAATCTGAATGAAGTTAAGAAAAAGGCTGGACAAAACCCGACAGATGAGGTAATTTAAGTGACGATAATTTTTACATTATGTTTTGGATAGTCATTAAGAATACATTACATGATATTACACTGAGCATTGAAATATCGTTTACATTTTGATTTTGCAGTTGATTGAAAGTTTGAAGATAACATTAAGCAAAGGAGATCTCAAAGCTGTAGAAGAGGATAGTGTAAAGGTAAGAAAATCATATTCGTGATTGTACAAGCGAGTTGATGTATATGTGATGTAGTCGCAAGGCTCACGCCGAGATCTATTAAAGTTTGACCGAAAGCAGGGCAGCAACTCTGTATTTGTAATTCTGTTCCCGTTGTTGTAAAATATAGATAGTAAATGCATATTAAGGAGTAGGCAGCTATTCCTAGTTAGTGGAGATGGACTAGCTAGTCGGCCACCGAAAGGGAAAATAATAACAATAAATATTAGTCGTGTAGAGAGGTGAAAACAAAGTAATGGACATCCCTGAAATTTGTCAGCAGATCTTGTGTAATCGGTATCTTCTATTCAACAGAGCACCCAAGGTCAGTGATTAAAGGTGGTGGTAGATGTAACTTAATGGCTCTGTGATTAATGTGAGCAAGTGACTAAGTATGATGTTAACTGAGTAGGGTGTGCACTTGGAGGGTGCGGGCAGGGAAGACGCAAATGTCTCTGTGTAATCTAACATGAGCTGTCATCACTTATATGTTTGGTTTAAACCTGGCATTCGATCATTGTCATCAGTGAATTAAAGAATGATTGGAGGTAACACAGTATAATAAGGACGTTGCCAAAAATTGTATCTTAGAGATTACGAACAGGATCACTCCCAAAATATAAGGAGAATTTTAGGCACAAAAACGTTTCCTAATGTGGAAATTCTTCCGCATCTGGACATTGTTTCATTCTAACAGCTAACAGAGTAGGCCTATCATGTGAAATTTTGTGAGCCTTAAAGGTTCTGTGTCAATCTAGGTGGTTCTGGAGTTCTGGTCTTTCACTTCAGGAAGGCTCTGTGCATTTACAAAATTTTCTATGTAAGATTTAACTGTAGCCCCGTGCCTTTATTCTTCAAAACTTAAAATGGGAGTTGGCATTAGAGCTTGAAAATTGTATGCGCATACAATATCTACTAGAAAATGCCTTGCAAACTACAAAGGTGATTAGATGTAGCTTTAAGTTGATTATAGCTGTACTTACAGAATGATCTCTTCTTGATGCAATGAACACATAGCACCATGAACCCCTTCAAAGACATTAAAAAATGTTTGAGCAAATTGTGTCAGCTTGGAAGAAAGTCTGCACAGTGTGGAAAAAGTAGGGAAATGGCTAAAGCAGTTTCACTTGGATAAAGACTCTCTTCATAAAGAGCTAAACACCTGCCAATAATTGATACACATTGATGGTTAATACAAGAAAGTGCTGAAGGGTGTCATAAAACTATTTAGACCTAAGTGATTTGTGATCACTAATAAAACCTTTAACATTTTCTACTGGAGAAAGAAAAAATATGGCTCTGACATTTATCAATTGAAAATGACAGACTGGAAGTTGAAGTGCAACACTTGAACCACCATATCATGTCTTTAGGTCCAGATCGACATGTTTCAGTTATGTTCCTACTTTCTACACTGTAATTTGAAATAACACCCCTGAGGAACCGATGGAGATTAGATGGAGAGACTGGGCTGCTAATTTTTGTGGAAGTATTGATCAGAAATTAATTAAATTGGTTTACTGATGTAATTAACATTGGGTGTTGTGTACTGTAACAGATAGCCAGGTAACAGTTCAGCAGTAGCTTGCCATGACTCATAAGTATGCCACAGTGAGCACAGGACATAAAGATCTTGTTTACTTACACATGATGGCAGCCTTTGTTGTTGACCTAGCTATCCCCTAGGTTCTTCTTTCCTTTCTCAGCATATTTATTCCTTTATTTTACATCACCTTTCGGATTATTTTAAGTTCTGGTCCTCTTCTTTGTTTGATCTTAATCCTCAAAATTTTCCTGTAGTGTGGACCAAATGGGGATGGATGCCTTAAATAGCACCTACTGCATGCAGTGTTAAAGATTACCCGCACACAGTAACTGTGTAGACTCATATGTGCACTTAAAAGTACACACAATAGCCAATCTGACCTGGGGGGGGGGGGGTGTGTCATTAATGTACACTTTCGGTAGAGTCATCTGAAAACACAGGGATCACTGCTGATGGCTGAGCTGCCACTCCCCATGCATGCCAACGTGTAGATATCCATTTTCTTGGGGCATCATGATTCCCGTAAATGGCCATTGTGCCAGATGACTTTTGCAGCAGCTGGGTGGCACTCATGGGAAGAGTTCTTTATTGAAGTGGGTGGCATTAGGTTGGATGTTTTGCACATATGAAACATACCCAATTAACCAAAGCAGTGGTCAGTCTGATTTGGCTGTCTCATCAGTCATACCTAGAAATTTCTGTGCAAACAGTTGTAATTGGACTGCTTCCCTTACCGTGGCTGCCCAATGGGAAGAAGGAGAAGGCAGATGATCGAGAGTGAATGACTTTAGTACCTTGTATCTACTCGAACTGGAGATACTTTTACTCCAGTCGGTAAACATCATTTTTTTTGTGTAACACGGAGAAGATGAATTTGTAGAAGTTGCTATTGCGTATAATGTATTGTATCCACTGTATCACTACAAACTGCAGGTGCATCTGCTGCACAACCTACAGTGCTTTAGACATGTGCATTACTATATTTCAGTAACCATTGTCCCATGCAAGACTTCGAATATAGTTCAGGGACTCGCCTTCCACAGAGAACTTACACTCCAGACAGATGAGGAGCTACAGGCCAGTGTTGAACAGCGAGGTGTACATGTCTGGTGTGTACAAAAAGATCCTAAAGATAATCAAACAGATACAGACATTTTAGCCTCTGAAGGGAATGTCCAAGAAAATTAGTTTTCGTGTACAGGTGTGATGGGAGACCCTACATCACGCCACCCATGAAGTGTTCCTGATGTTTATGCTTTGGTCTTATGTCGTCCTGTTTTCTGCACGGCGGACCAGAGTGCAGAAACTGTAGATGATCCTCCTCCTGTTAGTTGAACAGATCATCTTTATTGTTCATCAATTTGCTCAGTCTTTAGGAAGGAACGGAAGACACAAGAATGTCGTCAAGTTGACTCTTTGTTTGAAATTTTGTTATCTTGTGCCTTCCAGTTTTGTAGCACCATTTGAAGGTACACAACCATTCACTGTCTCCCTAGAAATAACTCTGTCAACTGCAAGTTGATGTGCACTACATAATAGGTCACTATTGTGCACATCCTGTAAATTGTATCGAGCATCTTTGAAACGTGCAAACACCAGGTTTTGTAACAAGTGCATCTTGTCCTTTCTTGAATACCCATAATTTTTCATATGCACAACATGATCTCATTGCTGTGGAATTATTTGAAATCTGTTCATAATTTTTACGAAGGTACAGGTGAGCTTCCTTGTATGTAATTATGTTTACTACATCCCCCCTCCCCATGATCTAATGACCTTGCGGTTGGCGGGGAGGCCTCAGCGATAGAAATAGCTGCACCATAGGTGCAGCCACAATGAAGGGGTGTCTGTTGAGAAGCCAAACAAGCTTATGGTTCCTGAAGAGGGCCTTTTCAGTAGTTACAGGGGCAACAGTCTGGATGATTTACTGATCTGGCCTTGTAACATAAACCAGAACGGCCTTGCTGATGCTGGTACTGAGAATGGCTGAAAGCAAGGGGAAACTGCAGCTGTAATTTTTCCCGAGGGGCATGCAGCTTTACTGTATGGTTAAATGATGATGGCGTCCTCTTGGGTAAAATATTTTGGAAGTAAAATAGTCCCCATTCGGATCTCTGTGCGGGCCCTAGTCAGGACGACGAAGTTATCGGGAGAAATAAAACTGGCGTTCTACAGATCTGAGCATGGAATGTCAGATCTCTTAATCGGGCAGGAAGGTTAGAAAATTTAAAAAGGGAAATGGATAGGTTAAAGTTAGAAATAGTGGGAATTAGTGAAGTGGAAGAGTTTTGTCATGGCTGGCTCATCCAAGGCTATTGGTAGTTCTAATGGAATGTTGTCTACTCCCGGGACCTTGTTTCGACTTAGATCTTTCAGTGCTCTGTCAGTTTCTTCATGCAGTATCATATCTCCCATTTTATCTTCATTTAGGTCCTCTTCCATTTCCATAATATTGCCCTCAAGTACATCACCCTTGTATAGGCTCTCTATATACTCCTTCCACTTTTCTTCTTTCCCTTCTTTGGTAAAAACTGGTTTTCCATGTGAGCTCTTCATATTCATACAGGGGGTTCTCTTTTCTCTAAAGGTCTCTTCAATTTTCCTGTAAGCAGTATGTATCTTACCACCTAGTGATATATGCTTCTACACCCTAGTGTTTGTCCTCTAGCCATCCCCATTTAGCCATTTTGCATGTCCTGTTGTTCATTTTTGAGGTATTTGTATTCCTTTTCACCTGCTTCATTTACTGCATTTTTATATTTTCTCCTTTCATCAATTAAATTCAATCTCTTATATAATGGAAGGAAACATTCCACGTGGGAAAAATTATATATAAAAACAAAGATGAGGTGACTTACCGAACAAAAGCGCTGGCAGGTCGATAGACACACAAACAAACACAAACATACACACAAAATTCAAGCTTTCGCAACAAACTGTTGCCTCATCAGGAAAGAGGGAAGGAGAGGGGAAGACGAAAGGAAGTGGGTTTTAAGGGAGAGGGTAAGGAGTCATTCCAATCCCGGGAGCGGAAAGACTTACCTTAGGGGGAAAAAAGGACAGGTATACACTCGCACACACGCACATATCCATCCACACATACAGACACAAGCAGACATATTTAAAGACAAAGAGTTTGGGCAGAGATGTCAGTCGAGGCAGAAGTGTAGAGGCAAAGAAGTTGTTGAAAGACAGGTGAGGTATGAGTGGCGGCAACTTGAAATTAGCGGAGATTGAGGCCTGGCGGATGACGAGAAGAGAGGATATACTGAAGGGCAAGTTCCCATCTCCGGAGTTCGGATAGGTTGGTGTTGGTGGGAAGTATCCAGATAACCCGGACGGTGTAACACTGAGCCAAGATGTGCTGGCTGTGCACCAAGGCATGTTTAGCCACAGGGTGATCCTCATTACCAACAAACACTGTCTGCCTGTGTCCATTCATGCGAATGGACAGTTTGTTGCTGGTCATTCCCACATAGAATGCATCACAGTGTAGGCAGGTCAGTTGGTAAATCACGTGGGTGCTTTCACACGTGGCTCTGCCTCTGATCGTGTACACCTTCCGGGTTACAGGACTGGAGTAGGTGGTGGTGGGGGGGGGTGCATGGGACAGGTTTTGCATTGGGGGCGGTTACAAGGATAGGAGCCAGAGGGTAGGGAAGGTGGTTTGGGGATTTCATAGGGATGAACTAACAGGTTACGAAGGTTAGGTGGACGGCGGAAAGACACTCTTGGCGGAGTGGGGAGGATTTCATGAAGGATGGATCTCATTTCAGGGCAGGATTTGAGGAAATCGTATCCCTGCTGGAGAGCCACATTCAGAGTCTGGTCCAGTCCCGGAAAGTATCCTGTCACAAGTGGGGCACTTTTGTGGTTCTTCTGTGGGGGATTCTGGGTTTGAGGGGACGAGGAAGTGGCTCTGGTTATTTGCTTCTGTACCAGGTCGGGAGGGTAGTTGCGGGATGCGAAAGCTGTTTTCAGGTTGTTGGTGTAATGATTCAGGGATTCCGGACTGGAGCAGATTCGTTTGCCACGAAGACCTAGGCTGTAGGGAAGGGACCGTTTGATGTGGAATGGGTGGCAGCTGTCATAATGGAGGTACTGTTGCTTGTTGGTGGGTTTGATGTGGACGGACGTGTGAAGTTGGCCATTGGACAGGTGGAGGTCAACGTTCAAGGAAAGTGGTATGGGATTTGGAGTAGGACCAGGTGAAACTGATGGAACCAAAGGAGTTGAGGTTGGAGAGGAAATTCTGGAGTTCTTCTTCACTGTGAGTCCAGATCATGAAGATGTCATCAATAAATCTGTACCAAACTTTGGGTTGGCAGACTTGGGTAACCAAGAAGGCTTCCTCTCCGATCAACACAATCTGGAACCACAACACCCTAATTCAGTAGTCAACCTTTCCTCCAAACCTCTCTCCCAATCCGAAACCTCTGTCCTATCCAAAGGCCTCACCTTCAGCCCCACTCCCAGATTCAACCAAACAGCCCTCGTCAAAGATTTACTGTCCTACACTCGTACTCTCTGCTGGAAGTATCACTTTGCCACGAAGAAAAATGATCCTAATCCTACTCCTAATGATCCGACTCCTCAAGACACCATCCAAATTGAACCCTGCCTGGAACAGTTCCGTCCTCCGTCACAGCGGGACCCACCTCCTCTTCCTCAAAATCACCCTCTCCAAACCTTCCAGGAATTTCTGACTTCCAGCCTTGCATCTCAATCCTTCTTAAAAAACCTTAATCCTACACCCAACATCACCACTGCTGAAGCCCAGGCTATCCGTGATCTGAAGGCTGACCGATCCATCGTCATTCTTCCGGCGGACAAGGGTTCCACGACCGTGGTACTTGATCGTCGGGAGTATGTGGCTGAGGGACTGCGTCAGCTTTCAGACAACACCACATACAAAGTTTGCCAAGGTAACCCCATTCCCGATGTCCAGGCGGAGCTTCAAGGAATCCTCAGAACCTTAGGCCCCCTGCAAAACCTTTCACCTGACTCCATCAACCTCCTGACCCCACCGACACCCCGCACCCCTACCTTCTACCTTCTACCTTCTTCCTAAAATCCACAAACCCAATCATCCCGGCCGCCCCATTGTAGCTGGTTACCAAGCCCCCACTGAACGTATCTCTGCCTACGTAGATCAACACCTTCAACCCATTACATGCAGTCTCCCATCCTTCATCAAGGACACCAACCACTTCCTTGAACGCCTGGAATCCTTACCCAATCTGTTACCCCCGGAAACCATCCTTGTAACCATTGATGCCACGTCCTTATACACAAATATTCCGCACGTCCAGGGCCTCGCTGCGATGGAGCATTTCCTTTCACGCCGATCACCTGCCACCCTACCTAAAACCTCTTTCCTCATCACCTTAGCGAGCTTCATCCTGACCCACAACTTCTTCACTTTTGAGGGCCAGACATACCAACAATTAAAGGGAACAGCCATGGGCACCAGGATGGCCCCCTCGTACGCCAACCTATTCATGGGTCGCTTAGAGGAAGCCTTCTTGGTTACCCAAGTCTGCCAACCCAAAGTTTGGTACAGATTTATTGATGACATCTTCATGATCTGGACTCACAGTGAAGAACTCCAGAATTTCCTCTCCAACCTCAACTCCTTTGGTTCCATCAGTTTCACCTGGTCCTACTCCAAATCCCATGCCACTTTCCTTGAACGTTGACCTCCACCTGTCCAATGGCCAACTTCACACGTCCGTCCACATCAAACCCACCAACAAGCAACAGTACCTCCATTATGACAGCTGCCACCCATTCCACATCAAACGGTCCCTTCCCTACAGCCTAGGTCTTCGTGGCAAACGAATCTGCTCCAGTCCGGAATCCCTGAATCATTACACCAACAACCTGAAAACAGCTTTCGCATCCCGCAACTACCCTCCCGACCTGGTACAGAAGCAAATAACCAGAGCCACTTCCTCGTCCCCTCAAACCCAGAATCCCCCACAGAAGAACCACAAAAGTGCCCCACTTGTGACAGGATACTTTCCGGGACTGGACCAGACTCTGAATGTGGCTCTCCAGCAGGGATACGATTTCCTCAAATCCTGCCCTGAAATGAGATCCATCCTTCATGAAATCCTCCCCACTCCGCCAAGAGTGTCTTTCCGCCGTCCACCTAACCTTCGTAACCTGTTAGTTCATCCCTATGAAATCCCCAAACCACCTTCCCTACCCTCTGGCTCCTATCCTTGTAACCGCCCCTGATGCAAAACCTGTCCCATGCACCCCCCCACCACCACCTACTCCAGTCCTGTAACCCGGAAGGTGTACACGATCAGAGGCAGAGCCACGTGTGAAAGCACCCACGTGATTTACCAACTGACCTGCCTACACTGTGATGCATTCTATGTGGGAATGACCAGCAACAAACTGTCCATTCGCATGAATGGACACAGGCAGACAGTGTTTGTTGGTAATGAGGATCACCCTGTGGCTAAACATGCCTTGGTGCACAGCCAGCACATCTTGGCTCAGTGTTACACCGTCCGGGTTATCTGGATACTTCCCACCAACACCAACCTATCCGAACTCCGGAGATGGGAACTTGCCCTTCAGTATATCCTCTCTTCTCGTCATCCGCCAGGCCTCAATCTCCGCTAATTTCAAGTTGCCGCCACTCATACCTCACCTGTCTTTCAACAACTTCTTTGCCTCTACACTTCTGCCTCGACTGACATCTCTGCCCAAACTCTTTGTCTTTAAATATGTCTGCTTGTGTCTGTATGTGTGGATGGATATGTGCGTGTGTGCGAGTGTATACCTGTCCTTTTTTCCCCCTAAGGTAAGTCTTTCCGCTCCCGGGATTGGAATGACTCCTTACCCTCTCCCTTAAAACCCACTTCCTTTCGCCTTCCCCTCTCCTTCCCTCTTTCCTGATGAGGCAACAGTTTGTTGCGAAAGCTTGAATTTTGTGTGTATGTTTGTGTTTGTTTGCGTGTCTATCGACCTGCCAGCGCTTTTGTTCGGTAAGTCACCTCATCTTTGTTTTTATATATAAAAATTCAATCTCTTCTGTTACCCAAGGACTTCTACTAGCCCTTGTTTTTTTTACCTACTTGATCCTCTGCTGTCTTCACTAATTCACCTCTCAAAGCTATCCATCAATAATGTAGTATACCCAAACCCCAGCACAGTAGCCGTCATGTTAGGGGCAGGGAGGGGGGGGGGGTGAGAAAGGGTTGCCGAGTTCCTGACCACACAGGCACTGTTCGTGGCTGAGCTGAAAACTTCTCATGTATGCCGAGGAGTATGTGCCCGTCATGACTGGGACACGGGGACACTGAGCACCACATTATTGGCCAGGTAGCCATTGCTGAGGATGGGGTGGCACCGTGGCAGAGGAGTGGCAGGTGAAGTTATCTCCTGTGGGTGGCCGTTCTGTCCCAGCAGTCTCTCTGGAAGGAATGTTCTCTTTTAACACAGGGAGATACGACCATAAAAGTTTCCTATTGCGGGCTACACCATGGTAGTAATGCAGTGCTAATCAGCAAGCAGAGAAATACTCCCTCCCCAATACTTGGTTTGCTCAAGGACTAATGGGATTCCTTCTTGGCCACAAGCCCTTATTCTTTGTGGAGACCTTGGAAGACAAGTGGCAGCCATCTCTGGAATGAAAAGTGGGTCAGTTTTGATTAAACCAGCTTCCCCTACCCAGTTATGGGCGCTGCTTTCTTGTAGCATACGGGCATACTGGTAACTGTCATATCCCATAATAGTGTAAGTGTGGCTCAGAGTGCTGCCGCCCCCCCACCCCACCCCCCCCTCCCAATGCACTATTTCAAGTGTTCTACAAGGCGGTTAGTCTGTGTTGTTGCCCCGGATGATTACTATACGAATATTTTGTCAGGATTTGTAAGCTGTGGGTCCTTGAGGTACAGCAATACACCAACACGAGAAGTAAGTTTAAACAGTTTTATTAACAAAGGCGGATTATAAAACACGCATTCTACGTGCATCAATCATCACTGTGTCTGACATCCAAACACTGGCTAATTACGGTCATATCGAAAGGCTCCGTGGTGGGCTAAGAAAAAGAGACATATTCGCACCTGAGGCCGCGCTAGTTCATACTGCACGCTGCGGACGGTGGCCAGTGGCGTTCTCTCCATCGCAGTGTGGCCGGAGACATGTCTACTGACCAAGCGAATTGTCAGCGTTCCAGACAGGTTGGCTAGCGAGCGCGTGTTAACGTACCGCACAGCTGCGCACAATCTGTAGACCCTTACAGTTCGAAATTTGGGCGCATGTCTTAGCGTTGCAACACTAGTCACATCTCTAGAAGTTGTGGACAAGTATGCATGTGAATGCTTCTTGTGCCTCTCCCCCCATCTGTGTCAACTGTGGGAAACGCCATTCTCCCTGCTCACCAGACTGCACTCTTTTTTTCCAGAGGGAGAAGAAAATACAAAACTCTGGACGAACTAATTTACCAAAAGGGCCAAGAAGAAGTAAGTGTTTGCTCTCAGTATGTGGAACAGTCATATGCTACAGCTACGATGCCCCCTATGGTGACAGTACTCCTGCCCATTACGCCTCCTACCATGGGTCCTCGGTGCCGCTCACAATGCTTGCCCCCCTGATTGTTGGGGGCTCCCCTCTTGCTGCTTCCCACCCACCAGGGCCATCGGTCTCTACCTCCCAGACTAAGATGAATCACCTTGTTCTGTCTTGTCTTGCCAGGAAAGGGGTCCCTCGGGACACTTCCTTCCAAGGTTTCTGCCACTCTGCAAATGGACACCAACCAGTGGCTGAAGGAACCACAGTGTGCTGATTACAGGGCTTTGTGATCATCCTCTTTACCTGGAATAGATTCAGAGAAGCCCTCACAATCATCGTAATCATCTAAGGAGAGGAAAGACAAGGAAAAGTTCTCCAAGAAGACACATTCTGGCGGCCCCCACACTACCAGATCTCCCACTTGTTCCACATTTCTGGCTGAGGAGGAGATACTAGCAGCCCCTGAGGGCCTGGTTCCCACCACACAACAGAACCCAGAACATATGTGTATTGCTGGCATAACCCCTCAACCAGTGGCAGCAAGTGACCAGTGTGTGTAACCTGCCTCCTTGGTACCTTCATCTCCTCTAATACATCAACATTATTCTCCAGTGGAATTGTAGCAGTTTCCACCACCTGGTTGATCTACAACATCTTTTAAACACTTCCCCTGCCTTCTGCATTGCCCTTCAGGAGACCTGGTTTCCGGCAATGTGGATCCCAGCCATACGTGGATATCAGGAATGTTATAAGAATTGTGCTATCTGTGACAGGGTGTTGGACAGAGTTTGCACACATGTTCTGGGCACTCCACATAGTGAACTTGCGCCTCCTAATACACCTTTGGAGGATGTGGCTGTTCAGGTAAGGGCATTTCAGGCTATTACCATCTATAGTGTTTACCTCCCTTCCGACGGTGAAGTGTCTCGGAACATATTGTTTGCATTGTTTCTCAGCTCCCCAACCTTTCCTAATATTGAGTGATTTCAGTGTCCGTAGCCCTTTGTGGGGTGGTACCATGATCACTGGCCATTGTAAAGACCTCAAAAAAGTACTGGCACAACTTGACCTTTGCCTCTTGAACATCAGTACCGCACGCTTCAGTGTGGCACGCAGAACTTTATCGGCCATTGACCTTTCCATTTGCAGCCTTTGGCTTCTCTCGTCCGTCCACTGGAGAATTGTTGATGAGCTGGGTGGTTGTGACCCCTTTCCAATCTTCCTGTCTGTCCTTTCATCAGCGTCACTCCTGTAGATGTGTGCCCAGATGGGCTCTCAGAAGTGCTGACTGGGGTGTTTTTCTCTTCTGTCACCCTTGGTTCCCTACTGCATGGAGATATCGATGAGGCAGTCCAAAATATGACTACAGCCATTCTTTCAGCAGTTGATTTGGCGTTCCCATTCCTTGTGCCTGCCCTAATGAAAGACAGTACCTTGGTTGTCTCAGAAATGGTAGAGGCCATTAGAGGTCATGGGCAGGCTCCCCAGAACAATAAATGGCACCCATCAATGTAGGACATCATTGCCTTTAAACGTCCCCTTGCCTGGGTCTACCACCAAATAAAATGATGGAAAAAAGAATACTGGGAGCAGTGTGTTTCAGCCATCAGGCCATGTACCTTCAGTTTGCCAATTTGGGCAAAGATCAGCACCTGTATAGGCACCAGACACTTCTAGGTATTACCTAGAATGGCACCATCTACACAAACCCAGATGCTGTAGGTGAACGTTTTGCTCTGCATTATACTAAAGCCTCTGCGTCTGACAATTATCAACCTGCCTTTCGTGTCCCAAAACAGTGGGTGGAGCGAAAGCAATTATCTTTCGCTATATGCTACTTGAAGCCGTATAATGCTCCATTCAGTTCCTAAACCATTGCCTCGATACGTCCCAGGACCTGACTGCATCCACAAACAAATAAGCACCTATCAGTGGATTGTCAGTGTCATATCCATGCCCTCTTTAGCCTCATCTGGATTGAGGGCTCGTTCCCATCGCAGTGGTGAGAAAGCATCATCGTCCCAGTACTGAAACCAGAAAGCACCCTCTAGATCTTTATCGCCCAACAGGAGCCACCAATGTTATCTGTAAGTTGTTTGAACATGTGGTGAGCCAGCGGCTGTGTTGGCTCCTTGAGTCTCAGGGTCTCCTGGCTCTGTCTGAGGGAGGTTTTCACCAAGGGCATACCCCCCAGGGGGTCCACAACTCTTTTGTGGACACGTGCGTAGCGAGCACGGGACCCCGAGCTAATGTGGCCCTCCTTCCTTTCCGGGCTGCATACCTTCCCTTCCCTTTCCGCATCCCTCCCCGTCCCCCATCTTCCGCCCCCCCCCCCCCCCCTCACCTCTGGCTCTTTCCTTCCCTTTTCCCCCCCTCTGGGAGTATGGTTTGTGCCTACGTCCAGAGACGGACGCTCGAAACTGTTCCAAATTCCTTGCCTTCTACACTTACAGGTCCTCGTCCTTCCTCTGTCCTTCTCTTTTCCTTCCCTCTTCTCCTTGCCCTTTTCTCCGCTGCGGCGTTTGAGACCCCCTCTTCTTTCCTTTCCTTTCCCTTTCTCTTTTTTCCTCCCTGTGCGTGTCTGAAGGCCGACCCACGCACTTCCATGCGTAGCCGGTGACGGGGTAACGCGTAATTCCCCGCCCCGGGTAGACAGGTAGGACACATACGTACCCCCTGGTAACGGCCAGGCCCAGGGAGGGGTGATTACCCGAGCTGATACCTTCCGAAAGTGCCGATTGGTCCCTCCGTCCGTTTGTCGGGAGGTGTGACCTGAGGTGTGAACAATCACCTAAGGCGGGTGTGCCCTCGGTGAGGGCCCCCACAAGGGAGGAGCGCGCCATCGGAGACGCCAGTAATCATGGGGGATTCTTCCGCAATGGTTTCCTCACCTTCCACTATGTCTGCTCACAAATGTAAGTTCACTGAGTCTCAGCCACAGACGGTTCTTCCATCGTTGCCACAGTTCCTTGTTGTTTCTCGGTCTGACGAAGGTCACGACTTTTCCACGGTCAACCCTTTCATTATTCAGAAAGGTGTCGACGCAATTGCGGGTCCTGTAAAGTCTTGTTCCAGATTACGGAATGGCACCCTGTTGTTAGAAACACACAGTGCCCTCCAGGCTCAAAAATTGCTGCGTACTTCTCTGCTCCACACCTTCCCTGTCCGGGTGGAACCGCACCGTACCTTAAATTCCTCGCGTGGAGTCGTTTATACACGCTCCCTCGATGGATTGTCTGACGAAGAAATTCAGCACTACCTGTCTGACCAGGGCGTCACGGCTGTTCATCGGGTTATGAAAAGGGTTGACTCGAACATCATTCCAACCCGCACTGTCTTCTTGACATTTGACAAAGTTCAACTCCCATCAAAAATCAAAGCAGGCTATGAGATAATTTCCGTTCGCCCTTATGTCCCAAACCCTACGCGTTGCTATCGATGTCAGCGGTTCAATCACACCAGCCAGTCCTGTTCCAATCCGGCCAAATGTGTTACATGTGGCAAGGATGCCCATGAGGGTGCTTGTCCACCTCCATCCCCTCGCTGCATCAACTGTATGGGTGACCACGCTGCTTCCTCTCGAGATTGCCCCGTTTTTAAGGACGAAAAGCTCATCCAGGAAATCAGAGTGAAGGAAAAGGTGTCGACCTTTGCTGCTCGAAAATTATTCGCCAGTCGACAGCCCACCGTGCTTCGGAAAGGAAAATACAGCTCTGTCCTTGCTTCTCCTCGGCCAACAAAGGAGGCGGCCACACAGACTTGCGACCTCACCTTTAGTACCACGGTCGTCAGATCTGCCAGCGCAAAGATCGCCCGTTCAACCTCACCACTTTCGCCTGCCCACTCAATGGCTCACCCTTTGTCGGGTTCTGCTAAATCTCGAGCCCAAAAGTCAGACGCCAAGTCTTCGAAAAAGAGCATTCTCGTGAAGAGTTTTTACGTACCGCAACTTCACAACCATCGGTTCCTCCTTCATCTAAACATCATACTTCCAAGAAGGCTACGAAGAAACACAGTTCCTCTCCTTCTCCGCCAAGGCATGTCCCATCTACAGCACCACCTGGCGGAAATCGCCCTCGGCCGTCTTCTGTGTCGCCGAGGCGTACTGCTGGTGGCCGGTCAACCGGCCGATCGCTGGTGGCAGGAGCTGCTTCTGACCAACCTATGGATCAGGATCTTCTGCCTTCGACTGAATGCCATTCCATGCTGTCGGTCGCAAGCTCTGAGCAGTCGTTGAGTTGACAGCACCCTTGGTCACGTTTCTCCATTTCCTGTTCACTCTATGTCTATTATCCACTGGAATATCCGCGGCATTCGAACCAATCGGGATGAATTGTCGATCCTCTTACGATCCTACTCACCGGTCATCTTCTGTCTTCAGGAAACAAAGCTGCGTCCCCATGACCGCTTTGTTCTCCCTCATTTTCAGTCCGTCCGATATGACCTCCCCTCTGTTGAAGGCACTCCAGCCCATGGAGGACTCATGATTCTGCTCCATGATACTCTCCATTATCACCCACTCCCCTTAAACAGTTCCTTCCAAGCTGTCGCCGTCCGTCTTTGCCTTTCTGGATACACGTTCTCTCTTTGTACGGTATACATTCCATCGTCCACACCAATGGCACGAGCTGATCTCCTTCATCTTCTTGATCAGCTTCCACCCCCCTATTTGCTGGTTGGGGACTTCAATGCCCACCACGCGCTTTGGGGATCTCCGCATCCTTGTCCACGTGGCTCACTATTGCTAGATGTCTTCCACCAAGCGGATCTAGTCTGCCTCAACACTGGGGTCCCCACATTTTTGTCTGCCTCCACGACAAATTTATCTCATTTGGACCTTGCGGTCGGTACTGTTCCGCTAGCTCGGCGCTTCGAAATGTTCGCCCTTGATGATACACACTCGAGTGACCACTTTCCATGTGTTCTTAGACTGCAGCCTCAACTGCCACATATGCGCTCGCGACGCTGGAAGTTTGCCCAAGCCGATTGGACACTTTTTTCGTCTCTAGCGACATTCGATGACCGTCGCTTTCCCAGCGTCGACGATGAGGTCACACATGTTACCGACGTTATTCTCACAGCTGCGGAACGTTCAATACCACGCACCTCCGAATTGCCCCGGCGCCCCCCAGTTCCTTGGTGGAACGAGGCATGCCGTGACGCAATACGTGAGCAGCGACGTGCTCTTCGCATTTTCCGTCACCATCCAACTTTGGCCAACTGTATCCGATATAAGCAGCTCCGTGCGCGATGCCGTCGCGTCATCTGCAATAGCAAGAAGGCAAGCTGTAAATTCTTTATTAGCTCATTTAACACCTTCACTCCCTCGTCGGAAGTTTGGAGTCGGCTTCGACGGTTCTCAGGCGCGCCTAGTTTCTCCCCGGTCTCTGGGCTCACTGTCGCGCATGATACCTTAGTGGACCCCGTCACAATTTCTAACTCATTGGGTCAGCACTTTGCTGAGATTTCGAGTTCGTCAAATTACCCGCCAGCGTTTCTCCCGAAGAAATGTGCAGCGGAAGTGCGACATCTTTCTTTCACCTCTCAAAATCACGAAAGCTACAATACTGTTTTCTCCATGCGGGAACTCCAACATGCCCTCTCTTCTTCTCGCTCCTCCGCCCCAGGACCAGATGGTATCCATGTCCAAATGTTGCTGCATTTATCAACCCATAGTCTGCGTTGCCTCCTTCGCCTTTATAATCGAATTTGGACCGACAGTACCTTTCCCAGGCGATGGCGGGAAGCTATTGTCGTTCCCGTTCCGAAACCTGGAAAGGACAAACATCTCCCCTCTAGTTATCGCCCCATTTCTCTCACGAGTAGTGTCTGTAAGGTTTTGGAGCGTATGGTGAATTTCCGTTTAGCTTGGTGGCTGGAATCCCGCAGTCTTTTAACACCAGCCCAATGCGGATTCCAAAAGCATTGTTCTGCAGTTGACCATCTTGTTGCTCTCTCCACTTATATCATGAACAATTTTCTCCGGAAACGCCAAACGGTAGCAATATTTTTTGATCTGGAGAGAGCATACGATACCTGTTGGAGGACAGGCATCTTCCGCACACTGTTCTCTTGGGGCTTTCGGGGCCGGCTGCCCCTTTTTCTTCGCGAATTTATGGCAGAGCGCACATTTAGGGTGCGGGTGAACACTACTCTCTCCCGTACTTTCTCCCAAGAAAACGGGGTACCCCAGGGCTCCGTGCTGAGTGTTGTACTGTTTGCCATCGCCATTAATCCAATTATGGATTGTCTCCTTCCTGATGTCTCGGGCTCCCTCTTTGTGGACGATTTTGCGATCTACTACAGCTCTCAACGGACCAGCCTTCTTGAAAGACGTCTTCAAGGATGTCTCGATCGCCTCCACTCGTGGAGCATCGAAACCGGCTTCCGTTTCTCACCCAGTAAGACCGTTTGTGTTAGTTTTTGGCGACGTAAGGAGTTTCTTCCGCCCTCCTTACATCTAGGTCCTGTCAACCTTCCGTTTTCCGACGTCGCTAAATTCTTGGGTCTTATGTTTGACAGAAAACTGTGCTGGTCCTCCCACGTTTCCTATCTTTTGGCTCACTGTCTGCGTTCCCTTAACACCCTCCGTGTCCTGAATGGTACCTCCTGGGGAGCGGACCGAGTGGTCCTTCTCCGCCTCTATCGCGCCTTAGTGCGCTCGAAATTGGATTATGGAAGCATAGTCTACTCCTCTGCTTGGCCGTCTATTCTTCGGCGTCCCGACTCTATCCGCCACCGTGGATTACGTTTAGTGTCTGGAGCTTTTTATACCAGCCCTGTGGAAAGCCTTTATGCTGAGACTGCTGAACCTCCGCTGTCCAATCGGCGGGCAGTCCTTCTGAGTCGTTATGCTAGCCATCTGTCTTCCATGCCTGCTAATCCAGCCCATGACCTTTTTTTCGACGCCTCCTTTGATGTAGCGTATGCAGGCCGCTCCTCCTCCCTACTACCCCCGGGAGTCCGCTTCCGTCAACTGCTCCATTCCCTTTCCTTCCGCTTTCCTAAAACCTTCTTGACAACTTGGGGTACAGCACCGCCTTGGCTCCGTCCCCGGATCGACTTGCTCCGAGACCTATGTCGATTTCCCAAGGATGGTACCCCTACACTTGTTTACCATCGGGCATTTGCTGCTCTATGTGCACAAATGACGGACGCCACATTTATTTACACCGACGGCTCGAAAACATCGTTAGGTGTAGGGAGTGCCTATATTGTTGGCGACACCCCAAATCACTTTCGGCTTCCCGACCAGTGTTCGGTTTATACTGCGGAGCTTTACGCTGTTCTCCAGGCTGTCCACTACATCCGCCGCCATCAGCGGATACAGTGCGTAATCTGCTCAGATTCTCTCAGCTCTCTCCTAAGTCTCCAAGCTCTTTACCCTGTGCACCCTCTGGTCCACCGGATTCAGGACTGTCTGCGCTTGCTCCACCTGGGGGGCGTCTCGGTGGCGTTCCTCTGGCTCCCGGGACACGCTGGTATCTGTGGGAATGAGGCGGCCGATATAGCGGCCAAGGCTGCAGTCTCTCTTCCTCGGCCAGCTATTCAGTCGCTTCCCATTACCGATCTACGGAGCGGTTTATGTCGCCAAGTTGCTCATTTATGGCATGCGCATTGGTCAACACTTCCCCATAATAAATTGCGGGAAGTGAAAGCCCTTCCTTGCGCTTGGACCTCTTCCTCCCGAACGCGTCGTCGGGAGGAGGTAATTTTAGCTAGACTCCGGATAGGGCACTGTCTTTTTAGCCATCGACATCTTTTAAGCGGTGATCCTCCCCCACTCTGTCCCCACTGCTCTCAGCTGTGGACACCTTTTAATTGAATGCCCCTATTTTAATCCGTTACGCTCCCGTCTATAGCTATCGCCTGATCTATCGTTGATTTTAGCAGATGACACGCGCTCAGCCGACCGCGTTCTCCAGTTTATTAGTGACAGTGAAATGGCATCAGTCATTTGAAGTTTTTTTTTTTTTTTTTTTTTTTTTTTTTTTTTTTTTTTTTTTTTTTTTTTTTTTTTTCTGGTGACAACCAACCCCTTTTCTATAGTGGATTTTTAAGCATTCCTTCTGCCTTTAGTTTCTCAAATTTTATGACTTTGTTCCCATTGCTGATGGTTTTAAATTTCGTTTTTTTCCTGTTTCCTACGTCACGGGCTGGGCGCTAATGACCATAGAAGTTTTGCGCCCCAAAAAAAAAAAAAAAAAAAAAACCAAGGGCATAGCACTACTGATAATGTGGTTTACCTGGAGTCTTCCATTTGAGCAGCTTTTGCCTAATGTTAACACATTATGGCCGTATTCTCTGACCCACAAAAGGCTTAGACACTACGTGGTGACACCCCACCATTGATACATTACGTGTATGGGGTCTCCTGGGTCCACTCCAAATTTTTATCCAGAACTTCCTGTCACACCATACCTTTAAGCGAAAGTGCTGGGTGCACTTTAATACACTGGGGTGCAGATCGCACTACCCTTCTGCAGGTTTACAAAGCCCTAATACAGTCCCGTATTTATTATGAGAGTCTGGCATATGGCTTGGCATTGTCCTCAGCATTGCGGATACTGCATCCGATACACCTCTGCAGGGTTCAGCTTGCGACAGGAGTCTTTCAAACTAGCTTTGTGAACAGCTAGCTTGTGGAGGCTGTGTTTCTCCATTGCAGATCAGGCACCAACAACAGCTTGTCATTAAAATTACCCATGTTTGCAGCTTCCCTAAGTGTCCAAACTACAGTCTCCTCCTTCCGGAAACAGAAATTCATCTCCCGCAATGGCGACCCAGATCTGGGGTTAAAATCACGATCCGCATAATTTTCTTCCTCTCTGAACTCCAACTGTTTCCTCTACCAACTCTGCTCATGGCTCGCTCGTACACATCTCCACGGTGCATCCCTAGTTCATAGCTCCATCTTGGCCTATCGCGAGGTCCGAGAGACTTGGCTCATCTCGAGGCCCTGTGCCACCAATTTTTTGTTTTGTTTTTTCCTCCTATCCTTGGTGCATTGAGGGGTTCCGAAGTAGTCTACACTGGTGGCTTGATGGTTGCTTGTCACAGAGGCTTTGCTTATACTCATGTGGGACATACTGAACTGTGCTCCTTGCTCGATGGCTGTGGTATTTTCACTGCAGAATTTGTAGTCATCTCTGATGCTCTTGAACATATCCATTCCTGGACCAGTGAGTCCTTTCTCATCTGCAGTGAGCCGTTTGCAAGCTCTCAATCAGTGTTAACCTCTCCACCCCTTTGTCATCGCTTTACAGTAATCCCTGTATGCCCTCGAACGATGTGGACCCCAGATGGCATCAGAATGCCGTAGAATGAACTTGCTGATAGCCTGGCTAAACTGGCTACCAGTAAATCAGACTCTTGAGATCAGTATTCTGGTAAAAGACTTCAGACTGGTTATTACGCCATCAAGTTTGAGGAATATGGAGTATGGAATGACTCTGACTTCATCAAACGTACTATGGGTGATAAAAGAGACTAAGAATCTGTGGAGGTCCTTCTTGCTGGCCTCTCGCAAGGACTCTACCATCCTTTGCAGGCTCCACATCAGCCATACTTGGCTGACTCATGGTCATCTCCACTGTTACAAGGACCCACCCCACTGTCATTGTGGCTCCCAATTGATGGTGATCCACATTTTGTTAGACTGTCCCAACCTAGCCACCCTGCGGCCCACTCTTAATCTCCCGACTCGCTACCCCTGTTGTTAGGAGACAATGCATCAGCGGCTGACTTAGTTTCAAGTTTTATTAATGAATGGATCTTTCACCACTCTCTTTGAGAAGGCTTTTTAACATTATCAGCCCATTAAGGGGTTGGCACAACACTGTTGCCTTCTCTGCGCAGACTGGGCTGCTGGTGTCTGGGCTTGGTGGTCCAGCCCAGTCCTCACCCTACCTGCTCTTTTACTTTTGTTCCCCACTCTCGCATGGACTGTTGACTAGTTTCATCTTTTGTCTCTCTGCTTGCCCTGTCAGTGTTGCTAGTCTTTCCTCGGCAATTCCTTAGTGTGGTATCTCTGGTAAGTAGCAGGGACTGGAGGATGCATGTCCACTTATTTCACTCTGCCTTTGTGGGCTTCTGGCTGCTCCCTAGATTTAATTAAATTTTGGATAGTCCCTCTCATGTTGTATAACTTCATGTGGTTGCTCTGTACCCCATACTCTCACATTATGACAGTTCACTTTTCCATTTAAATTGAATGTTGCCTCATCACTAAACACTAAGCGTGGAAGAAAACTGTCATCCTCTGTCTTTCCAAGAACAAAATTACAGAACTCTACACATTGTTGTTTGTCACCTTCATGAAGAGCTCGCAGTAGCTGAATTCTGTATGGTTTCATGTGTAAATGTCAACACAGCACATGGACATTGGGGGCTTGTTGAGCTGTTGAGCTGCACGGTGAATGGGTTTCTGCGGACTCCTTATGAAACTATGGCGGATGTGTTCAGTGTCTGTGTTGGACACTTGGGGACGGCCCGGCGATTTGCCTTTACACAAACAACCTGTTTCTCAAAATTGTTAATGCCAACATCTAATGCTCTGTGCTGTAGGTGGATCCACACCATACCTAGTACAAAAGCCACATTGAATAGTTAAAACTGATCTGCACTGCGCAAAATGCAGAACACAAAACTCTTTCTGTTGTCCTGATACGATATTTACTAGAACTCAAGTAGCCGCATACTGTTGCTAACTAGCAGAAACCATGTAAAGCTCGAGAGTTTGCTCTTTCCAATAGTATGTTGTTCATGCACATATCTCAAATAGCATAACAGTTAAGATTTTTTTAAATCGGATGATTCTTTCTGATGCACCCTGGACTTTACTAACTACACTACTATAATTTCAACCTATCAATTTCCCTATCTAAATTCTCTAATCTCCATACTCGATTAAGAGAGGCAACATTCCACACTCAAACTTGTAGAATGCCAGTTTTCTTTTTTCTGATGACAATATTCTCCTGAGTAATATCCATCCAGAGATGCTGTCTGCCTTTTGCAGTGCCAGCACAGCAAGGCCATGTTGTCTAACTTTCAAAGGACAGATCAGTCATCCAAACTGTTGCCCCCTGCAACTGCTGGAAAGGCTTCTTGTCCCTCTTTAGAATCCACTTATTTGTCTGGGCTCTCAACCTACATCCTTCTGTTGTGGTTCCACCTAGGCTGTGGCTGTCTGTATGGTTGAGGCACGCTACGCATCCCACCTCAATAAGGTCTGTGGTTCATGGGAGTTGATTTCTATTCACTGTACAGAAATGCACTATAAGGATCTCTGACGTCCATCCCTTGAACTTCATGTAAGCAACTGTTCAAAAAATCGGGCAAACCAGCAACAGCCTCACATTACATTCATTATTGTGAAATATGTTGAAGGATAAAGCCCAGTTTGAAAAGGATAGCACTCGTAAACGTAACACTAAGAACAAAAATAACTGCCACACTCTACAACTTGACCTTACTCTTGCACAGAAAGGAGCAAAGTGTGCAGCTAAAAAATATTTCACCACCTCCCATGTGAATTACTGGCACTGACAGGTATCAAAAGTTTCAAAAACAAACTGGAACCATTTCTACTTGACAACTCCACCTATTCAACAGATGAATTTCTGTGTTGACAGTTGTAGTTGGGTTAATTTATCAGATTTTGTTGTAGATCCATACATATTATAAAAATGTATGTTTTAAATTCCACATCTCGTATTAAACCACTGGGCTGATTTCAAACAAACTTGGTACACATCACTTACTATCTGGAAAGAAATACTGTGAAAGTAGGAATCAGCAACCTGCTATTGGGATGGGGGAGAAACGGATGGATTAACAGAATTGAAGTAAATACATACCTCGACAATGCCGAGTACTTTGCTCGTAAAGATAGAGAAAATCACCCAGAATTAAATTTTCATTCTGCAGCGGATTGTGCGTTGATATGAAACTCTGTGGCAGATTAAAACTGTGTGGGTCATGAGTCGTGCTGGGGTAGCTCAGTGTATAGAGCACTTACCTGAGAAAAGCAAAGATCCTGAGTTTGAGTTTTGGTCTACACATGGTTTTAATCTGCCAGGAAGTTTCGTAAAAATCTTATTGTGTAAATGGCTAGTATGTAGCTGTGTTTTCTCAGAAAAAATGTATGTTGTTTGTAAACCTACTTACACATACTGTGGTATGACAAATAGTTGCAAATAAGCTGAGGAGAGAAAGAAGAGACTCTTGCTGCTGACCCTGTCCTGCATTGTCCACCTTGCTCCCCCTCCCCAGCCATAAGAAGTCTGTCTCTGCCATAACTTTAAACTGGTAATACACATTGATTGTAAGCATTTATTTTGAGGTAGACTGTAAGCTTAGTAATGGACTTCCTATTCAATTTATCAGAAGTTCTGCAAGACCATTTTTATTAAAATTAGAAGGAAGGTCAGCATTGGCCGTAATTTTGATGATTTATTAACAGCAAAATCTATTTTCGCTCGCATAATGATAATCTTCAGTGCTTTAGCGTACAAATTGAAGCTCGTAGGCACTGGTGTCTAGTTATTAGCAGCAACAGAAGTCACAATATTGTTTCATAGCTTCTGTTACTGCTAATAACTAGACACCAGTGCCTACGAGCTTTAATTTGTATGCTAAAGCACTAAAGATGATCATTATACGAGCGAAAATAGATTTTGCTGTTAATAAATCGTCAAAATTAGGGCCAATGCTGACCTTCCTTCTTTTTATATAGTCGTTGTGCACACAGCACTCTATGAAATCGTCAATCAATACCATTTTTATTGTTTGGTTTTCCTTTTGCTGTCCATCCAGCTGTGTTAAACTGCCAGAAACACTTTAACTTATCAATTTATTCATTGACTTTATTGTTAACATGTAAAATTTCCTTTTAAAAGTGGTAATTATACACCTCCAATGCTGCAGGGAATAGTTTTAGCAATGCTGAACCACTTTCCCTGACTCTTCTAAAATGTCACATTCTCATTATTCATTTTGTTTAGTTAGTTGTTGTTCCAGTAGGCATGACAACAACTATCATTCAAGTTCAGATAAGCACTGTTTGGTCTGTAACAGATCGGTATTGCCCATATAGAAAGCAGAACAGAATTACTTGGGTAACTTATATCTGAATCCTTGGAATAAATGCAACATAGTTCTCATGAAACACTGTGAGTAAATTTAGAGAACCTGTATTCAAAGAAAATTGTGTGTTCATTATGCTACCACCATCATATCATTGCATAAGTATTATGACAATGAGGTAAGAGAGATGAGGCATATGGAGCCTTATAGGCAATTGCTTCTGCTTCACTTTATATATGAATGGAATAGAAAATGGGGAAAAAAGATATTAGTAATCTTCATTGTGATTTAGCAGTGGCTTGTTGAGATGTGCAGATCTGTATTCAAATTTGTTCACCACTAAGTGCCTATTGTAATGGTTACCATAAAGATAGCAGCTGCATGGTATAAACAGTTGGATTTGACCTAGGAATTTATCCTGCTTTGTTGCCTTAGTATTTACTGCTCTCCCCATAAGAATGTAATCCTTGAACATAGTATTTTATATTATTTATCTTTGTCACAGATTCAGCGACTTGATGATGATACACAAACAGGGATTACCTCAGAAGATAGAAAAGGTTTGAAAATAGGAATTAAAGTATTTGTTTCATCTCCAAAGAAGGAAACCTTATGTGAAGCTCTGGAAACTAGTAAGTGCTCTTCCATTTAACGTAAAATATATAAATAAATTTTTTGACCCTGTACTGTATTTGATTATCCATGAAAATGTATTTGTATTCAAAATATGGTTTAGTTTGCAGTTCACATAGTAATTAATATTGCTTGTCCTACACTAGTGTTTACATTTCAGTGTTTCTCGCACTCAATGTCGATTTTGTCGACTCCCTTGTGTTGGCATATCCTAGCAAGGCAGAAAGTACAACTCTCCTTCCAGAGCTTCAAGAGATGTGGACAGTATTAGAAGACTACACAGAACGTCAGAAGCTCTACACTATAGGAGTCAGTGATATAGACACAGACATTTTTGTGGCACTGCACAACTGGGCAAAGGTATTGTTGTATCTTACTTTTTAAATGATGCATTGAAGTAGCTTTGGTTCTGGTTCACAGTTTAACTATTATAGCTAAAACTTCATTGTATTTGAGTAAAAATCATTTCAGCATTGGGTTTAAAAATATGTTCATCCAGTCATAGATATTCTTAATAAAAGGTCATTCAATGTTTGTTTCAAGATCCCAAGTTGAATTGTGAATTTGGAAAATGGTATTCATGGGGTCTTTACAGTTCTGTATCTTCATTTTCAGGTACTTGAAAGCTAAGTGATACAGATAATTCACACATTATTCGTCTGGAATAAAGTACATACCTCCGTTTAATGCTCAGTCACAGACAGGCCCAACAAAACGACTACTAAACAAATAAGGTTCTAGTCAAAGAAGCCTTCATCTGAATTACACACACACACACACACACACACACACACACACACACACACACACACACACACACACAGAGACGAAGACTTTTTTGCCCGAAGTTTACTGGACTTGGTTAGCTGTCATTTTGTTGTGCCCTTCTGTGGCTCAACACTTCCACTGTGTGGTGAGTAGCAATTATCCTTTTCACAATATTGTCGTTGTTCCATCCTGGATTTTCTATTGTTTGATGCTTTTGTTAAAGCTATTTAAATCAGACCATTATTGCACAAGTAGCGGGGTTTGATGCCTGTGCCACTGCAATATCAGTTGGACTGGCCCTTTTGAGGGGGTGGAGTGGTATGTGACAAGGAAATTGTGGAGCAGTTCTTCAGTTGATATTGACAGCAAGGCCTTATGCATTTGAGCCTTAAATGTCTATACCATCTGCTCAGCCTCTGGGTTGGAGGTCGAAAAGTCCAAGCAAAATCGGGGTACTACCAGGAGTGGCCTGGGCATGGCCATGGGAAGAAACGTTTGTGCCGGGACTGCCTGGTTGAGGGAGCAGGCATGACAGGAGTGGCACACACACATTAAATTTCAGCATAAATAAAGGGCCATTATATGTGTCATCAGGCTAATGCTTTCATGGGCGTCATCTCCCAATACAAGGCATGAAATAGCTGGAGGTTGTGTGATTGGAGCAGATATGGGCTGATGACCTGGGATGAAGAGTAGTCTGTGGCCAACATTTAGCATGTTGGGCAGTGAGGCAAATATAGTTTTTTCCAGGAGCTTTGACCTCCACCCAAAAATCAGTCTTAAAGGTTCATGGTTGTAACAGCCTTGCAAATACTTGTGAAACTTCTTTACATTGCCCTACCACAAAAACTTCTTACCAGCCTTGTCGCCAACATTGGAGCATATTGCAGAATACACATTGCGGCTCATGGTAATCGCGCACTCTATTAAGAACCATTTTGGTGCCTTTTGTAATGTCATTAATCGTAGTGACTTCAAGGTAGCTGTTTTAATAAAGTGTCATTCCTGTTGGTATGTATGTTTCTTTCAGTTACCTTCTGTTTCATGCTGTAGCTGTTCCTTCTATGTATGGTCAACATTTCATCAAGCTGTGTTGCTTATCAGTGACAGATCATGAGAAAGTTACTTTTCTCCTGAAGTTTTACACACCAGTGTACTTAATAACGGTTTCAGGCAGTTGATGATAATTGCAACAACTAAAGACGTTCCATTTTGGAGCCTTTTCACCAATTCCTGAACTCCATAAGCCACTCTAACTTCCTGGATGTAACACAGTGAAACCTTTTGTCTACATACATACACAGATTTGCATTCTGAGACAACTGGCTTGCCCTGTTACAACCAGCAATAACTCCTGCTGAAAAGTCTAAAAGACTTGTATATAAAAATTTATTAAATCAGTGATCGCTTAACTGTTATTTAAAAAATATTCACATTACCAGTTTCAGCAAATAGTTACTGAGTTACTGCCTTCAGGTGTCTTGAGCCACTAAAAAGCTTTGTACTGGCAAACAAAATCCTTCGGCACTTTGAATGTCATGATGTTTTTTTTAACATTTCAGTGAGTGTGCATCATGTCATCACATGATAAAAGTTAGACTTTTACTGTGTCACACTACGATATATTCATTTAAATGTTAAATAACTTTGATCGTCATAAAATGTGTAACTATATTTGTTTATCTGTACGAAGCATTTTAGTGGATTAAGCACATCTGAAGATGGCAATCACTTGGTGAAACTGGGAATGTGAATGTTTTTTAAATAACGTCTATGTGATTGTGTTAACACAAAGTTTTATACAGATGTTTCAAAGGTCCCATACTTCCAGTTCGCAATGAATCAATTTTTAAATCTTTAAATTGTTGGTATATTGTAACACATGCCTATAGTGACTTCCAAAATATTGATGTAGACATTAATTCACCTCAGCAACGAAACAGTTTTGTTGTCAGCTATTTCTCTATTATTCTAACTACCTGCTCATGTCAACATCATTAATCGGAAAGTTACAAAACATATGCATTTGTATTGTCCACTTGGGAATGTGAATTCTCCTACATGAAAGATCAGTGCCTGAAAGAAATTGGTCACTGATAATGTCATCTACTGTGCCCTGAATACTGTTGCATTGTAATTAATCTACTAACTAAACCACATTTGCTTAAATCAAGTACTCAAAAAAACTTACTAGTTACATGACCTTGACAAAATTCTGCAGACATTGTGAAGGCTTTTCAGAACGTGACTTTTTTTTTTAATTAACAAAACGTGAACAAAGGGATTTGAGGCATTATTGTTGAGTTAAGCATTTACAGAAATGCTAATCATCAAAAGAAAACTTCACGTGAAACTGTAATCCCCCCTCCCCCACCCCACCCATACCCCCTCAGTGTTACTTCTTTAAATGCTTCCTGTAGACAGACTGCTCGGTCAACTTCCAGGTTACCATCGTTTTGACTGACAAATTTTACAATAATAATTATGTCGCATCTCAGTAGAAACATCTACCAGTCGTGAATTAGATGCAAACCATAACGTCACTGTGTTTTACACACACAGTTTTAAGAAAAGGATCCTGCAATGTGTTAATTTGTTTGTGATGATTGTGACTGTGGGACATGAAAGCTAATCAAGATTATTACATTTGCTGCAGAGATGAATGCAGTTCAGAGCTCACTAGAGTAGATAAGACTGATCGTTGCCAAAAGTATCTCATCATGTTTGTATTACTCTGCTCCACATACTATCTTAGTAGTCATAATTTGAAATGTTTCTTTCGCCATCCTTCATGACGATGTGGTATTGCATGATAGCACAAACACATGTGACTATATCCGTATGGTCGTAGTGATGTATGTTATGAAAGCCAAATTGTGCAATATTATTCCGTAACTACAGTAATTAGTAAGGGAACTATCATAAGCAGGCCCAAATCAGTTTTTGGCATTCTGCTGTTTCATAACTCTTCAGAAAAGTTTTCAGCCTCATATTAATCCGTAGTACACGGCTGAAATGTTCACTAGTTCTACAGCAACAATAGCAGCTTTATAGCGATCAAATTACTTGGAGTGATTCAAAGATCTAACCACATACACGGACAAGGAAAAAAAAATTGCTAAACCAAGGAGTTGTGTGACATAAATGAAAGTTTGTAGGCGTGTTTCTACATCTTAAAAATAGTATTTATCCAAATGTCATACCAGTCGTATAAGAGTGGTGCTAGTAGTGCCAATATGAGGATGCAAATTGGGTTTGCTTTAAATACATGCTGTAATGGTTGTGAGCATTAGTTACCTTTTAGATGTTGGACGTGGTGAGTTGACATCAATCAAGAATGCCTTTAAGGCGACAGAAGCCAGTATCCACACCTCAGAGGTTGTACGACGCTGTGTAGTAGGGCTAGGAGAACATGGACATCCCATCTGCGATGTTGCAGAAAGATCTGGCAGGAATGTAGCCAGTCTGAGACTGCTGGCAGCAGCAGCAGCAGCAGTAGTAGTAGTAGTAGTAGTAAAGAGGAAGTATGGTCACAAAGTAACTGGGCTCCAGATGGCCAGTTAGCATTACCGAGAGGGAAGACCATTGTGTACGGTGTACGGCTCTGGCACATCGTACTGCATCTGCAGCAGTAATTTGGCCATCAGTGGGCATAACAGTGACACAGTGAACTGTTACAGATCTGTTACTTCAAGAACAGCTCAGAGCCAGACGGCCTCTAGGGTGCATTCAACTGCCCCCAAATTGCTGGCATTTGTGACTTCAGTGGTGTCAAGCAAGAGCTCATTGGTAGGCAAGGTGGAGGTCTGTTGTGCTTTCTGATGAAAGCTTATTCTGCCAGTGATGGTTGAGTGTTGGTTAAAAGGATGCCAGATGAGTGCCTGCAACCAACCTTGCTGCATGCAGGACACACTGGACCTACACACTGCGAAATTGTAGCGGAAAATAAAATATCTACATCAGCCGGATGCAGTGTCATATGACAACAGGAATACTCTCGTGGTTATTCCATGTGCGCTAACTGCAAATCTGTACATCAGTCTGGTGATCGATCTGTTGTGCTGCCATTAGTGAACAGGATTTCAGGTTGTGTTTTCCAATGGGATAATACTCCTCCACATGCTGCTGTTGTAACCCAATGTGCTTTGCAGTGTGTCGACGTGTTGCCTTGGCATGCTCGATCACCAGATCTGTCTCCAATTGAGCACTTATGGGACATAATCAGACAACAACTCCAGAGTGATCTACAACAACATAGCCGTTGCTGTATTGACAGATAAAGTGCAACAAGCATGAAACTCCATCCCACAAACCGACATATGACACCTGTACGATGCAATACATGCACATTTGCATGCATGCATCTAACATTCTTGCAATTACACTGGTTGTTAATGTACCAGCATTTGACATTTGTAGTGGCTTATCTCGGGCTTATATTAGCCTGTGATCTTGCCACGTTAATCACTTAAATATGTTACCTAGACAAATGTATTCTTGAAATTTCATTACTCTATTATCACCTCAGGTAGCTAATAGCTCCAGGATCGAATACAGAGCCTCTGCTTACCAATTAAGTGTGTAAACACTATTGAAATACTTGCCTAAAGCAAAAATCTGAAAAGTCACCAGAACTCCATGGCTGCTCAAGATAACATACTTACAAATTCTTGGAAACTTCTTGCTACCCCAAAGAGGATTACTGATTAAAAATGTTGTCTATAAAGTTTGAAGCTACTCTAAAAACTTCGTAAACATTGAGACCTCCGACCCATCCACTTACTTCGAAGGGAAAGTTTAGCTTTTAAATCCAATGTGGCAATCACTCTCATAAAGTACTCTCCTATATCCTGCCTGTAGTACTTTCATGGAAAGTGCAGCTTTGTGGCAAGCATTATCTTATTTTCTGCCTAACATTGCTGGAGAAATACCTAATTGTATTGCAAAGTCTGTCGGACAACCTTAATACACTGTGACCTGACCTGATCTGACCTAAGGATGAATTGTGAATATTTCTGACAACCCACTTTACACTGTTGTGGGGAGACTAACTCATAAGCTGTTGGTTGGTTCAGAAATATTAGTTTCAGGATACTCAGAATAATTGTCTATATTTAAGGGGACTATGTAAAGAAGTCTCGTTTTTCTTTTCTTAGAGTATGTTCAAGTTGAGGGGAATGAAGGAGAGACATGATGGTCAGAGGCATAAGTCACTGTGCTATATCAAAATTCATTCTCTCTCTCTCTCTCTCTCTCTGGAATAAAGTTACCTGTTACCTGTAGCATCTGAACAGATAGGAAAGAGTAAGTTTTTTTAGCTATCACTCAGTTACACATCTTGAGTTTTAGGATGTCTTTTTGTCTGTTATGTTTTTTCTTGTATAAGATTGATATTACATCATCCCTCTTTATTTTGCAGATTAAGCCTAGCATAATACAGATTAACCTGGCCAGTTGTTGTGTGGTGCCACCTGCATTGCAAGAATTCACAAAACAAAATGACATTCAGTTGCTGACACACAGTGATCCATTTGGTAAGTGTAGAATACCTATAATTTCTATACTTCACAGTAACTGACACATGCAAGAAGTGCCGAGAAAGGAAGTTTCATTTGTAGAGTGTGCCGAAGTTTGCTTGAAATTACACTAGTACATGTCTAAACTGACTTTTAGGACCCACCAACTGGAAAAAGAAATGTTTGTTGCATGACGGCAACAAATATGCTTGATAATTGACAAGCATATGTTTTCTTTAAGTGTATAGAGTTCAATGGTTTAGGTCAACCACTGTTATTCGCCATGAAATTAACTGAATTTTTGGTGACTTCGAAGACTACTTCAATGGCACAAAGGTGCATCCAGATTCAGTGAAGAGCAGAAAAATATGTACAGGAAATTAAATAAATAAACAAAAATGAATAATTTTTGTGACTGTGTGTAGCAACAGGCAAATTGGGGCCACGCTCTGGAAGAAGTGAACTATAACTGAAGATTGGCAATAGTTGTTCATGCATTACCTTTGATTCTAGTAAATGAATGACAGTAAATGATATTAGTAGCACAGAAAAAATTGTGCACACATGAGGTCTCATGTTTGCTAACAAAAGAGCGCATAAATAGTGAGCTGAGTGTGCCTTCCTATTTTTTAACTCTACTGGGAATAGCACATTTGATTTCTGCATCTCAGTGTGATTGTGGATGAGGCATAAGGGTAACTTCCGACACTGAAAGGAAATGATACTGCCACTAAAGACCAAAGCCATAAGAATTGTGAACTCCAAAGGTTGGTGATCTGTCATAGACAGTGTGTGTTGTGACTTGACTTTAAGAATGTGGAGCAGTCATTAATGTCAACACAATTGTTACCCCTACACTAAGCACAGTTGACCAGAAGGAATAAGCTCCATGGTATGTTGACATATTTTGTTGATGCTGTCATACAAACAAGAATGAATTTCTTGTCGTTATTGTAGCCATTACCACACTTAATATGGAGATAATAGATGTCGTATGACAAGTATGTCAATACTAATTGGAGATAAAGTTTCAGTACAAGGTCTTTACTTCAGTTTACAATAAATTATTTTGCTCCATAAAATATTGTTTCATTGGGCAACAATACTTGATTTCTGTCTCCCCCCCCCCCCCCCCCCCCCCCCCCCCCCCCCCCCCCCCCCCCCCCCGCCTGCCCTCCAACCCCCTGTCATTTGATGGTTGACATTACATCCTATAACAGAGATAGTAGTTAGTGTGGCTTGCACCTGCGCACCTTTAGGTTAGTGTTGCAATTTAAAGGTTGTTGATATGTTGCACACAAAATCGTAACTGGCTGTTTCCTGTTCCCTTTAGCTAGTGCTACTCTGTCCCCTCAACTTTAATTAACTCTTAACAGACAGATTTAGTTTTAGGGATGCTGCTGTATAGCTTGTCCACAATAAGCTGACAATTTTACTGGAGCTCCCAGAAGCAGAAGAAATTAACACTAGTTGTAAAATAGTTGCCTCAAAGTGCTGACAGTGTTAGGCTGCTACTAGATGCGAAGTATTACTGTAAACGTTGTTGAGTATAATAGTGCCAGCATTATGCGAAGTAAAAATGCTGCCTTTCCCTCACCGCTCCTCTCCTCTCCCCTCGACAAACCTAATGGTGGGAGCAAGGCACGCCTCCTGCCGTTTCCGATAGCCACTGTGCAAATTGTTAACTTCTCCCGGACAGGCTGTGCTGCAGGAATATTGACATGAACTCACTTTGTTTTTTCTAAAATTTCGCATTTCTGCTAAATACATGGGTAGTGGTTGTTTTTCTTAGATTGCTCACCTTAAGCTGCCGAAACTGTAGATTAGATTGTACAAGGTGGCCTATTAATTAGCTAACAGCAGGTGACTCTGTACAAGGGAATTTTCAATTAATGCATTTTATAGTGAGCAATCACAAAAGTAAATGCATATAATATGGTTTTAGATGACTGCTTATGAAATGTGTTGACTGAACAAGAAAGTATTGTTCATTATATGGGAGTGTACAATGAAAGGCAAAAAAGATTGCCCAGCCTGAATAATTCAGGGTCCAAGAACAGATCATTGTGCATGCCCAAGTTCAGAAGTGCCAGTGTTCACAACGTCAAATAGAAGCAACACAATGGTTAGCGTACAGTGAATGTTGAGATTTTTTGCAATTTAACGTATTTTATCATTTCTTTTGAAAATCATTATTGAAGCATGTAGAAACAGTTGAAATATAAGAACTCCATGTTGGTAGAATTACTAAAACAATGATCATTTCGCGTCTGTTTCAGTGGCTGACTACCCTGCTGGTCCAGGGGTTAGAATAGGCCCAAGATATCCCTGCCTGTCGTAAGAGGTGACTAAAAGGAGCTCTACAATTTTCGGCCGTATAAGTTCAGGTCCCATTTTATGGTTTGACCTGCCACTTTCCAAATTCTACAGAATTGCGGGCCATATGGGGAAGGACACCTTATGTGGTGCATAAGTTATCCATAGTGCCCTTAGAGTCTATCTCCAGAACCTCTTGTTGTGGCTTTGCATCTCCACCTGCAATTAAACTATTTGGGCGAGAACACTTTCTGGAGTATGTCATCTTCTTCTTCTGTTGTCTCCTGTCTTTTGCCCTCATGACAGTACTGGATTTCTGTGCACCAAATATCTAGCACGGTAGCCAGTCTGTTGTGGTGGGGCCGTCATTTACCCATTTGGTGGTAGCCCTCTGACAACACAGGGATCACTGCTGATGCCTGAGCTGTGAACTACCCACATATGCCAAGGAGTAGATGCCTGTCTTCCTGGGGCATCAGGACTCCAGGCAACGGCCATCATGCCAGGTAGCATTCGCTGTGGCTGGGTGGCACCCATGGGGAGAGCCCCTGATAGGAGCTGTGCGGGGTAGCCGAGTGGTGTGTGTGTGTGTGTGTGTGTGTGTGTGTGTGTGTGTGTGTGTGTGTGTGTGTTGTCCTAAGTGTAAGTTAAAGTTAGATTAAGGAGTGTGTAAGCTTATGGAGTGATGACCTCAGCACTTTGGTCCCATAAGACCTTACCACAAATTTACAATTTCCCTGGTCAGACCCCCCCCCCCCCCCCCCCCCCCCCCCCCCCCAGGGGGTCCACAACTCTTTCGTGGATACGTGCGTGGCGAGCACGGGGCCCCGAGCCATTGCAGCCTTCTTTCTCTCCCGGGCTGCATTTCCTTTCCCTTCCCCTCCTTTCCCCTCCATGCTCCTTTCCCCTCGCCCTCTCCTCTCCCTCTATTGGTGTCCTTGCTTATGTTGGCCCCCGCTATCCTCCTGGTTTTACACTCCGGCTTTGTTGCGTAGTCATCTCCTCCTTTTGGCATTCCTTGGTCCCCCTCTGGGGTTTGACCTCCATTACAAAATTTCTCCTCCGTAGTGTGAGCCATTTGGGGAAGAGCACCTTACCTAGTGTCTCCGACGTGCGCCCTCCTAGTACATTGCACCTTTTCTTTCACGTCGTTGTCTGATGCTAGGGTGCATAGCCAGCACGGTAGCCAGCCCGTGTGGTGGGGTCGCTATGTACCCTTTTGGTTGAGCCCCCTGAACACACAGGGATCACACTTCTGATACCTGAGCTGTGACCTCCTCATGCATGCCTTGGAGTGGTTGCTCGTCATCCTGGAGCATCGGAACTCCCGGCAATGGCCGCCGTGCCAGACGGCCCTTGCTGTGGCTGGGTGGCGCCCGTGAGGAGAGCCCCTGATCGGAGTGGGTGGTATCAGGGCGGACGCTATGCATATGAAACGCATACGGGTCCAAAACTCTGGCCGTTCTTCTGCGGCCATCTCTCTGCGTGGAACTGATTCCTCAAGTGCTGCTTCTCTTGCCCCTTCGGCCTTCCCTTCCATGGCTACCCCCTAGGAAGAGGGTCAGGCCCGTCGTTTAGGGGCAAAACCTTTCCCCCGTTATCTAGTTTGCACCAGGACTGATGGAGATACTTTAACCAGTGTCAAACCTTTATTCTTTGTGGAACACATTGAAGACAAGTTCGGCGAAGTGGACTCCCTGAGCAAGATGCGGTCGGGTTCGTTGCTGATAAAAACTACTTCAGCTGCCCAATCTGCGGCCCTTCGTGCATGTACACATCTTGGCACAATTCCTGTGTCCATTACCCCTCACCAGTCTCTAAATATGGTACAAGGTGTGATTTTTCACAGGGACCTCATCCTTCAAACTGATGAGGAACTTCGGGACAATCTCGGACGGTGGGGTGTTCACTTTGTTCGGCGTGTTCAGAAGGGTCCTAAAGATAATCGTATTGATACTGGTGCCTTTATCCTGGCGTTTGAAGGGGATACCCTCCCTGAGAAAGTTAAGATTATGGTCTATTGCTGTGATGTGAAGCCGTACATCCCACCTCCTATGAGGTGCTTTAAGTGCTTGCATTTTGGCCACATGTCTTCTCGCTGTTCCCAGGCCCCTCTCTGTGGTGACTGTGGACGTCCACTCCATGAGGGGAGTCCCTGTGTTCTCCCTCCTGTATGTGTAAATTGTCATGGTAGTCATTCTCCACATTCACCAGATTGCCCAGTATATAAGAAAGAAAAAAAGATACAGGAGTATAAGTCCGTCGATCGTTTAACCTACACAGAGGCCCGTAAGAAATATGCACGACTCCACCCTGTGTCCATGACATCTAGTTACGCCTTGGTTACATTTTCACCCCTTCCTCCCCCTTCCTTACCCCCGTCCCGGACCCCTGTCCTCCCCCCCCTCCCCTGCGGCTCCCACACCTTCTCCTATGGGCACTGCTCCCCCTCCCCAGCTGGAGAAGTGTCCCACTCCTTCGGCGTCTGCCGGTCACGGGTGCCTCTCCCGGGATGCCCCTTCCCGGCACCTTCCAGGTCAAAGGTCTGCTGCCGCGCGGCGACTGCGAGAGCCGTGGTCTGTCGGCCCCCAGGTCGCCCGGTCTCTTTCTGTTCCTGATCTTGCTGCAGCTGGCTCCTTTATGCCACACAGCCCTCCTCGATCTCGGCCTGAAAAGAAGAAGAAACATAAGTCCCGGGACAAAGAGCCTCTGGTGTCACCGGAGGTCCCTTCCCTGACTTCGCAATCGGATTCTGACCTGTCGTTCATGGATGTCGCCCCCTCCTTGTCGGTGACGGGTGGGGACCCGGTGGTATGACTGGATTTAGCGTGTTTAGCTCTCATTTAAACCATCGGTCTGTGGTTCTCCAATGGAATTGTAATGGATACTATAGTCACCTTCCGGAATTGAAATCCCTTCTTTCGACCTACTCTGCAGCTTGTGTGGTTCTCCAGGAATCTCATTTTACTGATGCTCACTCACCGACCCTCAGTGGGTTCCGTGTTTTCTGTCGAAATCGGGTCGGACCCTTGCGGGCTTCTGGTGGCGTTTGTACGTTGGTCCGTACAGACATTGCTAGCACGTGGATTCCTCTCCAAACTACATTGGAAGCGGTTGCTGTTAGGGTCCACTTAGACTCTGCAGTCACAGTTTGCAATCTTTATCTCCCTCCTGACAGGACTCTTACACCTGCTGCCTTAACCACCCTTCTTCAGCAACTTCCTCCTCCCTTCCTCCTCCTTGGGGATTTTAATGCTCATCATCCTTTGTGGGGCAGTGCCTTTCCATCTAGACGAGGTCTTCTTATAGACCAATTTATTGCAGACCACGACCTGTGCCTTCTTAATGATGGCTCCCCTACTCATTTCAGTGCCGGTCATGGTACCTTTTCTACCATTGATCTTTCTCTTTCTTCTCCCTCTCTCCTCCCTTCATTACACTGGTCGCCACACGACGACCTTTGTGATAGTGACCATTTCCCATTGATTATCACGCTCCCTTCCCGCTCCCCGATGGACAGGTTACCTCGTTGGTCTTTCCACCGCGCTGATTGGCCTCTATACACTGCACAGTTCGAGTTTTCTCCCTCTTTGTCGGGTTGTATTGATGACTTTCTACGTGACTTGTCTGACGCGATTGTTCGCGCTGCTAGCCTTGCTGTCCCGCACTCATCTGGACCATTTCGTCACCGGCAAGTCCCGTGGTGGAGTACGGCCATTGCCATTGCCATCCGTGATCGCCGTCGAGCTTTGCAACACTTTAAGAGGCACCCATCCGTAGCCAGCCTTACTACCTTTAAACGCCTCCATGCTAAAGCCCGTTATTTAATCAAACAGGGTAAGCGGATATGTTGGGAACGATTCGTTTCTTCCCTTGGTTCTACTGTCCCTCTGTCACGGGTATGGGCTACACTTCGTTCTCTCCAAGGTTGCCATCGGCAGTCCACCCTCCCAGGCCTTCACCTCCCAGATGGCATTTGTACGGACCCATTAGTTCTTGCAGAACATCTTGCGACCCATTTTGCAGTGGCGTCAGCGTCAGCCTCCTATCCAGCTGCTTTCCTTCATCAAAAACAGCTGGCTGAAGTTTCCACCTTATGTTTCACACATTGTGAGTCAGAATCTTACAACGAACCTTTTACTGAATGGGACTTTCTTTCTTCTCTATCTTCTTCTCATGATACGGCCCCTGGCCCAGATTCCATTCATAACCAACTGCTTCAACATCTCAGTGCTCCACAACGGCAACATCTTCTTCGGGTGTTTAACCGTATCTGGCTCCAGGGTGACTTCCCTTCTCAGTGGAGGGATAGCATTGTGGTTCCTGTCCTTAAGCCTGGTAAGAACCCCCTATCTGTTGACAGCTATCGGCCAATTAGTTTGACCAATGTTGTTTGTAAGTTACTTGAACGGATGGTAGCCCGTCGGCTCAATTGGGTCCTCGAATCTCGGGATCTATTGTCGCCTTACCAGTGTGGCTTTCGAGAGGGACGGTCTTCCATCGATCATTTACTTCGCTTGGAATCCGCAGTTCGGCAGGCTTTTTCCCAGCGCCGCCATTTGGTTGCAGTGTTTTTTGACCTTCACAAGGCCTATGACATGGCCTGGCACCATCACATCTTACTTACCCTTCATCAGTGGGATCTTCGGGACCCACTCCCGATTTTTATCCGCCAGTTTCTGATCCATCGGTCATTCAGAGTTCGAGTTGGTACTGCTTTTAGTTCTCCACAGACCCAGGAGACGGGCATCCCACAGGGTTCTGTCTTGAGTGTCCTTTTCCTCATTGCTATCGATGGACTTGTGGCCTCTGTCGGTCCCTTGGTCGCCCCTGCCCTGTATGTGGATGATTTCTGCATTTGGGTTAGTTCCTCCTCGATGGCATCTGCAGAGCGGCAGCTCCAGGTAGCTATACGGCATGCCTCTGCATGGACCCTCTCACACGGGTTTCAATTCTCTCCTTTAAAATCGCGAGTGGTCCACTTCTGTCGCCGTACTGCGATCCACCCTGATCCAGAGCTCTATCTCGCTGCACAACGATTGCCTGTGGTCCCACAGTTTCGTTTCCTGGGTCTTCTTTTTGACAACCAGCTCACTTGGCTGCCCCATATCAGACTCCTGAAGGTAGGATGTTTCCGTAAACTCAATGTCCTTCGCTTCCTTGCCCACTCCTCTTGAGGTGCGGACCATTCCCTCCTCCTCCGTCTTTATCGTGCTCTAGTTCTGTCTCGCTTGGACTATGGTTGTCAAGTTTATGGTTCAGCTGCTCCTTCCACACTGCACATGCTGGATCCAGTCCACCATCATGGTATCCGTTTGGCCACCGGTGCCTCCCCTACTAGCCCTGTTGATAGTCTCCTGGTTGAAGCTGGGATCCCCCCCCCTTTTCTGTTCGGCGGTCCCAGCTTCTGGTGTCTTATGCACTCATTATCCGTTCCTCTCCCACTCATCCTTCCTATTCTATCCTGTTCCCAGACCATGGACGTCGCCCACCCGACTCCCGCCCTCGGGCCGGTTTACCGGTTGGGCTGCGCCTTGCGTCTCTTTGCCGTGATTTTCAGCTTCCTTCTTTGTCCTGTTTTCCTCGCTCCCTTCCCTCCACCCCTCCTTGGTTAGTTCCTCGGCCTCGCATTCGGATGGATCTCCGCCGCAGTCAGAAAGATTCCATCCCCCCGGTGGTGTTCCGTTCCTTTTTCCGCCAAATTTTGTGGGAGTTTCGGGATGCTGTTGTTTTTTACACTGGTGGCTCTAAATCTGCTGATCGTGTTGGGTATGCCTTCACGTCCTCTGTTGGAACGGAAAGTCATCTGCTGCCACCTACATGTGGGGTGTTTACTGCGGAATTGATGGCAATTTCCCAGGCCCTTACCTTTATTAAACAGTCCCAACACAACCGCGTTTTGTTATGCACGGACTCGATGAGTGGCCTTCTTGCTATTGACCGGTGTTTTTTCGCGCCATCCCGTGGTCTCTGCCATCCATGACCATCTCGCTGATATTCACCGTGCTGCTTGTTCTATTGACTTCCTTTGGGTCCCTGGCCATGTGGGTATCCCGGGTAATGAGCTCGCTGATCGTTTGGCTGGGGGAGCAGTTACTTACCCCCCGTTTTCTGTAGCCCCTCCTGCAGCGGATTTATGGCTTCACATCAAATCCCACTTTGCACAGTCATGGGCCAATTCTTGGGAGGCTACTCCCCTGTCTAATAAACGCAATTAAGGTGACACCAGGCCCGTGGCGTTCTTCCTTTCGCTTCTCCCGAAAGGACTCGACCACACTGTGTCGTCTCCGCATTGGCCATACTCGGTTGACCCATGGTTTTCTTTTGCGTGATGAGCCACCCCCACTATGTGGTTGTGGAGCCTTCCAGTCAGTAGCCCACATTTTGGTTGAATGCCCCCTTCTTTTGGCTCTGCGTGCTAAGTACAGGCTCCCCCACACTTTACCTTTGATGTTGGCTGACAATTCCCAGATGGTCTCTCTGGTTCTCGGTTTCCTCCGGGAAAGTGGTTTTTATTCTCAGTTTCAAGGTTTTTAATCTCTCTCTGGTGTTAGGGCGGGGCGGTGAGTGTTCGGGTGTCTCCCACTGTAAGCAGTGTTCGGAGATTCCTGATTCACCTCCCTGACACCGAATTCCTCTTTTCTTCCCCTTTTACTCTGTTTTTACCCTTTTTTTTTTTTTTTTTTTTTTTTTTTTTTTTTTTTTTTTTTTTTTTTTTTTTTTTTTTTTAAAAAAAAAGGCTTGGTTAGTCTTTCTATTCCCATACGTACTTTCTACATTATAGCAGTTGTACCTTTTAAGTCACAGGTGGTCTTGCCTATGCTGCTTCAGCATAGTGTTGGGTTCGTTCTCTTGCCGACTTCCCTCATTTTGTTTTTTACCAATGACAACATGACTGCCTTTTTACGTTTTTTTCCGTTTTATTGTTCGGACTTTACTGAGTTGTCCCATTAGCGGAATGGCGCATATTTGAAACAGGGGACTGATGACCTTGCTGTTTGGTCCCTTAAACCTCAACCAACCAACAAACCAATCCCTGGTCAGAGTGGGTGGCATCAGGGCGGATGACCCGCATTGAAGCGGACTGTCTTCTCTTGCTGTTGACCATACGGCACCAGCAGTCTCTAAGAAGGGCAAGATAGAAAACAACGCTGACAGATATAACCCTAAATTGTTTCCCTCCCTCGCTACACCATGGGAGGAACATACGGCTACAGAATGAACAGCCATATTCACCTCAGTATTTAGTCTTTTAGCAGAAGGGACGGGGACTCCTTGCTACCTATAAAGCCACAATTTTTTGTTGAACATCTTGAGGATAAGTTTGGGGAAGTGAGAGTGCTGTCCAAGATGAGAAGCGGTGCAGTGTTGATTCAGACAGCATCGCCAGCCCAATCCCGGGGGTTACTCGCTTGTGATCGGCTCGGTGATATTCCTGTTTCCATCACTCCCCATAAAAGCCTCAACATAGTCCCAGGGATTATTTTCCATCTGCAACCTTCTCTTGCAGTCTGACAAGGACAGTGGGGTATTCATTTCATCTGGTGCGTTTACAGGGGACGCAAAGACGAGTTGCTACCAGTGTCTTCATCTTGGCCTGTGAGGGTGATTCATTGCCTGAGAAGGTCAAGGTGATGGTTTACCGCTGTGACGTTAAGCCATATGTCCCCCCTCTTATGTGTTGCTTTAAGTGCTGAAGATTCAGGCACATGTCTTCTCACTGCACTTCCAACGCCACATGTTGAGACTGTAGATGTCCACTGCATCCAGATACTCCCTGTGCACCTCCTCCCACTTGTGTACACTGCGGAGAGCAGCACTCCCCCTGCTTGCAAGACTGCACAGTACTCCAAAAGGAGCGCGATTACACCCCATTTGGTTGATGTCCACATATGCTGCAGCTACATTATGATCGCCATAACAAGTACCAGTCGTACCCCACTCAGTGCCATGAAGAGTGGGCCCTCCGAGCCTCCAGAATACATCTGCCCCATTGGTGGTAGGGGAAAAAATCTCATTCTGTTGCTACCAAAGTACCTATGTCAGGAGCAAGGTCCTATCCCAAACACACGGGACATCGGTCCCCTCCGCCCAGCTGGAGAAGCAACAGCCTCCTCCAGCTCCTCTGGTGTGGAAGGGGTCCCTTCAGACCCTCTCTCCCACGGTCTCCACTAATGCCACAGCAGACACTCACCAGTGGCTAAAGGAGCCAAAAGCTGCTGGACACAAAGCTTCACGGTCTTCCTCTCTGCCTGAAGCTACTTCAGAGAAGTCCTCCCATCAAGCCCCTAAAGAGAAGTGAGAGGGCAAGCAAACAAAGAAGTTCGCTAAGAGAAAGGACCCTCCAGTGGCCCCAACACCACCACTCCCTGCCAATTCTGCACCTGCGGATGAGTTGGAGATCTCAACATCCCCTGAGGACCTGGATCTCACTGATGCCTCATCCACAATAGGAATGGATACAAATACTCAATTGGTGGCAGCAGGTGAACCTGAAGTGTAACCTGCCTCATGATATCATCATCCTCCAGTGCAATTGCTGCAGTTTTTTCCACCACCTGGCTGAGCTACAGCAACTGCCAAGCTTTACACCTGCTTCTTGCAATGCCCACCAGGAAATCTGGATCCCGGCAATGTGGGCCCCTGCCCTTTGCGGCTATAGGGGATATTACAAGAACTGTAGTGATTATAATAGTGTCAGATGGAGTTTGCCTCTGTCCTGAACACACTATGCAGTGAACTTGTGCCCCTTCAAATCCCTCTTGAAGCTGTGGCTGTCAGGATAAGGACGACGCAGGAAATAACTGTCTGCAACGTTTATCTTCCTCCAGGTGGTGCAGTACCCCTGAACGTAGTGGCTGCACTGATTCATCAACTCCCTAAACCTTTCCTACTTTCGGGAGATTTTAACACCCATAACCTATTGTGGGGTGGCACTGTGCTTACTGGCCAAGGTAGAGATGTCGAAATTTTCCTGTCTCAACTTGACCTCTGCCTCTTAAATACTGGGGCCCACACACAGTTCAGTGTGGCTCATGGCACTTACTTGGTCATTAATTTATCCCTCTGCAGCCCAGGACTTTCCCATCTGTCCACTGGCAAGCTCACGATGACTTGTGTGGTAGTGACCACTTTCCCATCTTACTGTCACTCCACTAGCACCATTCCCCTGACTGGGAAGTTTTCACCTCTGCTGCCACTGTTGAATCTCTCCCACATGGTACCATTGATGTGGCAGCTGAGCAGGTCACTAGAACGATCGTTTCTGCAGCGGAAAACATGGTCCCATGTTTGTTTGTGTGGTTTTTTTTTTTTTTAATGGTTACACGCAGCCCAAAGCTTTACCTGGACCTTTCACATGGTCCTAAGGACTCAGTTAAACCCACAGCTCTCTGCTGTCACTTCATCTTGATCCTTGACATGCACTGGGACCATGAAGGGGTTTCACTGGCGGCTCAATGGCTGATGGTCACGTTGGCTTCACGTATGTTCATGGACATATTGAACAGCAGTCCTTGACAGATGGCTGCAGTGTTTCCACTGCAGAGCAGGTGGCCATTTTTCGTGCTCTTGAGCACATCCACTCATGCCCTGGAGAGTCATTTCTCCTGTGTACCGACTCCTTGAACAGCCTACGAGCTATCGATCAGTGCTACCCCCACCACCATATGGTAGCAACCATTCAGGAGTCCATCTATGCCCTAGAAAGGTCCAATCATTCTGTGGTGTTCGTGTGGACGCGAGGCCAAGTTGGAATCCCAGGAACTGAACTTTCAGACAGGCTACACGGAAACCGCTTCTGGAGGGCGGCATCCCTGTAACTGACCTGCGATCATTATTACGCCGCAAGGTTTTCCACCTTTGGGAGGCGGAATGGCATAATACCAGTATGCACAACAAACTGCATGCCCTTAAGGAGACTACAAATGTGTGGAAGGCCTCCATGTGGGCCTCTTGCAGGGACTCTGTGGTTCTCTGTCAGCTCTGCGTTGGCCATACTTGGCTAACACATGGCTACCTCCTCCATCACGAGGACCCATCTCAGTGTCGCTGTGGCTCACACATGACTGTCGTCCACATCTTGCTGGTCTGCCCATTTTCCGCCGCTCTATGGCAGACTTTTAACCTTCCCAGCACCTACCTTTGGTGTTGGGTGACAATGCCTCAACAGCAGATTTAGTTTTGTTTTATTGGTTGTTTACCAGCTAAGGATGGGCATTTAGCCTTCTCTCTGAGGTTGCCACCCTCCCTCCATTTTAACTCTGTCCCACTTCTTAGCATTTGTTTGTCTTGGTGGTCGTCTTTTTTTCCCTACATGTGTTCATCTAGCCTTGTCTTTTTGGGGTGGACATTGTAATGTGTTGATTGTGGTCAGCCAGGCCAGACCATATGCTCCATGATTTTAATACCTTCTTTCACTTTTCCTTGTGGTGTAAGTTTTGCCCGTCTTTTGTTCGTTCCATTCATTTTCTTTTTAGGTGTGATGTTGGGTGTTTTTGTACCTTGAGCCTTGCTTGCTCCAGGAAAAAGGGACTGATGACCCTGTAGTTTGGTCCCTGTTTACCCCAAACCAACCAATCAGTGGCTGAAGTGGATATGCTGATGGTCAACTGGAGTCAGTCATTTTTAGACCTGTGCACACAAATTTTTTTTTAACTTTTAATTCACTATGAATTGTGCAGTTGTAGGCTTTTCTAGATTCCATGATCTTTCAAAAGATTCCATTTTATAAAAGACTAATCTTCAGACAGACAAATGGTCATAGCAAAAATTTTGAAAATGGATATATTTATTTCTAATTACATTTACTGCCAACTTGTGTCTCTCTGATCTTAGCTAAGAGAAATGTATCAGCTGATTAAGTTCAAATGTTCCATTTACACAAGCGAGTGGCCGTACTTTCCAGTATCTGTTGTTTCCAGTTTAATATCTGTTCTTCAATTGCAGTAGGGCTATTAGACTGTTACGCTTAAACAAAAAACAAACGAAAATGCATCGCAAATGTTCCATGCTTTATTTACTTTTTGCTATTAAATTATATTTTCTGACTATGTAGGGCTTTAATGGAAAATAAATAAAACGATAAAATGAAGGGTAGGCTATGTGTAGCTTCAATATTTTGTCCACATGCCACTGGAATCAAGAACAGCTTGGATACTTCAATGCATAGAACTGACAAATCAATGGAAAAAGTCCTCATCCATGGCAGTTCTCTCCCATGAAAAATGAACCAAATGCCATTGAGCATTTGCAGCTCCTGAAAGGGGGTCTGACCAATTGTCTCACAGAGCCTTCTCAAGTTGAGCCCTGGGATTGAGATCAAGTGACTTTGGAGGCTACGGAAGGCACTGAATAATATTCTCTCTCCCTTGAAAACAACTCTGAATCCTAATGGTAATGTGTGATAGACAATTATCATGTTGGTAACGGAGATGTCCTTTGGGATACCAGATTCGAATAAATTTCAAGGAAATGTTCACAGCATACGGAATTGATCTTGCTTTTGATAAGTTCTTAAGTTGCTGCACCCATTTAAGACATCCAGCCCCGACATATCACACTTACGTGTCTGTTTCTAGTGCTTGTAGCCACGAAGCACGCATCATATTGATGCACATCAGTGCGTTATATGAGAGCAGTACCTCTGCTCTTGGACCTAGTTGTGCACTCATAGGAGAAAATGACGTTCCTCCAATTGACATCTTCCCAGAAACTCAGTTGCTAGTCTATCCATGGCTTGTGTGTCAGACAACTCTTGTTTGATAAGAGCATGATGGAACCTGATTCGATGGTCCTTTAACCTTCTGAGATCGGCTCTCGACTAGCCTGGGAAATGTGACACTCCTTAGTCCCTGGATAAGTGACAAAGGAGCATTCTGGGCTGCCCTGGCCAATTCTTCATTTTGTCTCCATACAGACACTCGTGGTCTTCCAGGTATAGAATGTTTCACTAACCCACCATTTTCTCCAAATCGTCTAATCCAGCCTTGCAGTGGAAGGATAAACACTATAACGACATCTTGCCTCAGGTGCATTAACACTGTTTTCAAAGAGAGCAATTATTTGCTCACAAACATTCACATTAGCCATTTTGAAACAGACCTATGGTGTATGCCAGTCAGCTGACATATTTCTCGTAGTTGAAAACTGTAGAGACACAATGTGGCAGTTGAAGTGATTACAAATAAATAAATCCATTTTCAATATTTTTACTATGGCCGTTTGTTTGTTTAAAAATTAGACTATTATAAATGGAATCTTTTGGAAGACTGGAATGCTTGTTCTTTGTTTGTAAACCATTGACCTAGCCACTCTGCTGCTGAAACAGATGGGAAACACACATTGTTGTAGTGCTGAAATAATGATTTTCAAAAGAAATGATACAAGGAGTTAACTTGCAATGAATCTTGATACATGCTGTATGCTAACTATTATATAGCTTCCATTTGATGATGTAATCAAAAAGGTGAAACTCCATAAACCACCTAGCAGTGTGAACACTGGCACCTCTCAACTTGGGCATGCACTTGCTTTGTTCTTGGACTTTAAATTATTCAGGCTAGGCAATCTTTTTGCCTCTCTTTGTACCTGACAAAAAGTTCAGGTGTGTCAGGGGAGATACCTTTCTCAGTGTATTTTAAATTTGCTCCTTAAATTGTTTCCATATTTATTACTAATATATGTGTGTGCTTATGTTCAAATGCATTTCTGTCATTGAAGGAAACTATGGAGAAGAAAGAGGTAAGAACATACTAATTTTCCTTTTTATTTTTATTTGTACTTTGGTGAGGTTTAGTTCATTGAATTGTTGACACAAATTTCTTCCATAAATAAGCCAGATAAACCTAATGTTCAGAAATAGCTAATAGTAGAATTCTGAAGTCTTAAAATAATAATTTTGTTCGTCAGATTGAGATGTTGAACAAAACACAGGAATGTAGGTGGAGAGTAAGTGAAAATGACTAGTACTGGTAACACCACAGGGAAGTACACAGATGAGCCAAAACATTATCATAACTTGCTTAACAGCATGTTAGTTAATCTTTGTAAAGTAATTCAGCAGAGATTTTGCCCAGTATAAACTTGAGTATCCGCACAGTTGTAGCCCCTTGACCACGCAGGAATCGCTCTGTTGGTATCAGAGCTGACTCCTCCCCAAGGATTCTGAGCAATGGGTCACTGACTTCCTGAGGCTGGGTGGCACGCATAGGGAGAGCCCCTGTTCAGAGAAGTTGGTGCCATCGCAGATGATTCTCATATGAAGCAGATGAAGCTTTCTCCTACTGGTGGTCATATGGCCCCATTATTCTCTCCAGACAGAATGAACTCGTTCAACGCAGAGAGATACGACCTCAGAGTGTTTCCTTCTCTGGCTGTGCTATGGGAGGAATGTCGGGCTAAGCGACAGAGTAGTACTCCCCCCAATTCATGATTTATACAAGGGCAGATGGGGATTCATTTTTGGCCACAAAGCCTTTATTTCCTGTAGACACTATAGAGGACAAGTTTGGAGAAGTTGCACCCACCTCCAGAATGAAGAGTGGGTCAGCTTTGATTAAAACAGCATCCCATGCCCAGTCATGGTCATTGCTTGCTTGTGACAAGCTGAATAACATTTCCAGTGTGACCTCATCTTGCAGTCTGACAATAAGCTATGCACCAACTTAGAGCGAGTAAGCGTAAAATTTGTCTGTTGTGTCCATAGGGGGCCAAGGACAATAGTGTTGCAACTGGGGCCTTCATCTTGGCCTTGGAGGGCAATTTGTTGCCGGAAAAGAACAAAGTGATGGTGTATTGATGTGATGTGAAACTGTATACAACCCCCATTTGGTGCTTCAAATGTATGAAATTTGGGCACACATTTCGTGTTGTGATATCAGCCTAGTCTGTATGGATTGTGGATGATCGTTGGTTGCAAACATTCCTTGTGCTGTCCTCTCCCTGTCTGCATCAGCTATAGAGAGCACTATTCTCCCTGCTCACCAGACTGCACTTTCATTCAGAAGTAGGGAAGGAAAAAAATACAAGAATGTGAGACACTGGATGGACTGACCTACCAAGAGGCCAAGAAAAAGTCTTAGCATCTAAATCTTGCAGCATGATAGTGTCGTACACGATAGCTATGATGCCGACCTCACTGCAGACAGTACTCCAGCCTGCTATGGTCCTACAGCAAGATCTCAGGTCCCCATGAGTATTCCTGCCGCCCCCCTTCCTGATGGTTGGGGGCTCTCCTCCTGCTGTTTCTCCCACACTCATTTTGGGAGCAATGGCTCCCCACCCACAGGGGCCGCCGATCCCCATCCACCAGCTGGAGACGAGTCACACTCCTCTTGCTTCTCACACCAAGAACAGGTCTGTTGGGACACTCTCCTCAAAGTGTTCTGCCAGTCTGCAACCGGCTACCAGCCAGTGGCTGAAGGAGCCACAGGCTTCTAGTCCCTGAAACAAATTCAGAGAAGCCATCCCCATCACCCAGACCCCCTAAAGATAAGGTGGCCCCCTGAGGCTCCAGATCGCAACACAATGTGTTCCGGAAACTGTGTGTCTTGATCCCATATCTTCTCAACTGATGACAGCAGGTGACCCTGGACCACCCTTGGTCCCTTCAGACCCTCTCAGTATACTGACAGCATGATACTCCAGTGGAATTTCAGTGGTTTCTTTCACAAGCTGTCTGAGCTAAGACACCTCTTAGACTCCTCCCCTGCTTTCTGCCTTGTCCTTTGTCACTACTGGGGATATTTTAAGAAGTGTTGATTTTAATATGGCATGAGATGGAGTTTGCACAATGTTCTGGACACTATATATAGTGAACTTGTGCATCTTGATGTAACTGGGAGGCTGTGCCTGTTCAGGTAAAGGCATTTCAGGGTACCATTATCTGCAGTGTTTACCTCCCTCCTGATGGTGAAGTGTCTCAGTACACGTTGTTTGCATTGGTTTCTCAGCTTCTACCACTTTTCCTGATTGTAGGCAACTTCAGTGCACATAACTCTTTACGGGGTGGAACTAAGATAACTGGTCGCGGTAAAGATATTGCATTGACCTCTGTCTCATGAATACTGGTGCCTCCACTCACTTCACTGTGACACAAGAAACGTATTTGGCCATTTATCTTTCTATTTGTGGTATTGGATTTCTCCCATTCATCCACTGGAGGGTCCATGATGACCTGTGTATTAGTGACCACTTCCCACTCTTTATGTCCCTTCCTCAGCATCACTCCCTGGGTGCCCACATGGATGGGCTGTCCACAATGTAAACTGGCGCACTTTTACCTCCACGGTCATTCTGAGCTCCCCACTAAATATAAGTAGTGACAAGGCTGTCCAGATGGCAACAACACCCATTCTGTTGAGTGCCAACTTAACAATCCCCTGTTTGCGTTCCTGTCTGAAGTAGTACCTTGGTGGACCTTGGAATTCTCTGTGGCCATCTGAGATTGCAGGTGGGCTCCACAATTCCATAAGGAGCATCCATCAATTGAGCACCTCATTGCCTTTAGACCCTGTCCACCACTTAATAAAATGATGGAAGCAAGAATGCTGGAGGTGGCGTGTTTCAGCCATTGGACCACATGCATCTCTTTCGCAGGCCTTGGAAAATATCAGACACCTCTATGGACACCACACCTCTGCAGGTATACTTGGTATTTCATTGAACTGTACTGTTTTCACTGAACCAGATGCCATAGCTGAACATTTTGCTCTGCATCTGGGAACTACCAATCTGACTTTTGTGTCCTTAAAGAGCAGATGGAACGATTACACTTACCTTACACTACACGCCACCTAGAGCTCTATAATGCTCCCTTCAGTGAATGGAAATTCTTCAGTGTACTATTCCTTTGCCCTGATTGATACAGCCTCAGGGGCAGACAGCATCCATAACCAAATGCTCAAACACCTATCAGTGGATTGTCAACATCATCTCCTTACCATCTTCAGCCGTATGTGGAGTGAGAGTTAGTTCCCATCTCAGCAGTTAAAAAGCACCATTATCCCAGTATTGAAATAGAGTAAGCATCCTTCAGAGATGGAGAGTTGCTTGAAAGCATGATGAGCTGGTGGCTGTGTTGGCGACTTGTCTCAGGACCTTCTGGTCTGTCCCAGGCCTGTTTTCGCAAAGGTTGTTCCATTGCTGATAATCTCGTTTTCACCAACTCTACCATCTGGACAGCTTTTGATCAGTGTCAACACATTACTGTCTTCCTCAACGTACGAAAGGCTTGTGACATCACACGGCAACATTGCACTCTTGCTACCTTACATGAGGTGGCGTCTCCTGGGCCCGCTTCTGATTTTTGTTCAGAAACTCTTGTTGCACCGTACTTCCTGGGTTCGAGTTGATGCTTCCCACATTATCCCCAATATCCAAGAGAATGGGGTGCCACAGGGCTTCGTATTAATTGTCTCTCTCTTTTTAGTGGCAATCAGTGGTCTAGCAGCAACTGTGGAGTCCCCAGCATCACCCTCCCTGCTCCCTGTATTCCAATGATTTTTGCTTTTACTATTGTTCCCCTAGTGTGGGTGTTGCTGAATGCTGACTGCAGGACACCATTTGAAAGGCACAGTCTTTGGGCATCACCCATGGCTTTCTCTTTGTCTCCGCTGTCTCCATCACACTGTTTGTCCATATCCAGAACTTTATCTTGACAACCAATTACTCAGTGTGGTGGAGACTTATCGCTATTTGGGACTGTTCTTTGGTGCCTGGTTGAGTGGCTTCCCCATCTTTGCCAACTTGAGCAAAGGTGCTGTCTGCACCTTAAGTAGTATACACTGACAGCTCAGTATTCGATGGATGAACCGGTTTTGCATACACATATGGAAGGTACAATAAACTACACTCCTTGCCAAATCGATGAAGTGTCTTCACTGCTGAATTGGTGGCCATCAAACAAGCCCCTAGTCACTCTTGTTCTTGCACTGGCAAGATGCTTCTATGGACTAGTGCTACCCTTGTCACCCATTAGTCAAAACTATCTGTAATCTTCTTTCTGACCTCCATCAAGCTGGGAAAGGTGTTGATGCAGTTGCAGGCCCTGTGAAATCCTGCTCTCGTTTACATAATGGCACTTTGCTTTTGGAGACCAATTGTGATTTTTCAAGCCCAAAAGCTGCTTGCAGCTTCTCTCCTCCACAGCTCTGCTGTTCGTGTCGAGGCCCATCTAACACTGAATTCTTCGCTTGGCATTATTTACACTCGTTGCTCGATGGTCTGACAGTGGGGAAAAAATCCAAACTTATCTGATCAGGGCTTCACTGTGGCCCATTGGGTAGTGAAAAATGTTGATGCAACGTTAGTGCCTACACGCGCCCTTTTTCTCACATTTGATAGAGTAATACGTCCATGAAAGATCAAAGCAGGCTATGAAGTCGTCATGATCTGACCATACATTCCAAACCTGATGTGCTGCTACTAGTGTCAGTGTTTCAATCACACTCAAATGTCCTCTTGGGTGATTGCCCACCTCCTTCTCCCCACTGTGTCAATTGCAATGGTGACCATGCAGTCGCGTCCAAAGAATTCCCGTGTATCTCGATGAGCAGGCTGTCTGGGAGATCTGAGTGAAGGAAAAAGTGCATTACCCTGTCGCTCGCAAATTGTTGGCCAATTGAAAGCCCTGCATTTTACCATCTGGCATTTAAAATACCATTCTTGCTTTGCCTTGCTCCACAAGAGATATGGTCAGATGTACTTCCATCCTCAAATTCAGCACTGCAATTATAAAATCACCCAGTGTCTTGGTAGCATAGCCTGTCTCCTCCTCTAGGTGTGCAACAGGGCACCAAAGCTTTGCCTCCTGTGGTGAAATTGCCTGCTACACAACCCACAGCCCACAGGCCAGAAAGGACAGAAGGAATACTTCAGTGAAGACTTATGGTGTCCCTCCAGCCAACAAACATCTGAGTTTTCATCTGCCAGTCACAAAGGATCTAAGAAATTAAACAAAGACAAATGGTCCTCTGCTGACTTGAAGCTCTTCTTCAATGGTGTCTGTGCGTGATACCCTCACCTCACCGGTAACTGCAAATTTTTGATACAGCAATCACTTCAAGCATCATCTGCCAACCTAATGAATGGCAGATTATGTTTGAAGTGATTGCTGTATCAAAAATCTAAAGATAAGTCTTTAAATCCTGGCCCCTTTTTTAACTGGAACCGATGTTGGAACCTTCCTTCATGTCGATCAGGGGACCTGAAGAAGGTGTAATATATCTCCGGAACTGGTAGACCAATAAAATAACAATTTGGAAATTAGCCGACTGAAAGGTGTTTGATTGGACATTCTGGTCCATGAAAGCTTCCAATGGCTCATGCTTGAGCGAGCCACTCTGATGTTTGTGGGTTCCTGGTCACATTGGTGTTTTGGAAAATTAGGCTGCAGTCCTCCTACCTTGGCCCTCTAGTTCTTCCTTCCCGTTAAACGATCTTTGTGTTGCTGTCAGCTGGAAATGTTACTTCGGCGTGTTGCTGAATGGTGTGCTCCAAAACACTTGTACCTGCACGAACATTATACTGTGCATCGCATCTGCGACAGATACTGCCAGAGAATGGGCAAGCTTCTGACCTCAACATTCTGCTTTGAGGTATGGATGTCAAATATCTTGTTGCTTACTTATTGTTTCACTGCCCTGCAACCGCTTTACGTGGATGCTCTGGATGGCAGCACATGAACAGCCAACAAGTATCGCAGTTTTGTAGATGGTTATTACCAAGTGCCAGTCCATAATAATCTGCCCTTTGTCAAATTTGCTTATGTCATTGGATTTCCCTGTCCGTGGCTCGTATTGTTGCTAGAAAGATTCCTCACTCCTCTCTGTTCCATTTATGTGCTTTACTTTTCAAATCGCATGCCATCGGACAGCATTCAGTGTTCCCGTGTTCGTAATGTTTTGACTCGACAGCCATTAATGTGTAAACAAATTAACATTAAAGTATTAAATAGAAAATCTCTAAATAATCAGTATTACTTAGTGGCTAAAACAGTTACCAGATCCCAGTTGCAGTTTGCCTGCTTAACAGCTTACAGGGGCAACAAAAATTTAGTTTTCAGTATTTTTCATAATTATTGGCAGAATTTAAAAATTTAAAATGCTGTCATAATCTGGTTGTTAAGAGGTATAAACTTAAAATCAGTGTTAAACACAGTAAGTCAAATATTTAAATTGGAAACTGTGTACATGTCATGAGGCAGCATAACTTGCAGCACACAAGTTGCACAGACTGCATTCATCCAGTATTTGACAACAAGAGCAGTGACTTCCAACTAACTTCAAACATACTTCAAATCTTTTCAAAACTTTTTTTTCCTATTCAGTTTCACAAATAATGAAAGGAAAGCAGTTTAATCATTTATTGTTGTTCGTGTGGTAAGCCTTCAAAATCTGATTTAATTTTTACCACTAAATCTATTTGCTACCCATCTTGGATACAGTATCCACACATACCAATGAAGACACTTAAAAAGTGATGCCATTGTACAACACACAGTTTAGGAGAAAAACTAGTTTTTTCCAGAAAATATAATGGTTGTGTAGTGTTTATTAAAAAAAAAAAAAAAAAACCCTGTGTTTGAAATGGGTCTCCCTTTACATGGGAGCAAAGTCCTTTAAGGAATTTGGCATTGAGGGAGGGCTACTGATATTGAATTACTCAGTTCAGTATTTCAAATTATGTTCTGAAGTGTTAATCTTTAATCACAGATTATTGTGCTTGTGCTGTGTACAACACATTTTTAAATATATTTATTGAGATAATCTTGCAAGCTTGGCATTAAACCATGGGTGAATGTAAATTCAGTGATCACTGTACCTTTTCTCCTTGGAGTGGAACATTGTGACTGAGTATTGTGAAGAGCCAATTCATAATATTTGTATGAACTTGTTTAATTTAGGGCAGTAGGAAAAACACATCGTATTTTAATGGAAACTTCTCAATTTTGCAGAAATTCTTCCAAAATCATCTTTGAACAGTGTCTTTGACTTCACTGGACAAGGTGAAACAACATCACTAGAACTTAGCTGGGCATTGAGGTTCCAAGTGCATGTCAAGTGCAGAGGTGTCTTAGCAAGTAAAGGTTACGTTGTTTGCATTCAACGTTCTTAGCAGCATTTTGTGTACTGGTAAGTTTGAATCACAGTTTAAACAACTGTGCTAGTCATGTCGCTCCTTTTATTTTTGGCTATTAGTTAACTCATATCTTAACTTTATACTTACTGGTAAAAAAAAGTCTGCTTTTACATATTTGTAAGCTGATAATACTAAATTCAGTAAACTGCCATAAAAAAGGGAGGCACTGAGTACCACACCCAACTGGATCTTTTTGAATTAAACCAAAATTAAAATTGAAATGTATGGTGTCTGTATTCCATCAATGTTCTGAATTCAAAATTTGTAAATTGACAAGTTGGCCAATAGGTATGGAACTTAATAGCTTTCTTTGAATGAAATTTATTGACACATTGGTTCTTGTTTCGTGAGAAAAGAACAATGAATTCGGACTGAAAACTGTAGTTAGATATTTTACACCTTTGATTGGTTCCCAAGACCAAAATGTCCAGTGGTCATCAGACTTTGTGCTGAAATCTAGTTAAGAGCAGAATGTAAACCTTCTTTCAGTGTTACTTCTGTAGCTTCAGAATAGCAAGCAGCTTTTCTTGGGGAAAGATAGAAATAAATTGCACTCATGCTTTCTACTTAGATATTACTTTTCACAACAATCGGGCAAAAATTCTTATATAAGTGTCTGTGTACTCTGTATTATACAACTGTTTCTTACTATAATTCGCAATGTGGCTTGCTTGGAAGTAGCTGCTAATTTATATTAACTGTTACTGTTTTTCTTTTCTTTCTAAATAGCTGACATGTTCCCAGCAATTAAGATAGTTAAAAGGTACTCCATCAACCATGTGTGAGCAGTTTTACTTACTTTTGTTTGAAACTACAAGTATTGTTCTTGCCATGATAAAAAAATTGTCTGATACTTGTTTGCATGGTAGCTACCTCCTACTTTGGTCTGGCAGAACATAAACTTTTAAAAGTGTACAGTATACATTGTATGTTTGAGCTTCCATCTATGTCCATTGCCCAGTAGTGCTTCATTGACCTATTGCTTGCAAACAAAATATATCCTAGTCTTGTGTATTCAACTTAGCTTTGCACCTGTTTGAATTTGTGTATGGACTCACACCTTGAATTACTTAGGGGTGTGTGTGTGTGTGTGTGTGTGTGTGTGTGTGTGTGTGTCATTTTATGGAGATGATAATCACTGAGAAGCTTACAGTATAAATGGGACTCCAATCTGGACAATTGCCTTCTACTGCAATGCTCTTACCGACAGAGCAATCTATGCGTGATTAAAGACTTGGTTTAATCCTTTCAGGTACATAAGAAAACTAAAGTGTTAGTGATTAAAATTTGTGTATCTCTGTGCTAACTGGAGATTTTATAAACAAAATATGTTATTATTTCAAACATTTTTATTTGTACTGCTAAAAAAAAGAAAGCTGGGACGTATTTGTCCCTGTGGTTCTTAAAGGACAGTTACAGAACATGTTACACTTCATACATTGAAAAATTACAGAGGCTGTGTATATGTTGTCTATTTGATGTGAAATTCTGCTAAACAGTTTGTGCTTGGAGTAAAGCATAAATTAAAACCACACTGTTCACAAATATTGTAGGTGCAGTTTTCAACAAACTTTGAAGCACAATGAACACGTCTCTTCCTTACGTCTGATTTTATCATTTGGTGCTCTGGACTCTTTGAATTGCAACTGGATTGCAACATTCTTGATGTTTTCACTACTGTTGATAAATTCCTTTGTCGACTTGAATAATTTTCAATTAGATTTCTCGCAATGCATTGTCTGAACTCTAGGGATGATAGTGTTGATTTGAATCCTGATTCTTCTGCCAATTTTGAATATATTACATACACATTGTTTACACCAATGTCAAGAAGAGTAAAGAAAATCCTCAGGGAATACTTAATCTTTGCCTTCCTGTCGATCTCGTAAGTCACTTTCTTCTGGTCCATAAGGTCCACCCCTCCCATCCACTTGTTGTACTTTCTTATCATAAGGGGACACTGAACATTCTTCTTTTCAGAAGAACCAGACTGACTCCTCTTCACTGTTGTACATGGTATTGGGGGAAATAAAATTAGTCAGTAGGAAAAACTGGCTTGTTATCAATCGATTCAAGGATTGTCGGACCATTGCTACTGAGACTGTATGAATCACCGCTTTTCATTTCCTTGTCTGGAGGGAAAGACTTTGGGATATTTTTACGATTGGTGCGCACTGTTCCACTTGATCTGATATTTTGTAAACCAAGGGAATACGGCAAAGCTGGAGAGTTAAAAAAGTTATCTATGTAAATTTTACATCCCAGTCCCCATAGTGATTTTGTCAGCTGCAGAACTACTGACTCACCAAGCTCTACTTCAGGACCTGAGGCGGTTTTTTACTGTATAAATTACACTCAAATAGATAGCCAGTTTCTGAATCACATCTGCACCATATTTGGAAACCCCATTTGACTGGCTTATTTTTGACATACTGTAGCATAATATTATGTCCTTTGAATCTGATGATATGCTCATCTACAGATTGAGCCCTAGTTGCACAAAGAGATTTCTGAAAGGTTTTGTTCAAATGGGTAATTACAGGTCTCACTTTGTATGTGCGATCTTCCTTTATTGACTGATTTGCATTGTTGGAAAAATTTAAGTACTTTCGAATCTCTTCAAACCAATGTAGTGGCATAATCTGAGATATATAAGGACCACCTAAATTGGGTTCAGTTGCCCAGTAGCTTCTAAATGTAGGCAAAATATGGTACCCCATTACCAGATTCATACCAAGAAATGCCTTGATTTCATCTTCATTTGTGTTGAATGCGTTACCTGGTTGTTCTGCATACGGAATACTTTCAGGAATTAATATATCATGCACCAAATCTTTTAGGCTAATAGTGGAAGAAAAAATTTCAAGTGGCTGTGGCATTTCGCGATTTTCACTGACACTAAACAAAAGCACTTTCCGAAGTTCATGATTCATGTTATCACTAAACTGTCTTGGTTGGTAAGTTCTGTACCATTTAAATTCTGGTAAATCTGGAAGAGAATCGGGTACCTCAGCATTTGGTTTTGATATTTCTTCTGTATGCCTTCTTTTGCTAGGTGGGCTATGTATTTCATTTTCAGGATCTTCTATAATAACATGTTCTCTCTCATCTTCCATATCACCTTCAAGAAAAATTTTATCTTCTTCATCCAGTAACAGATTATCTTCATCATCACTACTGCAAGCCTCCAAAATCTGCAAACACTTTCAGCAGTGATGGAAAAATACTCTTTTTCTGGAGCACATGACCTAAAAGCAGATTTGAAATTATACCAGTACAAATTATTTCCACTTATTAAATAAAATGAAAGATAATGTTTTCAACCGAATTTTAATAGTAACGATTTCATGACATTCAAAAACAAGTACACAAATTACCGTTGTGGTACATTGGGACAACTATGTCCCAAAGAATGAAAATAAAGATTTCCACTGATGGAAATATACTTATTTTCTAAATGAATGGTCTAAATTAAAAGAGAAACTTACTTGAATATACTTTCAAGCTTTGACAGTAAGGCAGAGAACACACTACGCACACAATAAGTGAATAAATTTGTGTGTCTGCTCGAAGTGAGAACCACAAACAATAACCGACAACTAATGGTAGTTATACTAATTGTTGTCACCAAAGATGTACGGTATTAAAGAAAACAAATATCTCTGCTTCAAGTAGAGCATCTGCAGCACATCAACCGTGATTACAGTTCAGTTAGTAAGGTGATTTATATGTGGGACAAATGTGTCCCATGTACGTGAAAGGGTTAAAAGTTTAAGTGCTGCTATTGACTCTCCTATTTTACAAATGCCATTAAGTCTTGCACATCTTGCTGTACTAATAACCCTGAGAAAGGATACTGCAGTGAATGCTCACTGCCCTGGACTTGCTTACAGAATGAATCTATCTGATAGGTGTAAACTATGTGCTGGACTGGAACTTCAATTCAAACATCTTGCTTCTGGGTAATGGTCTTGATGGGTTAAAATCCCAATTCAGCAGTCAGTTGTAGTGTCAAAGTTTGACAACTTATACTTTACTGCACAGTGAAAGTATGTTCTGGATATAAACCATGAATTGTGAGTCTCTAAAATGCAGAAATATTATGCATACAATTTTATATTTAATAAGTTACAAGGGACAGTTGACATGAAGTTATACTCCATGAAGTCCATTGCCTCAGAACAGTAAGAATGGAGACCTGAGGTATGAACATGAACTGTATTGTCAATGGGACATCAGTGATGTATAATGAATAAGCAGTGCATTAAAAAGCAGTAAAACAGAATATATTAAGTATGCTAGTGTAAATTCTGTAAGCCTATGTTAATATAATTAACGGAAAAAAACTAACAGTTTTGATAGTTTCAAATGTTGTTGCACTTATGTTCCAGAGTACTGTGAAATGTGGATTTCTGTGGAGCAGCCTTACACTACTGGCAAGAATGGAAAAAACACATTGTGTTTAAATTGTAAAAGTGCATTTATGTGATTTATATTGTGATGAATTTTGTTGTCGTTGAGCTGAATTATAAATTTTATATGAAATAATTGTAATATATATTTATGTTCAATAAAGACAGCAGAGCTTTTCTCTGAGAGAATTAAGCATTTAATGGCTTACAGTATTTATTCAGAGTAAAATTTATATAATATAAAGTTTCCATAATTTTCATTTCAGTTACAGCTACATCTCAATCTGTACACTGCAAACCACTGTGTGGTGCATGGCAGGGGTTACATCCCACAGTAGCAGTTATTAGGGTTTCTTCCTGTTGCAGTTACGTATGGAGTGTGGCAAGAATGATTTTTTGAATGCCTCTGTGTACAGTAATTATTCTAATCTTATCCTCATGATCCCTACATGAGTGATATGTAGGGGCTTGTAGTATATTCCTAATCATTTAAAGCCAGTTCTTGAAACTTTGTTAATAGACTTTCTCAGAATGAATGTAAACTATCTTAGAGTTTTCCAGTTCAGTTCCTTCAATCTCTGTGACCCTCTCCCATGGATTAAACAAACCTGTGACCATTTGTGCTGCCCTTCACTGTATATGTTCACTATCCCCTGAGGCAATTTTCTACAACTGGTTGCATGAGTGATTTGTAAGCAATCTCTTTTGTAGACTGATTGCACTTCCCCAGTATTCTACCAATAAACCAAAGTCTGCCACCTGTTTTACCCACGACTGGACCTATGTGATCATTTCACTTCATATCCGTACGAAGTGTTACATCAAGGTATTCATACGAGTTGGCAGATTCCAACAGGGACTCATTGGTATAGCTATAGGATACTGTGACAAAGCAAGCTGGGATCTTTTTACTTCCTCTCTCGTTTTGCCGTCTGCCTCCTTAAATTAATTTTATTGTCACTTTTGACTAATTACCATTAACATACATGAGTAGAATCTGCACTTTATGAAAGAGAAGGGTTGACACTGTTATAAGGAATATACCACCAGAACTAATTTTGTGCTTAGTTTTGTGTATGTAATTGTCTAATTCATTTTTACTATTTATAATTAATATCTTTAGCTACATATCATAGGGTGAATTCAGTAATTGTTTCGTGACTTAGATTCTATTGTTGACTTAAAAACAAATATAAATTCTGTAATAATTATAAACATTTGGGAGAAAAACTACTAGGATTCTTAAAGTATTTATTTGGTTCTATTCGAAAACTATTAGCAAAGCCAGCCCTTAATTATTTCCAAAATAATTACCAGGTTTGTCAGAAGTATTGTTTACATACCTATATCTGATAATTTCATTATTTAAACAAATAATTTGGCTAACCTTTGTGGTAGAAGTAACTATTAAAATGAAGGATTTTTCCTGCATATTCAGTTAGAAGAATGCGTTAAGTTTTAATTGTAATTTCTGTAACTTAAACATCGAACAATGTATAGTTCCAGTACCTGTTATTGTGAAGATATATATAAGGCCCGGTTTTTAGTCCCAAGACAGTCATTCTACGGCAGATTTTCAGATGAGGAGCCTATATTGGTTAGGTCAACAACAATGCATCACTTAATTGCAAAATAAGTGTAACACAAATAGGCTGCTTGTTAAAATGACAGTGTCTGTTAAATAGTGCCACACGTGCCGTATTATTCTGCAAGAATTGTGTGGTTAGGTTTTTACTGTTCAGAGGTGTTAAATGGTAAACTATTGTAGTAGTATGCTGACATCTGCCTGCAAACTATTAATGAGACTTATCGAAAGTTAACCAATAGTGAACTGGCCATATTAACTGTGTAATATTTGGGGGAGGGCGATGGAGTGTAAACAGTAACAGTTAATAACTGTGAAATGCAAATGTTGGCTACACCATTTACAGTAGTCAGTGTTGGACTTCCACCCCCATTTTTTCAGCCAGTATAACAACGCAGTACACCGATGACTATCAGTGAAGAAATAAAGCAGGCGAACATCACAATACAAAGGTTTGTGTGTGTGTGTGTGTGTGTGTGTGTGTGTGTGTGTGTGTGTGTGTGTGTGTGTGTGAAGTGCAAAATTTTACATTTCTGAAAATTTAGAGAAATTGCCAATCTCCACACTATGTTGAAATCTTTCTTTCAGATAGTACTTCATTATAGAGAACTGAATCATCTGAAAAAGCCTAATTTTTTTACTTTTAATGTTATCTGCATTGTTCTGAATATATACAACATGAACAGCAAGGGTCCCTCCACACTTCCCTGGACCACACCAGAAGTTACTTCAACAGCTTATGATGACTCTTCAACCAAGATAACGTGCTGTGTTCTCCTTCGAAAAACTTCTCAATCCAGTCACAAATTTCACTTGATACCTCATACATTCATACTTTTGACAGGAAGCATAGGTGCAGTAGCGAGTCCAATGCTCTCCGGAGATCGAGAAACACTGCATTTACCTGGTTGCCTTGGTCCAAAGCTTTCAGTATGTCACGTGAGAAGAGAGTGATTTGGGTTTCACATGATGGGTATTTTCAAAATCCATACTGGTTGGCATTGAATAGGTCATCCTGTTAAAGATACCACATATGTTCTAAGGTTCTACAACAAATCAATGTCAAGGATATTGGGCGGTAATGGGTAATTTCTACTACCCTTCTTGTAGATGGATGTGATCTGTGCCTTTTTCCAAGGACTCAACACTATTTTTTGTTTGAGGGATCTAAAATAGACCAAGTTAGAAGAGGGGCCAACTCGACCACAAATTCAGTATAGAATCTTATACGGATTCCATCAGGGCCTAGACCTTTGTTCAATTTTAATTATTTCAGCTGTTTCTCAACCTCACTGAGACTACTACTTATTTCAGTCAGCTTTTCAGTGGTATGAGAATTAAATTGGGGAATTTCTCCTGGGTTTTCATTTGTAAAGGAGCATTGGAAAATGGAGTTAAGCATTTCAGCTTTTGCTTCCGTATCTTCAATTGCAGTGTGATGTAATAAATTTTAACATGAGAATCTCTGCTTATGGTTGTAATAAAATTTTATTGCTTGGAATTGCAACTTAGACTAATTTCCTTTACCTAGTGTACATAAATAGCTGGTTTTCTTGTACATGCATAAAGCTAAGTTCTCTCTGTAACACGTTTATCAACAGCACGTACATCTACACCTACATCCATACCATGCAGGCTACTGTGAGGTGCATGGCAGAGGGTACTTACCATTTAACAGCAAGGGTTCCAACTCACCTCCGTGGGAAACACCTAAAGTTATTTCTACACTGGTCAGTGACTCACATTTCAGAACTTCTCGATGCCTTTCTCATTAGATGTGCTTAATGAGACTCTTACTAACATAAGCCTGTTTGTGACATTAAGACTCTGTGGCCCTCGGAGTGTAGAACAAAGACAGGTTCTGATTCTGACTCTTGTGGAATGAGCCAATGAACTGAGTCATAAGTGGGGGGTGTGACATCTTATTTTCAACGGATAGTGTATGTACATCCTGCTAGGCCTGAATGTCTGGTCATTGCATTTGAGTTGACATTTGTTTGGTATGATTAGGAAAGAATGGTATTAAGTGCAATATTTTTAATATGTTTGTTTCCATGGCCATCTTCAGCAGCAGGTGTTCTTAATAAATTGATTTTTTTCTGTCCAACGCTTACTGCAATTTAAGAGCTTTTAACAGCATCTTTAATGTTCATAAATAAAAGAGAAACATATCTGGTGGAAAAAGCTTAAATTACCATAAACTTAAGGTAAGGAAATAATAATTGACACTAAGTTTGGTGCATATTGACAACAAAGAGAAAATAGTGTACCTGAGAATTTAATGTATGTCCAGTGCAATGTCATATTTCCAGTACATTAGCTTCGAAAGCCAAAATGCAGTGGCTGTGACTTGCCATTTGAAGAACCATAAAATATTTCAAGGCACTTGGGCAACTAGTAGCTTCTCTTAACAATGGTATACTATTCATTTTCTGAGTGAGAATGTATTTTTAATATGTTTGCTAGTTTTTAATATGTTACTTTGTATTAGCATAAGTGTAATATGCATCACTTGTCTATGTATTAGCATAAGTGTAATATGCATCACTTGTCTATGTATTATGGCTTCATTGCTTTGCTACCTCTGCTCTATTTTAATGTGTACACTAATTGTGCTAATATAGATTGAGATTACATTAGATTAGATTAATTATTTATTCCATAGACCCACAAAAGACGGGATCCTCCCGAGTGTGGGTCATATCAGATAAACACATTACAAAAATTTAAGTAGAAAAACTTGAGTTTCATTAATTTTAACAATCCTATGTACATGAAATAAAATTAAACTTCTAATATTTACTCGCATCTGCTTTCATTAAATCCATCATCCACACAGTAGCTAGTTACTTGGCTATTACAACCAAGTATTGTCAAAAATTAAAGTACAATAAATTTTCATTAAAATGGTCTACTGCACTTGTTGAGAAATTCAAGGATGGAACAGGAGGAGATGGCCACCAAAAATTCTTTTAAATTATGTTTAAATTGTGCCTTGTCTGAAACTAAACTCTTAATGGTTGCTGGTAACTTATTGCAAATTTGGGTTGCTGAATACTGGACTCCTTTCTGGGCATGAGTAAGTGATTTTAAATCTTTATGTACATTGTTCTTATTCCTAGTACTGATACTGTGTACTAACCAGTTAGTTGGAAAAAGAGATGTACTATTTACAACAAACTTCATTAAGGAATAAATATACTGAGAAGCTGTGGTTAGTATGCCAAATTCTTTGAATAGGAATGTTCTTGGATTTACACTACACATTACTCTTATTATGCGCTTCTGTACTCTAAAAATTTTTTTTCTCGGTTTGTGGAGTTACCCCCAAAATATGAAACCATATGACATAACGGAGTGAAAATAAGCAAAATATTTATATCTCCTATGTCCGACATCATTCGCATTGCAAACAAAGACTTGTTTAGGCACTTTAGCAGTTTGTTAGTATGTCACTCCCAACTGAATTTAGTATCAAGTTGTAATCCTAAGAATTTTACACTCTCAACTTCTATTTCAATGTTGTCATATTGTATCCACACACTAGAAGGAAATCTCTTGGAAGTTCTGAACTGCATATAGTGGGTCTTTTCAAAGTTTGATGACAGTGGATTGGCTATGAACTACTCATTAATGTCAGTAACAATTTGATTAGCTGCTCTTTCTAAATTTGTCTTTGATTTACTATTTATTGCCATGTTTGTATCATCTGCAAATAAGACAAACTTGGCATCTGGTAATATAACAGTTGACAGGTCATTAATATACACAAGCAAAAGTAGTGGACCTAGTATGGAATCTTGGGGAACACCACATGTAATTTCTTCCCAGTCAGATGATGTCTGATTGCCTACTGCTGAAGTGTTACATAATGACACCCTTTATTTTCTATTAGTAAGATATGACTGAAACCACTTTGCAGCACTACCAGTGATGCCATAATATTTTAATTTACTGAAAAGAATGCTGTGATTCACACAGTCAAATGCCTTTGTCAGGTCACAGAATATGCCAGTTACCTCTAATTTGTTGTCCAATGAATTAAGGACATTTTCGCTGTAAGTGTAAATAGCTTTCTCAATATCAGAACCCTTAAGAAACCCAAACTGTGACTTTGACAGTATGTTATTTTCTCTAAGGTGCTCAAGTAGACGCTTGAACATAACCTTTTCAAAGATTTTTGAAAAAGTTGGCAAAAGTGAGGTCGGTCGGTAATTTGACGGCATTTCTTTGTCCCCTTTCTTGTGGAGAGGTATAACTTCAGCATATTTAAGCCGGTCTGGGAATGTTCCTGTGACAAAGTGATTGGTTACACAAATAACTCAAGATATGACTAAGCTCTCGTGAACACTCTTTTACTAACTTTGTTGATATGTTATCATAACCACTAGAATGCTTTGATTTCAAGGACTTTATGATGGATTCTATTTCTTTGGATGAAGTAAGTGTCAATTCCATTTTACTGACATTGCTCATGTGCACTGGTCTCAGATATTCCATTGCATTATTTACTGAACCGGACAACCCCATGCTATCAGTAACAGAGACAAAATACTTGTTTAAATGGTTTGCAACACAACATGCATTTGTTACCAGGGTTTCATTTATTTTTAGAGCTATTTGTTCCTCCTCATTTCTGGTCCTACCTGTCTCTGACTTAACTATATCCCATATTGTTTTTATTTTATTGCTGGATGTATTTATCTTCTTCTCATAATGCAGGTGTTTAGATTTCTGGATAACCTTCTTCGATATTTTACAGTAATTTTTGTAATGAGGTATAATGCTAGTATCAAAGGTGTCCCTACATATCAGATAGTCTCCTTTTTGTCTCACATGATATCGTTATCCCTTGTGTGATCCATGGTTTCTTATTAGACTTCTGCTTCATTTGAGTTACCTTCAGGGGAAAACAATTTTCAAATAAGGTGCTAACTTTATTAATGAATGTTTTGTATTTTCCATTTCTGTCTTTGATGCTGTAAACATCCATCCAATTAATTTCTTTGAGCAATCTTCTAAATTTCTCAGTTTTTGGCTGTTTTATTGGCCTTCTGTGCTCAGTTCTGATAGATGTTTTACCCTGACAATTTTCAAAATTTAATGTTAGGTGTTGCATGTCATGGTCAGATAGCCCATTTACTACTGGTTAGTGGCTTAGTTGCCTAGAATTGCCTATAAAGATATTATCAATTGCAGTCTTAGAACATTTGTGTACCCTAGTTGGGAAATTTACAGTAGAAATTAAATTGGATGACAATTAACTGATTTCAGTAACTGTTCACTGACAATGTTGGTTTTTTTTCCAGGATATCTACATTAAAATCACCAGCAACCACTAGTTCTTTGTCTTTTAATTTTAGATGAGATAATATATCTGGAAACAGAAGTGTTCTGATATGAAGGGATATTGGTGCTAATGGTTGCGTAGTGATTAACTACTAAGACTATCAAAGGATGAAAATCTAAAATTATGGCTTTTGTTTACAAAATAATTAACACAGAAAATTTAAACAACAATGTCCACAATGTAATGTGAATGGATAGATAAAAAAAAAAAATCTTCTCAGTGATTGGTGGCAGGAGAACACACACACACAAAAATGTCTAACTTTTACAAGCTTTCAGAGCCAGTGGCTGCTTCTTCTGGCAGAATAGTTGAAGGAGAAGGAAGTGGGGTGAAGAAAAGGACTGGAGAGGTTTAGGAAATGGGGTACAGTTCAGAAAAGTCACCCAGAACCCTCGGGCAGGGGAGACGTGGCAGATGGGATGAGAAAGAAAGACTGATTGTTGGGGGCTGCACCAGATGAGATTTGAAAATCTGAGAGCTTGAAGGTGGAAGACGGGGTAATGTGCAAAACAGAGATTACTACTAAAACATCGTGTATGATTAATAAAAGTGAAAATCTAGGTGCAATGCCTGCCATACCTAGAATAGGTTTTCATTGTCCTCTCAATCTCAGCAATATCCTTGTCGGACCCTACACTCCTTCTGCACCCATCTCCCTACCCTATGCCTCCCACTCCTGTGACCATCCTGCTGCAGGACTTGCCCTATGCACACTCCTACCACCACCTATTTGAGCCCTGTAACTGCCAAAACAAATACTATCAAAGGGAGAGCCATCTGTGAAACGACACATCATATACCATCTGTTATGTAAACACTGTTTGACCTTTTACATTGGCATGACTACCACCCGGTTATCAATCAAAATGAGTGGGCATAGACAGAGGGTGTATACCAGCAACACATATTGCATGCTCTACAACAAGGCAGTCATGACCTCAATGCCTGTTCCACAACATGCACCACAATTGCTGAATCTGTTTTTGGAATCATGCCTGCTCAGTGTATCAAAATGCTGGCATAAACTGAAAAAGATTTGTTATTGGTGTATATACATTTTTATATATGTTTCATAATTTCGCTGTTTTTTTTTTCGTACATTGATGTGTTTGTTTACTTGTGCAATAAAACTTGTCCAAGTCCTTGCCATATACCTTAAGTCATGTGATAGTATGAGAATTTTGCGACGTATCCTGACAAAGGCTTGCATTAGTTTAATATTTCCGAGATGTCAGGAAGATAGTCATAAGCTTTTATTGTGACTGAAAGCCTAGGTTCTGCATGGAAAGTATGGTGAATTACATCTTTTTCTATGAGTATTATAAAGTGAGTCAGTCAGTTTTTGGAAAGTTGCAATAGGCATTACCCCAATAATTGTTTTTGTTGGTTTCTGGAAATTTGAATAAAATGTTTTCATGCTGGAAAATATGGATTACAGTCAGAAAAGACTGTCACTTCCTATTACCAGATATCCACTTCTTTAAAATTATAACTTCAGATTATAATAGGAGCCCTTTGTATCCAATGTGAAAAAAGTGCAAATTACTTAATGTGTGTATCCTTTTGTACGTGGATAGTCATTTTGCAAAGTTTGGACCTATATAATGAACAGGAAATTTACTCAGGAGAAAGCTAATTTAACTAGATAGTGTCTTTAAGTATTAATTTCATAAACTTAAGAATGCCAAACAACTACATTGTCTATTTGACTGTTTGGTCATAATATATCTGATCTGTCAGAGTTTCTGTGTTTGATCCACATAACATACAGTTTATTTTAAATCTGAATACAAATTTAACCATATCCTACATACAGTTCATATAAACTTTTTTAGAATGTTTTCTTCTTAACTCTGTTCTCCAAAACTTGCAGATTACACACATTTCTTGATTTTGGAATTTTTATACACTGAATGTATCTGATTAATAGTAAAGGTTGTATTAAACCATGTGAGGACTTGATCCTAAACTGAATTTTCTACACCATGTCATCTTCTTCTGTCACACAGTAGATCATATGAGACTGGAGTATTTGTTGCAGTCATTACCCACCATCTTCTCCTACTTATTTTCATTTTTTTTGTTTTTGTTTTTCTATGACAAAATATAATTATTCACGTACAAAGCTGCAAGTGAACCAGCTGTGAGCTGTCCTTCAAAAAAGCTTATGTCGACTCTGCAGCTCAATTGAATGTTGGCTTCAATGTGTGGGTGCTGGTCCATAACTATGTGTCAATATTCTACATCTATATCTACATAGATACTGCGCAAGCCAATATATGGTGTGTGGCAGAGAGTACCCTGTACCACTACTAGTCATTTTCTTTCCTGTTCCACTCCCACTGTCTATATGCCTCCACGTCAGCCCTAATTTCCCGTATTTTTTCTTCGTGGGCGTTATGCACAATGTGTGTCGGTGGCAGTAGAATCATGTGGTAGTCAGTTTAAAATGCTGGTTCTCTAAATTTTTTCAATAGTGTTCCTCAAAAAGAGCGTCATCTTCTCTCCAGGGATTCGCATTTGAGTACTCAAAGCATCTCCGCAATACTTGCGTGTTGTTCAGACCTGCCAGTAACAAATCTAGGAGCCCACCTCTGAATGGCTTCAATGTCTTCCTTTAACCGAAGTCTACCGTTCGCCTTCTGTAGAACAATCTTCACATGCTTGTTCCGTTTCACATTCCTTTGCAGCATTTCGCCCAGATATTTAAACGACTTGACTGTGTCAAGTAGGACCTACTAATACTGCATCCAAACATTACAGGTTTGTTCTCCCTACTCATCCACATTACCCTACATTTTTCCACATATAGACCTAGCTACCATTCATGAATTTCTCTGCAAACTCAGGTTGTAAATTCACTTGCACAGCACTACAGTTTTGCCTTTAAAATGACAGGGTGGTCAACTGTCAAAATATTGACGTCACTCGGGTACGTTCCCATAAGTTATTGAATTAGCTATCAGTGTTTGCTCTGCGAGTTTACTGTTTATGTGCATAACCACCAGTTGCTTGTAAAATCGTCAAGATGCAGCACGATAAGAGATGTAGGGAAGAAATTTTTGTAAATATGAAGAAGCAGCAACTTGGCAGTAGACAGATACCTAATGTTTCAGTACATCTAAATTGTGACAGCTTCGTTGCGTCCTGTTCTATATGTGCTTGCCAGACAAAATATTATGTTGTTTTTACACCTGTATACCTAGTACTTCAATTGCAAGAAGAGGCATGCTTGTACTAGCTAGTTACCAATAGGTACATGCCTCTTTTTTTGACATGTGGTTCCATTCACACCTAGATAGAACCACACCTGCTGCTTCCAGTGATCAGGATGTCAGTTTTCCTAGTAGCAACTCTCTCTGCGACCATTGTATTTTGTGATAGTGACAAAATTATATAAAGAAGTTCAGCTGTTGGGTTAATTAATATATTTTGATCATGAGAGTGTGGTGAAATAGATGAAGAGGGCAAGGAGTACAGTATTGTGTGTAATAATTGTACTTGTGATTTTAAATTCAAAGTAATTCTTTATATTGTTGGGCAAATGACATTGAAGGAAAATACAAAGTACTGAGTGCTATATCAGTAGTGACAGATCAGCTCTGACACCTGGAATTCTTGCTATCAGGGAAAATCACTCCAGTTCGAAGCTCCATTTCAAGGTATCTAGTACATCAGTATCTAACATAATCCCAAAAGTTTTCCTGGCTCTGGTGAAATCTGTAAGTATAAGTTCAGGCAGTCTGTAGCTCAGTTGTAATTTCTTCTGAACAGTCAGCTACATAGTTCATTGAAGCATCAGCTTCCTTTGGTTGCATGTCAGGAAGGTAACAATTTGCTTATCTAGGTTTCTGCCATCTGTTACTGTTACTCTACAATTTGTCTAGCTAGGATGGGTAGGAAGTATGCCTGCTGTGTGTGGATGCAGGAGGTGGCCACAGTTCATAGACAGTTGAATGTGGTTTTCACTGTGATGCAGTCGCCTTCAGGCTACCACCTGGGGGTGAAGCGGTGGTGGAGATTCTGGAGCGTCCCACGGGACACTTCAGGTGTCATTTGTTTCGCCCAGGGGCTTTACTGCAAAGGCACCTTCTAGTGTACCCGACGTGGTGGGCCCGCAGAGTTAGTTATGGGTGGTAACGGGTTCACATTGCTCATAATGGAGGGCAAATGTGGAGGCTGGTCATATGGCCTTGTCTATTCATCTTGTGAGTGAACAGGCGGCCGTTCCTTCAGAAGGTCAGAGCAGGACCACATGGGCAGAGGTTTGCTAGTTATTGGGAGCTCCAGTGTGAGGTGCAGTATGTGGCCCCTTAGAAACATACAGCATGCAGGGCTAGAAAGAAGGCCATTGTGCACTCAGTATGTCTGCCAGGGGGCCTCATCGGAGATGTGGAGGCAGTTTTTCTTGCAGCTATTGAGTGTATAGAGTGTAGTCGTCTGCAAGTTGTGGCACACGTTGGCAATGACGTGGCCTGTCACATCGGCTCTAAGGCCATCCTCAGTTCTTACAGGTGGCTGCTGGAGATGGTGAAGACTGCTGGCCTCACACAGGGGTGCAAGCAGAGCTCACATTTTGCAGATTCATTCCCAGACTTGATTGGAGTCCTATGGCTTGGAGCTGAGTGGAAGGTCTCTGTGACCGTCTTATCTGCACTGCGTTATCAGGTAGGGATTTGTAGGACTTCCCTTGATTCATCAGGGTTGCAGCTATGCAGGTAGCAGAATACTTGTGGAGCGCACATGAGCGATTTTGAGGATAGGCGGTAGTTTGAGGTACTCTCGTGAACACTCACCAGTCTATATGCATATAAGGAAATCGGACTGCCCCCCTGCAGGTCTGGGGTTTAGAATAGGCCCCAGGTATTCTTGCCTGCCGTAAGAGGCAACAAAAAGGAGTCTCACATGTTTCGGCCTTTATGTGATGGTCCCCTCTAGGATTTGACCTCCATTTTATCAAAATTTTCCCAAAGAGCCAATTGGGGAAGGGCACCTTACACGGTACCTAAAGTCTATTCACTGAGAGCTGGGACAAAACATAAACAGTATCATGTGAGCGACTACACTCGTTTCCAGAGAAAGCATTCAGTGTTCACGTGATACGTAGGGGTGTGGAATATCCTTGGCCCACGCTTTGCAGTGGACCGTGAGAAACCAGGGCAACAATGTACGAAATAAATTTAACAATAATGTTAAAATAATGTTAAACTGAGTTCATTCTGTCGAAGCAGATTTATTTTCATTCAGGTTGCTAACAAAACGCTCCATTCAAACACAATTAATTGTTAATTTTAATAACAATACCAGTAATAATAATGATAAAGGACGAAACAAGGTTCACTCTGTCGAACTTGAACTGTTTTCATTGAGGTTATTACTAACCGTTCCTCTCTATCCTCTATAATGCAGTCTAATTTCCACATTTGAGTTTCCACTCTTTCTACGACATGGAGGACGCACTTGTTCCAATCCTCTGCAGTCACTGTTGTTACTGCTTCATCTAACAGTACTTTAACTTTTGGCATTTTGTGTGTTTTGTTTTTCGCTGCAACATAGCCTTTGATTCTGGCCCACACTAACTCGATGGCGTTTAATTCACAGTGATACGGAGGAATTCTGAGAACAGTTTTCCCTGCATTCTTCGCCATTTCATCTACTGCGTATTCGTTGTGCGCTGTTCTGTGATTTTTAACTATATCTATAAGTTCTCTCTTCAACATACCACCTTCGAAATCGATGTTTTTAGATTTTAGCCACTCTGATATTTCGTGCTTATTGGAATTCGCATTGGGAACTTTTTCTTTTCTCCGAGAATGGTACGTTGCGTTATCAAGAACAATAATTGCATTTTCCTGAAGCCGAGGATCTAACATATTGAAACCACTTCTTGAAGGTTTCGGCGCACATCTCCTCATGATAATCTCCATTTTTCTTGGATTCGAAAGTCCACAAACATCCTTCAACGAACCCTGCTTTGCTGCTAATGTGTGTGATAATCAGACGTTTCCCTTTACCTGATGGGCCCTTGCTTCTGGTGGATAATCTGGACAGAAACGCTTGTTTTGAGGAATTTATAGTGGCATCTACCCAGACGTAACTTCCGGTATGTCTTGCGTTCACCCATGTCTCGTCCAAATAGTAAATGGGTCTGCCTTCATCTCTCAACCGTTTAATGGTTCGAAGATAATGACGCCTCCATAAAATGATGTCATCCCTGTCTATTAGCATGCTATCGCGCCCATGCCGGACATATTCGAAATTCATTTCTCTCAATAACTTATAAAATGTAGTTCTCCGAAAATTGCCCAGATCTGCATCTTTGTTCACGACTGTAAGCACTTTGTCAATTGTTGGCAATTCGTTACGAAAAAGAAATAAGTGCACTTTCCTTCGTATCGCATTTCTATCGAAGTCATCAACACTTTCAGAAAGTTTCTGTTATAATTTTCCTTTCTTGGGAGACTTCAAAGAGTGTGTGGCCTTGTACTCACTTATCACACGATACACTGAAGAACGTCCAACACCTGTAGCTGCAGCTGTTTTCGAAACAATGTGACTCATCGACTGCTATGAATGCAACAGCTCCGTTTCATACACATTAAGCACCATCTGCTTCTCAGAACTTTATAATTTCTTCTTTGCTCGTTTCTTTGGTGTACTCAGAACTGACATGTCGACCTCGCTCGCTGAATCTGTGGATGACATAATGAGGACAGCCGTATGTGATGCTAATGAAATAAGTGAATATATAAAATAAGAAACCATGCGATGCTATTGGATGCGCACATAAACAGTGAATGCTCAGCGTGACTACAAACACGTATACTTACTCTAAAATAATCAACAACTAGCCTTTCAAGCTTCTTTACAGATGAACTTAAGATATCCTGAAATCGCTGCTGTACAACACCAACTAACGAGCTCACACCTACAACTGAGACGGCCACACGGACTGAGCGCCACACCTGCTAACCGCGCAATGCAACACTCATAAAGGACAAACGGTTTCACCCATCGCATTTGAACTAACTACAAAATTAAATTCAAACCTTTCTGAAAGCTTCCTGAAAGCGTAAATATTTCTCTTTTTCAGTGACAACAAATTTTAATGTAATGTAAAAAAAGGGTGTCGGAAGGTAGTTCTTGGATCATTTTATCATGTTCAGGTGCCAAATTATAAAAAACACGACTTTCATTTTTTAATTTCTGACGCACATGCCTTGTACACCCCTCGATGGCAGCGCTGTGGTCACGTGCCTTGCCATGTTTACAGTACGTCTCTTGTTTTGGTGAACGGAGCATAGTTTCCATCATGCGCTGAGAGCTCTCGCATCCTTCATCGACGTGGATCTGCACTTCTGCTCATTTCCCAGCTGTTAGGCGAGGCCACCCTCTTTGGTGCGTTTTCCTCCATCCTCTTTGCAGTATTGCTTTCTGTGCTGTTGACGATAATGGACTTCTTAGCTCATTTGCACCTGATATCCAGCACAGTAGCCAGTCTGTTGTGGTGGAGCCATCATGTACCATGTTGGTTGTATCCCCCTGGCACACAGGAATCACTCTGCTGATGCCTGTGCTGTTAACTCCCCATGTATGCCAAGGAGTAGATGCCCATCACCCTGCGGCATCTTTACTCCCGGCAATGGCCATCCTGCCAGGTGTCCTTTGCTGCGGCTGAGTGGCGCCCGTGGGTAGGGCCCCTGGTCGAGGTGGGTGGCATCAGGGCGAATGACATGCCATGAAGTGTAGTACATTATCTCTTGCTGGTAGTCAAACACCGGCAGTCTCTAAGCAGTCAAGGTCTAACTTGAATGCTAAGAAATACGACCCCAAACCGTTGCTCCCCCTCACCCCCTCCTGGCCACACCATGGAAGGAACGCCAGGCTAAGGATGGCAGCAAAGCTTATTCACCACGGTACCTCGTATGTATGAGAGTTCGTGGGGAATCTTTATTGTCAATGAAACGTCAGTTTTTTGTGGAGCACTTAAGGGACAAGTTGGGGAGGTGGAGGGCTTGTCCAAAATGTGGTCACGGCCGGTCTTGATCAAAACAGCATCCTCTGCCCAGTCACCGGCACTACTCGCCTGTGACAAGCTGGGGGATGTTCCTGTTTCCATCATGCCCCATAAGAGCTCAAATATGCTCCAGGGTACCATATTTCACAGGGACCTTCTTTTGCAGTCTGACGATGAGCTGCACACCAATTTAGTGTGGCAAGGTGTCCATTTCATCTGGCAATTCCACCGGGGTCTGAGGGATAATCAGGTTGCCAACGGTGCCTTCATCTTGGCCCTTGAGGGTGGCACACTACCCGAGAAGGTCAAGGCGATGGTCTACTGCTGTGATGTAACACCATATATCACTCCCCTGATGGGGTGCTTTAAGTGCTGCAAGGTCGGCCATACGCATTCCCGCTGTACTTCCAGCATCACGTGTCTGGATTGTGGACATCCTTCACATCCCAATACTCCCTGTGCCCCGCCTCCCATCTGTGTCAACTGCGGAGAGCACCATCCGCCTTGCTCGCCAGACTGCATGATTCCCCAGAAAGAAAGAAAAATAATGGATTACAAGACCCTGGACCAACTGACCTACACTGAGGCTAAGAGAAAATATGAGAGGCTACATCTAGTTCATATGACATCAACCTACGCTGCCGCTATGACAATTATTCTACCATTTTCCATTCTGCCATGTACAGTTGGCTCTAAGAGCTGTCAGACTCCACCTGCCCCCTTGATTGGCTTGATAGGGGGGGGGGGGGGTCACATTTCCCTTACTCTTGCTCCTGCACAACCTACTTCAGGAGCAACACTCCCCCCACCCTCCACCAACCATCGGGGGGGACGTCAGTCTCCGCTTCTCAGCCGGAGAAGCGTAAGTCTTCTCTGGCCCCTCTCGCCAGGAAGGGATACCAGATTTCTACCAGTGGCAAACCTGACACCCACCAGTGGCTGAAGCAATCACAGGTAGCTGGTCATAGGGCTTCACGGTCCTCCTCAGTCCCTGAGACTGATTCAGTGAAGCCCTCCCAGCTAGACAAACCTAAGGAGCAGCGAGAGAAACCTAAAAAGAAAAAGACCCCCAAGAACTAAGGCACTGTGGTTGCACACACCCCACCACTATCTACAAACTCTGTGTCTGAGGATGAGGTGGAGATTCTGGCGTCTGCTGAGGACCTAGCTCTCACTCGGCCCTCAGATACAATGGATGTCGATTGCACAGGTACTCATCTGGTGGCAGCAGGTGACCCTGCGGCGTAAACTGCCTCATTGAGTGTTCATGCCTTCCCAGTCTCACGATCACGTAATCCTCCAGTGGAATTGCGGTGGTTTTTTCCACCACCTGGATGAGCTACGGCAACTGTTAAGTTTTACACCTGCTTTCTTCATTGCCCTCCAGGAAACCTGGTTCCTGGCACATGGACCCCTGCCCTCTGGGGTTATAAGGGATATTGCACGAACTGTAGCGACTAGAATAGTGACAGATGGAGTTTGTGTCTATATCCTGAACTCGGTATGTAGTGTACCTGTGCCTCTTCAAAAACCCCTCTTGAAGCTGTGGCTGCCTTCCTCCAGATGGTGCAGTACCCCTGAACGTATTGGCTGCACTGATTGAGCAACTCCCTAAACTTTTCCTATTTTTGGGAGATTTTAATGCACTTAACCCCTTGTGGGGTGGCGCCATGCTTACTGGCCGAGGTGGGGAGGTCGAAAATTTACTGTCACAACTCGACCTCTGACTCTTAAATACAGGAGCCCCGACACATTTCAGTGTGGCACATGACACATATTTGGCCATTGATCTCCTGGTTTGCAGTCCTGGCCTTCTCCCATCTATCCATTAGAGAGCACATGATGACCTGTGTGGTAATGACCACTTCCCCGTCTTCCTGTCACTCCCCTGGCATCATGCCCATGTATGCCTACCCAGATGGGCTTTAAACAAGGTAGACTGAGAAGCCTTCACCTCTGCTGTCATCGCTGAATCTCCCCCACATGGTGCCATTGATGTTGTCGTTGAGCAGGTCACTACAACGATCATTTCTGCTGCGTAAAACGCGATCCCTCGTTCTCTAGGGTGCCCCAGGTGAAAGACAGTCCCTTGCTGGTCACCGGAAGTCGCTGATTCAATTAAAGAGCTTCAGTGAGCTCTACAGTGACATAAAAGGCACCCTTTCCTAGAGCACCTAATAGCCTTTAAGCCGCTCCTTGCCCGCGTTCACCAGCTTATGAAACGACAGAAACAGGAGTGTTGGGAGAGGTATGTGTCGACCATTGGGTGCCATACATCACCTTTCCAAGTATGGATGAAGATCAGATGTTTTTTTTGGATACCAGACCCCAACAGGTGACCCTGGCATTACATCAATGGCGTGTTATCTACTAACGCAAATGCGATTGCTGAGCACTATGCTCAAGCCTCTGCATCGGAGAACTACCCCCCAGCCTTTCGCACCCTCAAATTGCGGATGGAAAGTAAAGTCTTCTCGTTCACTACACACCACAGTGAACCCTATAACACCCCGTTTACAGAGTGGGAGCTCCTCAGCGCCCTTGCACATTACCCTGACACAGCTCCTGGACCAGACTGGATCCACAGCCAGATGATCAAACATCTCTTGTCTGACTACAAGCGACATCTCATCATCATCTTCAACTGGATCTGGTGTGATGGTGTCTTTCCATCGCAATGGCGGGAGAGCACCATCTTTCTAGAGTTGAAACCCAGTCAAAACCCGCTTGATGTGGATAGCTACCGGCCCATCAGCCTCACCAACTTTCTTTGTAAGCTGCTGGAACGTATGGTGTGTCAGCAATTGGGTTGGGTCCTGGAGTCACGTGGCCTACTGGCTCCATGTCAGGGCAACTTCCGCCAGGGTCACCTGATAATCTTGTCCCCCTTGAGTCTGCCATCTGAACAGCCTTTTCCAGATGCCAACATCTGGTTGCTATCTTTTTTGAGTTACGTAAAGCGTACGAGACGACCTGGCAATGTTGTATCCTTGCCACATTGTATGAGTGGTATCTCTGGGGCCCACTCTTGATTTTTATCCAAAACTTCCTGTCACTCCGCACTTCCCATGTCCAAGTTGGTGCCTCCCATAGTTCCCCCCATATCCAAGAGAATGGTGTTGCAGGGCTCTGTATTGAGTGTGTCTCTATTTTTAGTGGCCATTAACAGTCTAGGAGCAGCTGTCATGCTGTCAGTCTCACCTTCTCTGTATGTAGATGACTTCTGTATTTTGTACTGCTCCTCCAGTATTGGTGTTGCCGAGTGGCACCAGGGAGCCATCTACAAGGCGCAGCCATGGGCTCTAGCGCACGGCTTCCAGTTTTCAGCCGTGAAGTTGTGTGTCATGCACTTCTGTCGGCGTCGCACCGTTCATCCAGAACCAGAACTTTGCCTTAATGATGATCCACACACTGTAGTGGAGACATATAGATTCTTAGGACTGGTTTTCGATGCCCGGATGACTTGGCTACCTCACTTTCGTCAGCTTAAGCAGAAGTGCTGGCAGAACCTCAATTCTCTCTGCTGTCCAAGCAACACCAACTGGGGTGCAGATCGCTCTACACTGGAGGCCCTCCATTGAACGTTAGGCATGCGCAACTGCTTGCCAGTTACATTGTGAACCGTGACATAATGTCACAGTTGGTTCTCTGCATTTCCTCCTTGTCTGTAGCGCGTTCCTTTTGAAATTCCCGCTTCGTGTTCTGCTGTTTTCTTACCCTAGCCAGAGGGCTCTGTGGCGTTGCTGCAGCCGGCTACCTGCCGTGTTTGCAGAAGAGTGTTGGTTGGGTGGGAGGAACTCTGATTGCGGATGGCTGGCAGCGTACATGAGGGCATGACATTTTGTTGATGGTTTGGCGTGACCCGTGTCAGGTGTGATGCACATTAAAGCCGTGATAGCAGCCAATGTTACTGTCTTGGTCACAGGTGGATCCAAGGGGATTAGGCATGGTTTTCCATTGAAACTCCTATCCTACGGATGTCGTCGGACTTAAAGTAAGATTTTTTGACCATTATTTGCATCATTTGCAAGCAACTGGATATTCCAGCGTCTGCAGTAATTCAGCAAAGATTATTTGTTTCTTCGGTGTGTAAATGATTGAACAAGAAGCAATTTATTTAATGTTCACCTTAGGCTCATGTTCTGTGTGTGCTGCTTGCAACTGTAAACTTGACTCTCACCATGGTCGGTTGGTTTTATGCACATCGTAAAATACTGAATCCAAGTAGTGACTTTCAATTAATTAGCTGGATTCCTTCTTTCCTTGTCACGACGCGTGTCAAATGGCAAAGTAGAATTGTAGACCTTAACTTGCTACCTTCTTTGTGGGGCATCAGTAACAGAGTCTAAACTGTTAACTAATCAAGGCTTGTGGTAAACAAAGGTATTTAAGTATGTTGTTTTGAAAATTATCTGAAACGTGTCAATGGTTTATGTTGTGCTAGTTGAGTCTGCGGCGTTCAGTCTATTGACTGTCCATCGTACGTAATGGTCAACCTGACATCAGTTGATTTCAGTGCTGTAGCTTATAAATGTTCAATGTGAGCACCATTCGTCACGTGGCACACACCAAGTCTTTAGCCGAGATCTTCCCAAATGTTGATAAGTGTCTCTTCAGTGATTGTAGCAACAGCTGCTGCAATCCGGTTTCTTAATTCAGGGAGGTCTGCTGGTAGTGGAGGCACGTGCACATGATCCTTGATGAAGCCCCAAAGGAAAAAATTGCATGGCGTTAGGTGGGGTGAATGTGGAGGCCATGAAAGCAAGCCCTGTCATTGGGCCCCTTGCGGCCTATCCAGTGCTTGGATACAGTGAAGTTCAACCAATTGTGTACTTCGCTATGCATTTATATACATTTATAAGGTTCTTGGTAAAATTGTTTGAGTTGCTCTTTCATTTGACATGTCACTTATAACTGTAAATTTAATGTGATAAATATTATAAAGTGTTAAAACCCCGATATTCATGTATAAACACCCTGTATATCGGTGGAATTTAAATGTGTGTTTTTTTTTTTTTTAACTATTGAGCTGTACTTTATGCCATATTGTAAAGAAAGGAACTTATTGGAGATTAACGTTGGCCGTAAGGTGCTGTGGACGGTGCACTTGCCTGTTATTCACCTTAACGTTCTAGTCAATCTGTGAACTTGCTAATTATTTTCCCTTTAATTGGAGTGTGATTGCCTTGATTTTATAAGTGACTGTTTGACAACCAGTTTTTGAATGCGCCTATGGCATATTTATATTTATGGGAGAACTTAAATTGTGTTCACCTGTTGAACTTTAACTAAAGTGAAGAAAACTGAATCAGTGGTTTATTATTGTTCTAGTGCTATTATCTGTCAAGTGTAACACACATTTTCTTGGTCTATTATCAAGTGTTACAATAAATGCAAATTGCAGTGAATTGATGCACTATTTCAGTTGTTCCCATGATTTCTTATCTCCGCATATAATATTTAATTGTTTGATATAAGACTGATTAAGCCTTTGTTGAAATATTGGGGGGAGGTGTGCGTGTCTCAGTGGTAGCAGAGTGTGGTTGTTTCCCTTCCTAGTTTGGGGGAGGCGGGGGGGGGGGGGGGGGGGCTGGTTTAGACTTGCTTCGCTGTCTTGCATTTACTGCACAGATTTTCAATTTGATACATTTTCTATCTCCCCGAAATTGTGTTTTACGGTCACTTGTAAATTTGATGTGTGTCATGATGGGGCAACATGATTGTCCCAGTCTGACCACCTTAAAGAAGGATCAGTTAGTTTACGAATTGCTCTTCGTCAGCAGTATATGAAGGGTCAGGGTTGTAGCCTCTCCCCGATGTTATTCAATCTGTATATTGAGCAAGCAGTAAAGGAAACAAAAGAAAAGTTCATAGTAGGTATTAAAATCCATGGAGAAGAAATAAAAACTTTGAGGTTCACAGATGACTTGGAAAAGGACTTGGAAAAGCAGTTGAATGGAATGGACAGTGTCTTGAAAGGAGGATATAAGATGAACATCAACAAAAGCAAAATGAGGATAATGGAATGTAGTCGAATTAAGTCGGGTGATGCTGAGGGAATTAGATGAGACACTTAAAGTAGTAAAGGAGTTTTGCTATTTGGGGAGCAAAATAACTGATGATGGTCGAAGTAGAGAAGATATAAAATGTAGACTGGCAATGGCAAGGAAAGTGTTTCTGAAGAAGAGAAATTTGTTAACATCGAGTATAGATTTAAGTGTCAGGAAGTCGTTTCTGAAAGTATTTGTATGGAGTGTAGCCATGTATGGAAGGGAAACATGGACGATAAATATTTTGGACAAGAAGAGAATAGAAGCTTTCGAAATGTGGTGCTACAGAAGAATGCTGAAGATCAGATGGGTAGATCACATAACTAATGATGAAGTATTGAATAGAATTGGGGAGAAGAGGAGTATGTGGCACAACTTGACAAAAAGGAGAGACCGGTTAGTAGGACATGTTCTGAGGCATCAAGGGATCACAAATTTAGCATTGGCGGGCAGCGTGGAGGGTAAAAATCGTAGAGGGAGACCAAGAGATGAATACACTAAGCAGATTCAGAAGGATGTGGGTTGCAGTAAGTACTGGGAGATGAAGAAGCTTGCACAGGATAGAGTAGCATGGAGAGCTGCATCGAACCAGTCTCAGGACTGAAGACCACAACAACAACAACAACAACAACATATGAAGGGTGTGGTGGCAGACTTGGTCATTAGGTTGCGTGGTGCACTGAACAGTCCAATAGTTGTTTCCAGTGAACTCATCAGGGAGGTCATCGATGCCCTACATGTCATTAGTAGTGCTGTCGATGAATTAAATCAGAATATTACCTTTCTTCACAGACCTGATGTTACCTCGAGACAGAGGGGACAGGTGCAGGTCCAGTTGTGCCTTTGGCACTCTCGTTTGCAGGACTTACGGTTATTGTCTTTGAATAAAGAACAGCAGGGATTGATTAGCCAACTTACCAAAAGAATAAAGGAACTGCAGGTTAAGACCAGTGTATTAGGACTGGAAGATGTTCATGTTGAAGATGATGAGAGTTTGGCTTCCCTGGGCAACAATAATCAGGGTTTTAGTAGTAAAGTGTTTAAGGGTCAGGGATCGGAGGTGTTTGCCAAATTGCCCAATCCTATTATGTATTTATTGCAAGGGATTTCAGAGTTAATGATTGATGACTTAAGTTAAAACTGTTTTGTGGCTTACTGTTAACCTCGAAATACATACTAGTGGCCTGCAGTTTCCCCAGGTGGTAGTGCTACATCGTTTGTGCTACGTCTTTTGTATCTGTTATGTAAAGGGCTTCTTAGTGAAATTCTTTCTGAGGCCCTGCGCGGACAGCTACCTTAGGTGAATTAAGAGACTTGATCATTAAGCGTAAACTTTCACTGAGGGTTCGGCAGCATTTAGAGAGGCAGTATTATTGGCAAGTGCAGGGGTTCGATGAGAAACTCTTATGAATATATAGAATGGGTTCAAATGGCAGTAAGGGCTCTTGATATGAAAGTTACTAAATGTGACTCCGTCATAATCATAGTCCAAGGGATGAGACCCGAGGATCGATAATGGACTCAGTTTGTTCATGAGCTGATCTCATATACCGAGTTGAGTCAACTTGTTAGTTCTATTGAGGCGCTTAATTTTGCTGATGAACAGCATTGTGCAAGCTCATCGGATGAAATATCAACATCTGTAGTAATGGAGCCTAAGCGAAGAGTTGTTCCTTTTCCTGCCCAGCATTGATGTTTTATGTGTGGGGTTACCGGCCATTTGGTTCGTGACTGTCCACATCAGCGAACAGCTCGTTCTAGTAAATGACATCAGAAGAGAAGGGACAATGGTTGCAAGGTTGGTCCACCCAAGGGCTATGCACATATTAGAGATGTATAGGGGTCATGGCTTCCCCGCTTGTGTGCTGCGCTTAATCATGAGCCAGTTTGTGCCCTGTTGGATTCTGGCAGTGCCATTTCCTTGCTTGATTATGATTGGTATCTTGAATATTGTGCCCCATGCAGGTTTCCTTCTTTGTCTCCTTCCATGCAGGGATGTCAGGTAGTTAATGGACAGAAGTTACCTCTGCTGGGGGAGCTACAGGGGAACATTGCGGTAGGGGATTTTTCTTGGCCTATTTGTTTGCTTGTAACTAAGAACCTTTCAGTTAGTTTGTTGTTGGGCTGTTACTTTGTTCGCAAGGTCGGTCTGGTGCTTGATTTTGTGGGTAATACCTTTAGCTTTGCTTTTTGTCCTGCAGAGAAATTTGAATTCTGTTCTTGTCGTGAATTTGTTCCACTTAAGGCCATTAATAATATCATTTCGCAGTTTGATGTTGGTCATCTGTCTGATGTGCAGGCATCTCGTTTGCTCCAATTATTACAACATTATCCTCAGGACTTGACTAATCTATTGGGGGTTACAGATCATATTTGTTGCAAAATTTGTTTTATGTATGATGTTCCGGTCAAACAGGCTGCTTACCACCTGTCACCTCCCAAGATATGGATATTGCATCGTAAAATTGGTGAGATGTTGAATAATGGGATTATCAGACTGTCTACTTCCCCATATGTTTCACCTATACTCTTGGTCTCTAAGGAGCATGGTAAAGACTATTGACCTGTCGTCGATTACCTCCACATCAACCAGAAGGTCATACTGGAGTCGGTACCAATACCTAATCTCCACAATTGTTTCACTTGGTTCACTGGAGCACTCTATTTTTGCATTCTGGATTTAAATCAGGCATATTACCAGAAACCCCCTACTGAGGATTCTAAGCCTGTTACCACTTTTGCAACGGATTGGAATCTCTTTGAGTTCAATCACATTTCCTTTGGGCTTGCTACTGGGGCAGCAGTGCTCTCCCATCTTTTGGATAATGTGTTGGGTGTCTAAAATTTAACTGTGTTTATAATTATTTAGAGGATGTTGTAGTCTACAGTTGTAGCTTTGATCAACACTTGCAACATCTGGCGTTGGTTTTAGAGTGCTTGAGTGTGGTGGGATTGGCTGTCAAACCGGATAAAATTAAATTATGTCGTGAAGAGATTTCCTTCCTTGGGCACTTGGTTTTGGCTGATGGAATTAGGATCGATCAGGAGCATACTGTCAGCTTAAGGCATTTTCACCTGCCATGTAATAAGAAAAGGGTTGCTAGATTTGTGGGAATGGCCAATTATTTTCGTAAATTAGTACCTAATTTTGCTCAATTAGCCACTCCCCTTAATTGTCTGCGTGGTAAGAACCAAGTGTTTTAATGGTGCGAGAGTCAGCAGGCAGCTTTTGAAGAAATTAAAACTGCTCTTACCAATTCTCTGGTTCTTATCATTTCTGACTTTAGTCAAAGTTTTATTGTCCAAACCGATGCATACAGAGGTGGGATTGCCACTGTTCTTATGCAGGAATTCAATGGTGATAGGTGGCCGGTTGTAATGCCTCAAGGTGTTTGACTGAGGCGAAAGTAAACTATTCAGTTTATGAATGTGAAGCCTTAGCTGTTTTGTTTGCCCTTGAAAAGTTCAAATTTTATCTAGAAGATCGGGAATTCTTACCGGAGACTGATAACCAGTTGTTGAGTTGGAATTTTGGCCCGACCCAGGAAAACTGGTAGGGTGGCTCGCTGGCCAGTCTTATATCGGCCTTCTGCTTCAAAGTTCGCCATATACGTGGTGTTGACAGTCAGGTTGCTGATGCCCTCAGCCAGATGTTTTCTGAGGAGGAACAGGAACCCATCCGTTCTGAGGAAGTTATTGTTACCAATGTCCCCTCCGAGATCCCAGAATTATTTAATGACATCAAGTATAAGCAGGAAGAGGATCCCAGATGGAGTACCATTAGGGAGGCTATTCTTTCCGGAAAGCAGATGCCTGGATACGTTATAAATAGAGGCATCCTGTGTAAGCAGGTTGGGAAGACTGGTCAGTTTAAAATTTGTCTCCCTCAACGGTTTGTACGTCGGGTTTTTGCTTATTTCCATGATTGGCTTGTGGGAGGTCACTTGGGGGTTGCTAAAACCATTGCCGAGGTTAGTCAACAGTTAGCCTGGCCCTCCATGAGTCATGATATTAGGAAGTTGGTAAATATCTGCCAACTCTGCAAAATTGGTAAGCCTAATAATATATTACCAGCAGGGCTCTTGCAGCCAGAAAGGGAAGAAAATCCCTTGGACAAATTTTTTGTTGATTATGTGGATCCCCTTCTCCAAACGCCCTGTGAGAATAAGTATATATTTGTGGTTTTCGATGCTTTTAGTCATTTTTTTTTTTTGTTTCTCCCCATTCGGGGGGTTACAACTAACTTTAATGTCCAGCATCTCACGAGAATCTTTGAGATCTTTGGGCCACATAAAGCATTAGTCACCAATAATGCTCCTGCCTTTACATCTCACCAGTTTAAGCGATTTTGTTTTAGTAACGGGGTTCGTCATTTCACCACTACACCTTATTACCTGCAGTCTTCTTTCGTGAAGCAGGTTAACCATAATTTGAAGGTGGCTCTTGTTATTTGTCGTTCCCATTCTCCATCTAAGTGGGATCAATCCTTGCCATGGTTAAACTTTGCTTTTAATTCCACGAGTCTTCTAGGGCTGCTCCTGCCTCATTGATGTTAGCCTATTCTTTGAATTGTCCGCTGACCAGTTTATGGCATATCAACTATCTCTTGCCTGAAGTCATAGATGCCCACTCGATCAAGACCAATTGGGAAAGTGCTAGAGCCAATATTCATCGCACTCATAGTTAAGAGGTGCTCCGTTACAATCACTCATTTCAGGGAAAGGTTGTGGATACAGTTTTTGTTAAGAATTTTAATTCTGGAAAGTGCTTCAGGGCCCAAGCGTGTGGGAAGTTTGCACCACCCTTCACCAGTCTGTATTGTATACAGGAGATTTTAAGCCCCATCAACCTCTTGCTTAAACACTCTCATATTGGTAAAGTGCTTAAGGTTCATGTAAATCAGTTTAAGCCTTAATTTGGCTAATCTCTTCTTACCTTCCTGTCATGTGATTTTGATGGGGGAGGTTGAACGGTGATGAAATGTCATGGTTGGTTCTCTGCATTTCCTCCTTGTCTGTAGCATGTTCCTTTTGAAATTCCTGCTTCACGCAGTGCTGTTTCCTTACCCTAGACAGAGGGTGCAGTGGCGATGGTACAGCCAGCTGCCTGCCGTGTTTGCGGGAGAGTGTCGGTCAGGAGGAGGAACTCTGATTGCGGATGGCTGGCAGCATACAGGAGGCCACAGTGTTTTGTTGATGGTTTGGCATGGCCTGTGTCAGGTGTGATGCATCGTTAAAGCTGTGATAGCAGCCAATGTTACTTTCTTGGTCGCAGGTGGATCCAAGGGGATGAGGCCTGGTTGTCCATTGAAACTCCTATCTTACAGATGTTGTCAGACTTAAAATAAGGTGTTTTGACCATTATTTGCATCATTTGCAAGCAACTGGGGATTCCAATTATTTGTTTCATCGGTGTGTAAATGATTGAACAAGGAGTAGTTTATTTAATTTCACCTTATGCTCATGTTCTATGTGTGCTGCTTGTGAGTGTAAACTTGCCTCTCACCTTGGTCTGTTGATTTTTAGCACATCGTCAAATACTGAATCCAAGTAGTGACTTTCAATTAATTAGCTGGATTCTTTCTTTCCTCGTCACGACGCATGTTAAATGGCGAAGTAGAATTGTATATCTTAACTTGCTACCTCATTTGTGTGGCATCATTAACAGAGCCTAAACTGTTAACTAATCAAGGCTTGTGGTAAACAAAGGTATTTAAGTATATTGTTTTAAAATATTATCTGAAATGTGTTAATGACTTACGTTGCAGTAGTTGAGTCTGGGATATGAACGGAAGTGTTGACACATCTGCTGTTTAAGGGAATCCTGCTAGTTTTGATTGTTTTGGAAACTTTAGTTGAGAGAGAAACTAGTGTGCTTTAGTCCTGCCTTGGGTAAGGCTATATTGGGCTCTGGCAGTTGTACTGAAGCTGCAATATCATCCTGTTGTTTTATGGTTATTTGGTTCTCAAACTAGAGGTTTGCGCTAAACATGCTTTGGGCTGGGCGTTTCACCCCTCAGCATTATACTTGGGTTTCAGCTGAGTGTTCAGTCTATTGACTGTCCATTGTGTGCAACATTGGTAATGGTCAACTTGTCATCAGTTGATTTCAGTGCTGTAGTTAGTTGTAAATTAGTACTGGTTCCATTACCTTCTGACCAGGGTTCTTGATCAACACTTGTCTTTAAATATGCCACTAACCTGGTTAATGTATGTTGTGGCTAGCTTAAATTAATCACTGCTCAATAGTCCAACACAGTTTGTCGGCCGTCAAAAGCCATGTATGTGTTATTTATTCCTTTATTCTAGTCAATCTATAAGCATGCTATTCTTAATTTTGTTACTCTAGGTAGCCATTAAGTTGCCATTTTTGGGGTGTTAGATGGAGTGCAGCTCCTTTGAGTATAGATTTGTCAATTTAACTGTCGCCGTAAAGTGTTGTGGACGGTGCACTTGCCTGTTATTCACCTTAACGTTCTAGCCAATGTGTGAACTTTCTAATTATTTTACCTTTAAATGGAGTGTGCCTGCCTTTATGTTATAAATGACTGTTTCATAACCAGTTCTTTAACGTGCCTATGGCATTTTTATATTTATGGGAGAATTTTCTTGGTCTATTATCAAGTGTTACAATAAATGCAAATTGCAGTGAATTGATGCACTATTTCAGTTGTTCCCGTGATTTCTTATCTCTGCATATAATATTTAATTGTTTGATATAAGACTGATTAAGCCTTTGTTGAAATATTGGGGGCAGGTGCACATGTCTCACGTTGTACACGTTCGCAGTTCTCCTGTGCATCTGATTTACCATCTCCTTTTCCCAACTACAGCAGTTCATCTCCCACACTGGCGGCCCAGTTCAGGGCTTATGATTGCGGTTTGCATCCAGTCTCTTCTGTCTGAACTGAAGTCCTTCCCGTTACCACCTCTCCTCGAGGTCCATTCATATACACTGCCATGGTGTACACCTAGGCCATAGATTCTTCTGGACCTTAAGCATGGTCGTAGGTACTCCATTAACCCTGCAGCTCTCTGCTATCACTTCCTCTCTGTTCTCAACATGTACCGGGGCCATGAAGTGGTCTACACCGACAGCTTGATGGCTGATGGTCACGTAGGCTTTGCTTATGTTCATTGGGGACATTTTGAACAGCATTTCTTGTCATATGGCTGCAGTGTTTTCACTGCAGAGCTGGCCGCCATATTTCGTGCTCTTGAGCACATCCACTCATGCCCGGGCGAATCATTTCTCCCGTATACTGGCTCCTTGAGCTGCCTACAAGCTATCGACCAGTGCTACCCTTGCCATCCTTTGGTAGCATCCATTCAGGAGTCCATCTATGCCCTGGAATGGTCCAATTGTTCAGTGGTGTTTGTGTGGACCCCAGGAGACGTCGGAATCCCAAGCAACGAACTTGTCAACAGGCTGGCCAAACAGGCTACACGGAAACTGCTTTTGGAGATGGACATCTCCGAATCTGACCTGCGTTCTATCTTACGCCACAGGGTTTTTTGGCTTTCAGAGACAGAATGGGATAACAGTACGTGCAACAAACTGTGTGTTATTAAGGAGACTACAAATGTGTGTAAGTCTTCCATGCGGTCCTCTCTCAGGGAATCAGTTGTCCTCTGCCAGCTCTGCATTGGCCATACATGGCTAACACATGGTTACCTCCTCCATCGAGAGGACCCACCTGGGTGTTGCTGTGGCTCACAAATGATGGTCATCCACCTCTTGCTGGACTGCCCACTTTTAGCCACTCTGCGGTGGACTTTTAACTTTCCCAGCACCCTACCTTCGGTGCTGGGCAACAATGCTTCAACAGCAGCTTTAGTTTTAAGTTTTATTTTTGAGGGTGGGTTTTATCATTTGATCTAAGTTTTAGCACATATCATTTGTCCTTCTGTGTCCTCCACCCTAATGCTTTTAGGGCGGAGGTTTTAATGTGTTGCAGAGTGGCTGGCTTCTCCTTTTTATTTTCCCGGTCAGTCAGCCGTGTAATCTGCTCTCTTGTTTTGATCTCTTTTACATGTTTCTTGTGTCTATCTGTGATTTTATTGTCTGATTTTGTCCATTTTAGTGTTTGTTGCCCTTCTGTCAATCTTGTGGTTTTCTCCTTTCTTCCAGCTGTGTTTTGTATGTCGATTATTTTACTCCCACCCTTATGGAATTATTTTAATTGGAACGAGGGACCGATGACCTAGCTGTTTGTTCTCCCCCCCCCCTCCCCCTACTCTTTTAAACCAACCAACCAAATTGGACTGTGTCACTGCCGCTTATGGCATCAGGCATTTGACTTGGTAACACACCTACACTCATTATCAAAAGTACGACCATATGGGGTATCAGATGAGATACCTGACTGGTTTGAGAGTTTCTTGATAGGGAGCAGCAGTATGTTATTTTGGATGGAGAGTCATCGGCAGATGTAGAAGTAACTTCGGGTATACCCATGGGACCCTTGCTGTTCATGTTGTATATTAAAGATTTTGTGAACAATGTTAATAGTAACCCCTGACTTTTTGTAGATGGTCCAGCTATATAGTACAAAGTACAGTCTGAATGAAGCTATACAAATATTCAGTGAGACCCTGATAATATCTCAAAGTGGTGTAATGACTGACAACTTGCTTTAAATGTCTGAAAATGGACAACTGTGCACTCACAAAATGAAATAACATAGTATCTCATGAATATAATAATAGTGAGTCACAGTTGGAATCTGTTAACTAATACAAATACTTGGCTGTGAGGCTTAGTAGGGACATTAAACATTGGCTCAGTCATGAGTAAAGCAGGTAACAGACTTCAGTTTATTGGTAGAGTACTAGAGAAATGCAGTCGTTCTATAGAGGAGTCTGCTTACAAATCACTTGTGCAACCAGTCTTAGAATATTGCTCAAGTATGTGGGACCCATACCAAACAGGACTAGCAGGGGATATTGAATGTATACAGATAAGAGCAGCATGATTGGATGTAGTTTGTTTGGCCCATGGAAGAGCGTCACTGAGATGCTGAAAGAAGTGAACTGGCAGACCCTTGAAGATAGATGGAAGCTATCCTAAGAAAGTCTACTGACAGAGTTTCAAGAACCAGTTTTAAATGATGACTCTAGGAATATACTACACCACCCTACACATCATGCCCATAGAGTTTCTGAGGATATAATTAGATTGATTACAGCACACACAGAGGGATTTAAACAATCATTTTTGCCATGCTCCCTATATGAATGGAACAGGAAAAAGACCTAATAACTGGTAGAGTGGGACATAGCCTCTGTCATGCACTTCACAGTGGTGTGCAGAGTATAATATAAATGTAGATGTAGACTGAATTCGAGATGTGAAAATTATTAGGACTTTGTGAACAACATGTGATGTTTATGGCAAACACATTTATGAAGCTCCAAAGAGAAGATGATAGAAGTAGAAGACACCTGGAGACAGTGGGAAATATGTGGTCGATCCAAGGACATGGTCATTTATAAACTGAAGCATGCAGAGGCTGTGCATAAATTCAACAATGCAGCTATGGAATCAAATAGGGAAGAGAGCAGCTGGAGTGGTATCAAGACAAATATAACAAATGCAGCCACATAATAAAGAAGATAGAAACTAGGAAGCCTTGAATGACCCCAGAAATATTAAAAAGGAACAGACTGCAAGAAGAGCCCTGATATATATGTGCTGTCCAGAGAAAGAAAAATGCTGGGAAAATTATCAGAGAAAGAAATGATGATTTTGAATATGGGAGACAGGATGAAGCTTCCTCCAAGATTAAACCGCTGCAACACACAGAGAGCACCAAGATTAACATAGTGATAGATAAAAATGGGAAGCAGCTATTTGACATGGAAAAAAAATATAAAACATGTGCAGTGGTGCTGAAACTGAAAGTTTAGATGAATATGTTGAAGATGGAAAACTAATTGACAAAAAGAATATGGAATCATCAATAGTAAAAGAAGAGTTCCTCTTTGCACTAATCAGGTTAAAATCAAATAAAGTAATGGTTATAGGTGATATCACTGAGACATCCTACAAAACAGTAGTGCCAAGATTAAAAGTTAATTATTTGCTGTGGTATCTAAACAGTATTAGGAAGGTATCATAACTCCTGACTTCACAAAAAGTAGAACTATACTGTTACTCAAGAGGGCAAATGCAAAGGACTCAACAAATTATGGAACAGTAGCCTTCCTGTCACATGCATCAAAGATATTACTGTCAGCAATTAAAGAGATGATGAAAAAGAAAATAGACTGGAACTTAGCAAATGAATAATTTAGCTTTACATCAGGGAGGGGAACATCAGAAGCAGTATTGCCTCTACATCAAATTTTTGAAAGAAATGTGTCTACCTTTTATTGACATAGAAAAAACATTTGATATTGTTGATTTGAAGTAATTATTTACAGCAATTCCCAAAGTATGACTTGACTGGAAGCATAGGTGATTCATTTTGAGTATATATAATAGTGAAAGTACTCAACTAGACATTAATGGTAACAAGAAAGCAGCAACTATCAGGAGGGGAATGAGATTCATGAACACAATTTATGTTGAGCAAAAGTTAATGTATGGTACATGTGAATAAAATTACACTAAATATAAATGTGGTCATTAATTAATTGTCACCCTATATTACTAGTCTGGACATGTGGCAATGAGAATGAGACACTGACTGCATTGTGAAAACTGTTGTGACCTTACACGGACTCCACAACCAAAACAAAATTCCACTAGACATAAACAATATCAGCTTTATTTTAACAAACATAAAAGTCTTGCTTCACATAAAGTCCACTGATGTCATTAAGTGTCTGAATGAAGAACATAAAGATCCTCTGAATTATAAGAATTGTGTGTCTTGAACTTACTGTAAACCAACAAATCCAGAAGTTGCACATCTGGTGCAAACCACTATCACTGTTCAGTGAAATCAGGAGAAATTCCAAGTACAGATACTCCATGAGGGAGTGTGTGTCTGTTAATCACAAGCAGTAAGTTTAATAATCTGGTAGATACCAAATCCTTCCACCTGTGTCCACAGAGGCCAAGCCATAGAGGCAGAGACTCATTGCTGGCTGATGACTGCTTTGTTATGGCGAAGGTGTGTAGTTGGTGTGAGATGGCAGCTATAACTGCATTGCTGAGGCCATGTAGCAGCATAAGTAACGCACAAGTGACTGGATGCAGCATGTCCTACTTGCTGGCACATGATACAGCAGAAGAAAATATTGCCATGTTTGCCACACCACCTAGTGGTGACAGGGGTCCCACCTGTAGGTGAAGGGAGCGCCACCTGTTGTTGGCATCAGCTGTCAGAGTTACCCATCGAAACAGTCTGGTGTTGGTGTTGTGCTCTAGGGATGCTGGTGAGTGGCTCTGGAAGATGTATTGCATGCAAACTGGCTCTACAGCAACCTGCAGAACAGGCATGGTATGTTGGTGGACTACGTGTTGTGATACAGCAAAAACCAACCTGTAAATAGGTGAATGAGTGACCAGCAGAACAAGGAAGTTCTCAGCTTGTTTGTAAGTGAAAAAAATTAGATAACACAAATGAAAGGGGACAGCTGAGACTAGAAAATGTAAGGATGCCTGTATCAGAAGACTCTAAGGCACTTAAAATCTAGAAGAGACCTGTATCCAGCATTTGATGTCAACTGGCAAAAGAAATTTCTTGGCAATATTTTTTTGCATCACTACAGTAATTTCTGTGTAGGACTGAGACCTTAATCTTGTGGCACATTGGATATTCACTGATCATGGAGTTAGGGATCTTGATGATGCAACCAAGCTCTACACTGCTGACAAAAATAGTGAAACAGCAACAAGGAGAGAAGAAAACAAAATTGAGCTGAACTCCAACAGTTGCAAGGGTTGTGACATTATCTCAGTGATTTCAAAACTGAACCAAATTTACAAAGAACTTGGCTGTGTTACCCCACTTATCAATATGATGTTGTAACACCCATCTGACATGGATACATGTATTGATTCTGTAGGAAATCGTGCCGTAATGTCATTGTATCCTCTCGTGACTTAAGCTTGCCCACAACTGTTGTTACTGGTCCTTGATATCCTCGATATTGACACAGGGACAGAGTTGATAACAGAGCTGGTTATACGTATGTTGTGAAAATTTTGGAAGGGTCTTATACGTACACATTTTGAGTAAATACAATTTATTGTGTGCAGGAAATTAGAGTACCACAATCAAATTTTGTTTTTGTTTCTGTTGTTTGAAGAGCATCTGGCTTTCCAAGGAAAGTTACTAGAACATTATGTTGCAATATCCAATATTTCATGTCAGGTTGGTCATGAGGACGGGGTGCCATATCTCAGTTCAAAGGAAACCCATGCAGAACAGAAAATCTACATCCTATAAAGTGCATGCAGTGCAATCTGTCCGGTCATAGTGTGCCTTGTAATCAAGTGGGATGGCAGGTTTGTGCAACATCCGAAAAGTATGGACACTCCACACAAGAATGCAAGAGCTGCACGTGGCTATGTTTCAGGAGGATAAAATATGGGGAGAAGTGAGAGTTGCATAGATGTAGTCATAGATGACGACCACAGACTGATTAACAAGAAGAATTTAGAGAGAAGTTTTATTGGAGAAAGATTTATTGGAAAAGATTTGTTTAGCATTTTATGTTGTATTTGTGGGAGAGAATTTATCTTCAGATGGCCGCAACAGCCAGAAAATGTTCAACAAGATAGATTATCAGGATAAGATGCTTATGAAGTAATATAAAGCATGTAACTTCTAAGTTGGCAAACCAGAATAACTCGAAAAATAAGCTTCACATGAAAAAATGAGTAGAATCCAAAGTTGATTATTTTCAAGGGGGGACATCTGCTGGTGCTAAAATTAGCCCTCCACCCCAGCCCCGTGGGGGTGGGGCAGGAGGCAACTTTAAAATTTCAAATGAGAATCCACATTTTCTATTGCAGAATCAGATTCTACATTAAAAACTATGTACATTTTGTCTTAAACATTTGTTTTGATTCTTGGTAGTTGGCACTGTAATTCAAGAAAATCCATGTTCTCATTTTTGCATGGAAAATGGTTATAGATAAATAAAAAATACTTATTTACGTCATAAATTTTGATTCGCTAAAACTAAAACTCTCCCTATCTCTCCATAGAGTGGGGTTTGAGAGAGAGGAATTAGAGTTTTACAAATGCTGACCCATATATTAATTTTTTCCGCAGATTTGGATAAGTTTTGTTTGTTTTGTGGTCATGAGGCCACACAACTTTTAATTATCAAGCAAATCATCTGACTAGTTAACTAACTAGCCAAACATCCTACTTACTAATGAGTGGACTCATTAACTAACTGAGATGCAAAGGATTTATGGACAACAAGCAGGCTGAAAGTGAGAGGCGAGGGGACTCACTGGAAACAAGTGTCGCAAAATTCATTTGCTTGCAAATATTTGCAAATAATCAACAATAAAATGAAACCAGTTGTTCCTTTTCAGGACTACCAAATCTTAAATGGGAATACGTTCATTTTTAGTTAGCTGGTGGGTTAACCTTCTCCTCAGTGAGTCTTTTACTTTGTTTACTCAGTCAGTTAATGAGTTCACTCATTAGTAAGTAGGATGTTTGATTAGTTAGTTAGCTAGTCAGATGATTTGTTTGATAATTAAAAGTTGTGTGGCCTCATGACCATGAAACAAACAAAACTTACCCGAATCTGCAGAAAAGAATATTATGTGGGTCAACATTTGTAAAACTCTAATTCCTCTCTCTCAAACCCCATCCTAGTTTTGTTGTTGCTGTCGTTGTTGTTGTTGTGGTCTTCAGTCCTGAGACTGGTCTGATGCAGCTCTCCATGCTACTCTGTCCTGTGCAAGCTTCTTCATTTCCCAGTACCTACTGCAGCCTACATCCTTCTGAATCTGCTTAGTGTATTCATCTCTTGGACTCCCTCGACGATTTTTACCCTCCACACTGCCCTCCAATACTAAACTGGTGATCCCTTGATGCCTCAGAACATGTCCTACCAACCGATCCCTTCTTCTAGTCAAGTTGTGCCACAAACTTCTCTTCTCCCCAATCCTATTCAATACTTCCTCATTAGTTATGTGATCTACCCATCTAATCTTCAGCATTCTTCTGTAGCACCACGTTTCGAAAGCTTCTATTCTCTTCTTGTCCAAACTATTTATCGTCCATGTTTCACTTCCATACATGGCAACACTCCATACAAATACTTTCAGAAACGTCTTCCTGACACTTAAATCTATACTCAATGTTAACAAATTTTTCATCTTCAGAAACGCTTTCCTTGCCATTGCCAGTCTACATTTTATATCCTCTCTACTTCAACGATCATCAGTTATTTTGCTCCCCAAACAGCAAAACTCCTTTACTACTTTAGGTGTCTCATTTCCTAATCTAATTCCCTCAGCATCACCCAACTTAATTCGACTACATTCCATTATCCTCGTTTTGCTTTTGTTGATGTTCATCTTATATCCTCCTTTGAAGACATTATCCATTCAATTCAACTGCTCTTCCAAGTCCTTTGCTGCCTCTGACAGAATTACAATGTCATCGGCGAACCTCAAAGTTTTTATTTCTTCTCCATGGATTTTAATACCTACTCTGCATTTTTCTTTTGTTTCCTTCACTGCTTGCTCAATATACAGATTGAATAACATCGGGGAGAGGCTACAACCCTGTCTCACTACCTTCCCAACCACTGCTTCCCTTTCATGCCCCTCGACTCTTATAACTGCCACCTGGTTTCTGTGCAAATTGTAAATAGCCTTTTGCTCTCTGTATTTTACCCCTGCCATCTTCAGAATTTGAAAGAGAGTATTCCAGTCAACATTGTCAAAAGCTTTCTCTAAGTTTACAAATGCTAGAAATGTAGGTTTGCCTTTCCTTAATCTAGCTTCTAAGATAAGTCGTAGAGGCAGTATTGCCTCACGTGTTCCGATATTTCTACGGAATCCAAACTGATCTTCCCCAAGGTCAGCTTCTACTAGTTTTTCCATTCGTCTGTAAAGAATTCACATTAGTATTTTGCAGCCGTGACTTATTAAACTGATAGTTTGGTGATTTTCACATCTGTCAACTCCTGCTTTCTTTGGGATTGGAATTATTATATTCTTCTTGAAGTCTGAGGGTATTTCACCTGTCTCATACATCTTGCTCACCAGATGGTAGAGTTTTGTCAGGACTGGCTCTCCCAAGGTTGTCAGTAGTTCTAATGGAATGTTGTCTACTCCCGGGGCCTTGTTTCGACTCAGGTCTTTCAGTGCTCTGTCAAACTCTTCACGCAGTATCATATCTCCCATTTCACCTTCATCTACATCCTCTTCCATTTCCATAATATTGTCCTCAAGTACATCGCCCTTGTATAGACCCACTTATACTCCTTCTACCTTTCTGCTTTCCCTTCTTTGCTTAGAACTGGGTTTCCATCTGAGCTCTTGATATTCATACAAGCGGTTCTCTTTTCTCCAAAGGTCTCTTTTAATTTTCCTGTAGGCAGTATCTATCTTACCCCTAGTGAGATAAGCCTCTACATCCTTACATTTGTCCTCTAGCCATCCCTGCTTAGCCATTTTGCACTTCCTGTCAATCTCATTTTTGAGACAGTTGTATTCCTTTTTGCCTACTTCATTTACTGCATTTTTATATTTTCTCCTTTCATCAATTAAATTCAATATTTCTTCTGTCAACCAAGGATTTCTACTAGCCCTCGTCTTTTTACCTACTTGATCCTCTGCTCCCTTCACTACTTCATCCCTCAAAGCTACCCATTCTTCATCTACTGTATTTCTTTCCCCCATTCCTGTCAATTGTTCCCTTATGTTCTCCCTGAAACTCTGTACAATCTTTGGTTTAGTCAGTTTATCCAGATCCCATCTCCTTAAATTCCCACCTTTTTGCAGTTTCTTCAATTTTAATCTACAGTTCATAACCAATAGATTGTGGTCAGAGTCCACATCTGCCCCTGGAAATGTCTTACAATTTAAAACCTGGTTCCTTAATCTCTGTCTTACCATTATACAATCTATCTGAAACCTGTCAGTATCTCCAGGCTTCTTCCATGTATACAACCTTCTTTTATGATTCTTGAACCAAGTGTTAGCTATGATTAAGTTGTGCTCTGTGCAAAATTCTACCAGGCGGCTTCCTCTTTCCTTTCTTACCCCCAATCCATATTCACCTACTACGTTTCCTTCTCTCCCTTTTCCTACTGCCAAATTCCAGTCACCCATGACTATTAAATTTTCGTCTCCTTTCACTATCCGAATAATTTCTTTTATTTCGTCATACATTTCTTCAATTTCTTCATCATCTGCAAAGCTAGGTGGCGTATAAACATGTACTACTGTGGTAGGCGTGGGCTTCGTATCTATCTTGCCACAATAATGCATTCACTATGCTGTTCGTAGTAGCTTACCCACATTCCTATTTTCCTATTCATTATTCAACCTACTCCTGCATTACCCCTATTTGATTTTGTGTTTATAACCCTGAAGTCACCTGACTAGAAGTCTTGTTCCTCCTGCCACCGAACTTCACTAATTCCCACTATATCTAACTTTAACCTATCCATTTCCCTTTTAAAATTTTCTAACCTACCTGCCCGATTAAGGGACCTGACATTCCACGCTCTGATCCGTAAAACGCCAGTTTTCTTTATCTTGATAACGATGTCCTCCTGAGTAGTCCCCACCCGGAGATCCGATGGGGGACTATTTTACCTCCGGAATATTTTACACAAGAGGATGCCATCATCATTTAACCGTATAGTAAAGCTAGTTTTAGCGAATAAAAATTTATGAAGCAAATAAGTATTTTTTATTTATCCATAACCATTTTCCACACAAAAATGAGAACATGGATTTTCTTGAATTACAGCGCCAACTACACAAGAATCAAAACAAATGTTTAAGACAAAATGTACATAGTTTTTAATGTAGAATCTGATTCTGCAATAAAAAAATGTGGATTCCCATTTGAAATTTTAAAGTTGCCTCCCACCCCACTCCCAGGCGGCTTGGGTGGTGGGCTAATTTTAGCACCAGCAGATGTCCCCCTCGAAAATAATCAACATTGGATTCTACACATTTTTTCGTGGGAAGCTTATTTTTCGAGTTGTTCTGGTCTGTCAACTTAAAATTTACACCCTGTAAGAGTGGGAGCAGTACTGGAGGAAAGGAAGGATATTCTGCCTGGGGAAGAAAATAGGGACTGTCAAGGAATTAGTTCTGGCTGAGGGGAAGGTAACAGAATACAGAACGAATCATGTACTATGGATTATGTTGATCGTATAGAGTCATGTCTGGAGAATGTGGAGTCCATGACACAAATTGCTTATTATGGCCAATCCATTGGTTTCTCCATTTCCTGTCTAAGAAATCATAAACATCGTGTTGGAAGCAGGGTGAAGCCCCATTCCACCAGTAAATGAAGTCTGCTTTATCATTCTCCAGTTGTGGCATGAGCTGATGTTCCACCTTGTCCAGATACACGTGCCCTGTAATGGACTGTAAACATTAAACTGTTAGATTGCACAGAACACTTTAACTTCTGGTGAATCTTGAATGTGCTCCACAATAGCATGGGGATTCTCTGTTGCCAAGATCTATGCATTGTGTCTATTCATTGTGCCATTCCCAAAAAAAAAAAAATGTTGCTTTATCAATGAAGATGAGTTTCTCATAGAACCCATCCTCTTCCATAAGCTGTGGCAATTGCGCCAAACATTCAAAGTGCCTGACTTCGTCATTTAGAGCCAGGGCAAGTAGCAATTGTAAGCATCAGTCGTTTCCTAAAGATATTCCAAACGTTCAGTTCTCTGCTTGCTCTGTTCATCGACGTCGGTGGGCTATGTGGAAAACTTGCCCAATCGTTTCTTCAATCACTGGAGACCAACCTGTTGTTTTCCTCTTGCAGAGGCATCTTGAAGCTTTAAACTGCTCATACCACTGACAAATGGAGTTGGCTTGGGGTGAACATTTTTGCTGAACTTGGTTCTGAAATGTCAGTGCATTGTTGGCACCTGCCGCCAGCTTGCCTAACTGCTAAATGCTGCACTCTTGTGGCAGGAATCTGAAGTGCGGCTGCAACAATTCAAAACTTGTTGAGGTTTTCTATGAGAGCGCTGGGTTCTGTGATGATATGTCAATTAATGTAGCTACAATGAATTTATGAAATCACTTCAGTCACTTATAATAACCTTGTATAACAAGCTTATGACCCTTACCGAATACTTCAAAACGTCATTTTGATGTGGTCTTCAGTCAAAGACATGTTTGATGCATTATGCATTCTCCAAGCTAGTCTATGCTATTCAAGCCTCTTCCCCTCTTAATAACTACTTAACCAATATCCATTTGAACTTGCTTACTGTATTTATAATTTGGTCTCCCTCTACAGTTTTTGCCCACCACGTGATACTTTGATGCATCAGGATGTGTCCTCTAAACCTAACCCTTTTTCTAGGCTGGCCGCTATGGCTGAGTGGTTCTAGGCACTTCAGTCTGGAACCGTGCGACTACTATGGTCGCAGGTTTGAATCCTGCCTCAGGCATGGATGTGTGTGTGATGTCCTTAGATTGGTTAGGTTTAAGTAGTTCTGAGTTCTAGGGGACTCATGACCTTAGATGTTAAGTTCCATAGTGCTCAGAGCCATTTGAACCTTCTTTTAGTTGAGTTGGGCCATAAATTTCATTTTTCCCCAATTCGATTCAGCTCCCCTCATTAGTTGTCTACCTAATCTTGAATAATTTCCTGTTGCACACATTTAATGAGCTTCTATTCTCTTCTTGTCTGAACTGTTTATCATTCATCTTTCACTTCTATGCAGTACTACTCTTCAGACACATGCATTCAGAAAAGTCTTTCCAACATATACATTTATGTTTGACATTAACTAATTTCTTTTTCCTGAAATGCTTTGTTGTTATTGCCATTCTGCATTCTTCACCCTCTTACCTTTGGCCATCCTCAAACATCATATCTCTTTTGAAGTCAACCTTAATTTAAAGGGTGGCACACTCATTTAAGAACAAATGTTCTTAGGGAAGCGAAATTGGAAATGCTCCATAGGAAGACAGTGAGCATTTGTTTTCCAGACATTTATGATGTGCTTCACTACCTTATCTGTGAAAATAAATCAATGTAAGCAAGGGTATGTGCCAATGCAGCAACAGACAGTGCTGAAGCACAGTCGTAATTTTCCACACATAGGCTGTTGCTGTCACTGTCACAGGACAACAAGGCTAGAATGGTAGAGTTACGTCTCTGCACATAGATGGCAGTCTCGTAATGATCTTGATCTGTGCTGATGCAAACTTCCAGTCATGTAACTAAGGTTTTGGGAGCCCCCTGCACATTAATTTTGGGGATATTATTTAGTATACCTTCAAAGAATTACATTAGACATTCAAACACCTTAATTCAGGTTAAAAGAGACATAAACTTGTTTGTTTATGCATTCCTTGTACAATAAACAATGCCTTCAGTTTTGTGAAGTAAGGCTACATGGTACAGCAAACACATCTTTCTTGTTTGCCTACAATTAGAACTCAAATCATTCTCAACAATGGCATACAAGTTACGAAAGCTAAATGTCCCATATTCAATGCTTAGGAGTATTAAAGCTCTTGATCTGGACTGGAACATGCAGTTTATAAGAAACTTTTTGATTAGCATCAATTTAAAAAATCACGTTTCTGCCATATCTGAAATCAATGGCAGAGTCAAGTACAGCTGAAAAGCTGTGCATACCTCAGAGAGACCACTGTAGTAGGCGAAAAAAGTATTTTCAATATTCATAAATTTTGTTGCTTTCTTCCCAAATTCTTTTGACATAAGTTTTTTGGGCTAGTAAGACCATGCGAAAGATTTATGGTAAAATCTGATTCATAATTCCTAACCAGCTTTTTGCTCATTCCTGAATGACTCCATTTTCTAAGTCAAAAAGATGAACAGGATGTAAGAAAGAAAAACAATTGTTAACATCTTATCTGGTAAAATGCTTGTTTAATTGTTCAGTTAAAATGTCAACAGAAGCAGTGAAAACTGTGGCTTGAAAAGACTTAAGAGTATTCACAATTTTATGATCTGCAGGAAGCTCGTCACTTTATGGGTATGTTTTGAGATCAACTTCGACTCAAGTCTCCTAACTTTTGCTAGGACTTTTGCTGCTTCTAATACAACTTCACTATTGTTTCTTAATGTGACTAGATTGTTTCTTACAGTCTGAAGAAGTTGTCTCCTTATCAACATTAGGGAACTGAATAGTTTGGAAGTTAGGTCAATATTTTCCAAAATGTTATTGTAAGATACGAGAGGCAGGGCAAAATCAAAAGTTTCCTTGTTTTTCATGAAGTTAGAAGCTTCAGCTATCTTTTTTTTGCCAAAGTTTGTACAATATTTTGTTTGATTGATGATAATGAATGAAATCTGAAAGACCATCCAGTTGCAAACAGTTTCTTCAGAGTCATAATAACATGTCAGTCAGTTGCAAGGGTTTTATTAATTCATTGCTATTGAACCACAGAAGCACTACAGAAAACATAAATGCATTGTATTTTCTCATAAAACTGTTGAAATTCAACTATATTCATGATGCAGTCATGTAGTACCTAATGTAATGATGAATAAACTCAGCATTTGGGACCTGTGTTTTAATTCTTCATTGTAAACCTGAGAATTTTCCACTCAAACATGTAGCACCACTGTATCCTTTACCTTTGCACCTGCCCACTTGATACATTGGGGGTTGTGTCAAGAATAAGTGAAAAGAACGGCTCTTCTGGTTGATGCTCTTTGTTTTTGTCTACATTTGCTTCCTAATTTATGCTGATTGGATAAAGTTCGCAATGCTAAGAAGGAACTGTGTGACATAAATGGAAGCTGGTAGGGGTGTTTCTACATCTGAAAGACAAAGTCAATTAAAATTTCGTGCCAGTCACATAAGAGTGGTGCTAGTAGTGCCATTATGAAGATGCAAATCAGGCTTGCTTTAATTACATGCGGTAATGGTCATGAGTGTTAGTTACCTTTGAGGTTGGACGTGATGAGTTATTGATAGTCGAAAATGCTTTTAAGGCAACAAAGAAGTCATAATCAACACCTCACTGAGTTTGAACAAGGTCTTGTAATAGGGCTACAATAAGCTGGATGTTCCTTCTGCGATATTGCAGATAGACGTGGCAGGAATCTAGCCACTGTACATAATCACTGTCAGTGGTGATCAGAGAATGTACGGTTGCAAGATGACTGGGCTCCGGACAGCTACACTATGTGATCAAAAGTATCCAGATGCCAAACGGCATCCTGATTGGTGTAAGGAAGGTAAACATTGGATGACTGAACAGTGGAAAAACATTGTGTGGAGTGACAAATCATGGGACACAGTGTGGCAATCCTATGGCAGGGTGTCGTTACAGTGAATGCACGGTGAACGTCATCTGCCAGCATGTGTAGTGCCAACAGTAAAATTCGGAGATGATGGTGTTATGGTGTGGTTGTGTTTTTCATAGAGTTGGCTTGCACCCCTTGTTTTGCATGGTACTATCACAGCACAGGCCTACATTGATGTTTTAACACTTTCGCTGCGGCCGACGCTTATAAGCGTCAAAACAAGCCACGAGCCAGTGCGGTTGACGCTTATAAGCGTCTGCGCTCACTGTCGGATTACTCAGTTCAGTTGCAGCGTGTAAACTTTTGTTTTGTGTGGTCAGTTATCGAACGTATATTGCTGGTAACGGCGGCTAATGAACCGACACCTGAATCTTCCAATGTGAAAAGGAGCAGAAAAAGTGTTACATTCACAGAGGAATAGTCACTTAATGTATTAGACGACAGTGATTTTCTGTGTAGTGAGGACGAGGCATACCACGGAGATCGTCATTCAGAGGCTGCAAAAGAATTGCAGAGTGATGATAGCGTGGAAGCACAGCTTTCGAATCTGTTTCGTGACAGTTCCGAATCTGACGATACAGATCACAACGATTGTGTGGGAATCGACGACGAAAAAGATCCCGACCGGTCACACAGAGATAATGCAGGTGAGTCCCGGCATAAAGAACCACATAATATGAAGTATCACCATTTACGAAGTAAGAAGTTCTGCAAATTCATCCTGCTGGCTCAATTCTCCCATGGATTTCTTCAGATTATTGGTAACATACGAATTGTTGCAACTTGTAGGTGACGAAACGAACGATAACGCAATCAACATATTGCTGAGCGAAAATACAAAAGAGGAATCTAGGATCTGTAAATGGAAACCTCTAAGTGTAGGCGTCATCATTAAGTCAGTATAGAACATGATCCTACAGATCTTACAAGGTCTTGAGGTCGGCCTGTAACTCAGGTGTCTTAGGAGCGTCGGCTCCGAGCGGTACCTGCCGTTTCAGAGAGTTACCGGCCCGCACTCGCACGTTGCCGGGCCGCACTGGAGAGTTGCGCGCCTGCACCGATGCCGCAGCGAAAGTGTTAAGCACCTTCTTGCTTCCCACTGTTGAAGAGCAATTCGGGAATGGCGATTGCATCTTTCAACATGATTGAGCACCTGTTCATAATGCATGGCCTGTGGTGGTGCGGTGGAGTAGTTACACGGCAATAACATCCCTGTAATGGAATGTCCTGCACAGAGTCCTGACCTGAATGCTATAGACCACCTTTGGCATGTTTTGGAGCGCTGACTTCGTGCCAGACTTCACCGACCGACATCGATACCTCTCTTCAGTGCAACATTCCATGAAGAATGGGCTGCCATTCCCCAAGAAACCTTCCGGCACCTGACTGAATGTATGTCTGCGAGAGTGGAAGCTGTCATCAAGGCTAGGTGTAGGCCAACACCATGTTGAATTCCAGCATCACCGATGGAGGGCGCCACAAACTTGTAAGGCATTTTCAGCCAGGTGTCCCGATACTTTTGATCATGTAGTGTATGTGGCATTACCAAGAGGGAAGACCATCGTTTCGACATATGGTTCCGGTGCATCGTACTGCATCTGCAGCAACAATTTAAGCAGCAGATGGCACCTCAGGGACGCAAGGAACTCTTACAAACCAGTTACTTGAAGGATAGCTCTGAGCCATACAACCTGTGGTGTGCATTCCACTGACCCCAAACCATTGCCTTTTGTGATTTCAGTAGTGTCAAGCCAGAGCTCATTGGTGGGCTGGGTGGAGGTCTGTTGTGTTGTCTGACGAAAGTTTGTTCTGCCTCAGTGCCAATGATGGCCGTTTGTTGGTCATTTGAGGGCCTGCAAGAAACCTGCTACGTGCTAAACACACTGTACCTACACCTGAACTCATGGTCCAGGGTTTGACTTCGTATGACAGCAGGAACACTCTCGTGACTATCCGACACACTCTGAGTGCAAATTTGTACGCCAGTCTGATGATTCGATGGGGTATTTTCGAACAGGATACCATTCGCCCAGATACCGAACATGCTCTACAGAGCATTGACATATTGCCTTGGCCTGCTCGAACACCAGAACTGTCTCCAATCAAGCACATATGGGACATCATCAGCTGACAACTCCAGCGTCATCCACAAACAGCGTTAACCGTCCTTGTATTGATCGACCAAGTGCAACAGGCATGGAATTCCGTCCCATAAATTGACATCCAGCATGTGTACAACACAATGCATGCACATTTGCCTACTTGCATTCGACATTCTGGTGGTTACATTGGTTATTCACATACCAGCATTTCACATGTGCAGTGGGTTATCTTGTGCTTACCTTGCAATGTTAATCACTTAAATATGTTACCCAGACAAATGTATTCTGAAATTTCATTATTCTACATTAATTACTTTTTATTTTTGTGATTTTTTTTCCATCACTGTATAATATGGAAAATGGTTCTACTCAAGGCAGAACCACATTTTGCACGCTATATAGAATGACTCGGGTTTAATTTCACTGATGACGTGCTCTAAAACACAACTGTTTAATGCTTGTATCTCATTTTGAATTTGTGAGCTCAATGTTTTTAGTTTTTTCACTTGAAAGATGTGTCTTCATGACTCTGTTCACCTATTTCAGATTCACCATTTACATGGAAAGCAATTTGACACAGACATAATGTCTTTGTTACATTCAGTATTCTAGAAATTACACCTTCATTAGGCCAAACCCTTCATCCAAAAGTGTATCAACGGTTTTGACATGTTTCCACATGGTTTAAATAATACACGCATTTAAATATGTAGTGCAAGTTTCAATTATTTTTATTCTCTTGCTTATATATTGCCAATCATTAATTTGCCCATCATGCCATCCATTTTCTCTATATGTGAATAACCAGCACGCTATATAATATACTGCAGTTTAACTAAGGGAATAACATGGTCAAAATTGTTCAAATTCTGATCTGTTTCAGTATAATAATAATCACAGCGAAACCATCTTTTGGTCTCAGTGTATGTGGCTATAGGACTCTGAGGCCTGCAAGGCAGCTATTTAAATTTTTAGTTTAGTTTCTTCATTCAGTTTACTTTGGAATAATCCTCTGTCAGTGCTAAAAGATGGATTTCTCTGATTATACCCAATTAATTTTCACAGCTAGTATCATGTCCTACACGAACTTTCAAACAGTTGGAATCTTCCCCCGTTTCATTTTGGCAACCGCACTGACCTCCATGTTCAACTTTTGAGTCCTCAGACTTTTTTTTACTTCAGTTTCCTTACTAATTTTAACTCACACCTGTTCTTGGTGTGCAGCTGATCGCTGGAAAATTGTATCTATCTTCATTATCTTTTATAACTTTTTTGTCTGACAGGCTTTTATTTCTCTCTTTTGAGGACCACTTAAATATGACATGTTTCTAGACATTGTGGTTTTAATGTAATGCAGACGTTTAAGATCAGTCCATTTAAGAGAAACAAGTAATACGTTTTACGTTAATGTAAGCAAAGCTTAGAAGAAGAGGAATAAACTACTACATTATATGGATAATAAGTGTTGTTGTTGCGCTGTTGTGGTCTTCACTCCGAAGACTGGTTTGATGCAGCTCGCCATGCTACTCTACACTGTGCAAGCCTCCGAATAAATGCTGCAACGTACATTCTTCAGAATCTGCTTAATGTAATCATCTCTTAGTCTTTCTGTACAGTTTCTACCTCCCACACTTCCTTCCAATACCAAACTGGTGTTTCCTTTATGTCTCAGAATATGTCATATCAACCGATCCCTTCTTTCAGTCAAGTTGTGTGACAAAGTTTTTGTTTTCCCAATTCTATTCAGTACATTCCTCATTAGTTACGTGATCTATCCATCTAATCTACAGCATCCTTCAATAGCACCACATTTGAAAAGCTTCTGTTCTCTTCTTGTCTAAACTGTTTATTCTCCATGTTTCCCTTCTATACATTGCTATACAACAGACAATCACCTTCAGGAAAGGCTTCCTAACACTTACGGCTATATCGGATGTTAACAAATTTCTCTTCTTCAGAAACGCTTTTCTTGCCATTGTCAGCCTGCATTTTGTATCCTCCCTGCTCTGGTCATCATCAGTTATTTTGCTGCCCAAATAGAAAAACTTATCTACTACTTTTTAGTGTCTCGTTACCTAATCTAATTCCCTCAGCATCACCTGATTCAATTTGACTGCATTCCATTATTCTTGTCTTACTTTTGTTGATGTTCATCCTGTATCCTTGTCTAAAGATACTGTCCATTCCTTTTAGCTGCTTCTCTAAATTCTTTGCTCTTCTAACAGAATTAAAATGGCATAGGTGAACCTCAAAGTGTTTATTTCTTCTCCCTGAACTTTAATTTCTACTCCAAATTTTTCTTTGGTTTTCTTTACTGCTTGCTCAGTGTACAGATTGTATAACATCTGGGATAGTCTACAACCCTGTATCACTCCCTTCTCAACCAGTGTTTCCTTTTCATGTCCTTGACTCTTATAAATTCCGTCTGGTTTCTATACGAGTTATAGACAGCCTATCGCTCCATATGTTTTACACCTGCTACATTTAGAATTTCAGAGAGTATTCAAGTGAACATTAACAGAAGCCTTCTCTAAGTCTACAACTGCTATAAACATAGGTTTGCCTTTCGGTAACCTATCTTCCAAGATAATTCGTAGGGTCAGTATTGCCTTGTGTGTTCCTACATTTCTCTGAAATCAAAACTGATCTTCCTCGAGGTCGGCTTCTACCAGTTTTCCCATTCTTCTGTAAATAATTCATGTTAGTATTTTGCAACTGCAACTTATTGAACTGATAGTTTGGTAATTTTCGCACCCGTCAGCAACTGTTTCTTTGGAATTGGAATTATTAAATTCTTCTTGAAGTCTGAGGATGTTCCTCCTGCCTCATCATCTTGCACACCAGATGGTAGAGTTTTGTCCTTACATTTGTCCTGTAACCATTCGTTCTTAGCCATTTTGCACTTCCTGTGAATCTCATTTTTTAGACATTTGTATTTCCTTTCACCTCCTTCATTTGCTGTATTTTTGTATTTTATCCTTTCATCAATGATATTCAACATCTCCTATGATATCCAATGATTTGTACTAGGCCTTGTCTTTTGATCTGTTTGATCTTCTGCTGCCTTCAGTATTTTAGCTCTTAAAGTTACCCATTCATCTTCTACTGTATTCCTTCACTCCTTTCTGGTCAATTGTTGGTAATGCTCCCTCTGAAACTCTGAATTACCTCTGGTTCTTTCAGCCTATTCAGGTCCCGTCTCCTTAAATTCCCAGCTTTTTGCAGTTTCTTCAGTTTTAATCTGTAGCTCATAACTAATAAATTGTGGCCAGAGTTCACATCTGCCCTATGGAAATGCCTTACAGTTTAAAATCTGGTTCCGAAATCTCTTTTTTACCATTATGGGATCTACTTGAAACCTTCCAGTGTCTCTAGGTCTCTTCCAAGTATACAACCACCTTTCATGATTCTTAAACGAAATAGTAGCTGTGATCAAGTAGAGCCCTGTGCAAAATTCTACCAGTTGGCTTCCTCTTTCATTCCCCAAACCACTATTTTTCCTTCTTCCTTTTCCTACTATCAAATTCCAGTCCCTCAATACAAATGTTTCTCCCTTAAGTATATGAATAACTTCTTTTATCTCATCATATATATCTTCAATCTCTTCATATCAAGTGAGGTGGTGCAGTGGTTAGCGCACAGACCCTTGTCGGGAGGACGACTGTTCAAACCCGCATCTGACTATCGTGATTTAGGTTTCCCATGATTTCTCTAAATCGCTTAAGGCAAATGGTTCCTTCAAAAGGGCATGGCCACTTTTCTTCTCCATCCTTCCCTAATCAGAGCTTCTGCTCCGTCTCTAATGACCTCATTCTCGACGTGGCGTTAAACAATAATTAATCTCCTCCTCTTCAATCTCCATCATCTGCAGAGGTAACTGGTGTATAAACTTGTACTACTGTGGTAGGAGTGGACTTCGTGTCTATTTTCGCTATGATAATGCATTCAGTAGGCTGTTCATAATAGCTTAATCGCATTCCTATTTTGTTATTCATTATTAAACCCATTCCTGCATTACTCACTTCTATGTGACTTTGTATTCATAACCATGTATTGACCTGAGCAGAAGTCCTCTTCCTCCTGCTACAGAACTTCACTAACTCCCACTGTACGTGACTTCAACTTATCCATTTCCCTTTTCAAATATTCTAACCTACCTGCTCGATTAAGCGATGTGACATTCCACCCTCGTATCCATAGATGAGTTTTGTTTCTTCTGATGACTACATCCTCCCGAGTAGTCCCCGCCCGGAGATATGTATGACGAACTATACCACCACCGGAACATTTTACCCAAGAGGACGCCATCATCATTTAAGGATACAGCAGAGCTACATGCCCTTGGGAAAAATTACAGCTGTAGTTTCTCCTTGCTTTGAGCCCTTCGCAATTACCAGCATAACAAGGCCGATTTAGTTGATGTTACAAGGCGAGATCAGTCATTCATCCAAACTGTTGCCTCTGCAACTACTGAAAAGGCTGGTGCCCCTCTTCAGGAATCATCCGTTTGTCTGGCCTCTCAACAGATACCCCTCCATTGCAGTAATGGAAATGAGCATTTGGAGTCATTGGCCGGGAGGCCCCTTATGGGGCAAGTATCGCTGAGGCACACAAGCCACCAGTGATAGAACTGTAAGGTCCGAGTCACTCTCTTTTAGCAGTTTACCTGCACTGTAACACTGCGTTCGTCACAAAATAACTTAAGGGAATGTTAGGAGGAAAGCTTACTGTTGTCAACATCAGCTGAAGGAAATACACAATGAAGCAATACAGAGCGCTATGCCTGAAACGGTGTAAGTTGATTCCTGATGGTTACACCGGGCTGAGCATGGCAGCTTTGCGGGCCTACCTCAACCAATAATGTAACGTGATTTAGTCGATGTCTCTATGGCAACTTCTCACTGTTGTCACAGCTCCACAGACAGCTACTGTTTTCTCCTGCACCCTTTAGCTGTGAATCCTGCAAGCACATTAATGTTTTTTTTTTTTTTTTTTTTCACTTCCAGAAGTGGAGTCTGCTGTTCGAGATGCAGCCCATTGATAGTCGCTATTCTATACAGCCAGTTATCAAACTGTTCCGGCAGCAATCAAGGGAAGCATCCTGAAAACCTTGGTCGGAACCGCCGGACTGAAACCATATTACTTTATTTGTGGCACATCATTCTTCATTGAGGATGTTGTCGCAGCCAAAAATTAAAATGTTGTGTATGTGTGAGGAGTATATGGCTTTGAACACTATGAGACTTAACATCTGAGGTCATTAGTCCCCTAGAACTTAGAACTACTTAAACCTAACTAACCTAAGGACATCACACACATCCATGCCCGAGACAGGATTCGAACCTGTGACAGTAGTGGTCACGTGGTGTCAGACTGATGCTCCTAGAACTGCTCCACCAAGGAGTATAAGTGTTGTATGTGTTACTGAACAGAGTGAAGAGTTGCTGACGTGTACCGGTGGCTGCCAATGTATGCTTCAACTAGTTATACCTAGGATGCAAAACAAACCAAGAGGTCTTTCGTGCATGCGTAACAAACAAATAAATGTACAAAGTAACTAAAAGGAAGTCCATTTAAAAGTGTGGATGTTTAAAATGATTCAGCTGAATATGATAATGCAAGATTAAAAAGAAAGTTTGGCCATATGCAAAATGTATCAGTCTTCTGACAGTTTACAGCTGGTCAGAATTCGACAGAAAAAATTAATTATCGAAATCAATCAAAATTGAAAACATTGTGATGGTTCAAAAATTAATATTATAAAGGAAGAAAATGGGATAAAATTCGAGGTAGTGCATATTGTCCTGTTTTTCTCATATTCCAGTTTTTGTTTTGACTCGAATAGTAACTAACAAAAATGAAAATGAAACAGGAACGGACGTAAATTAACGAAAAGAAGTAAATTACAAGAGTATTTCATTAAAATAAATAACAGATACCCTAATTTGTAGCAGGAACGTGGTGAAGTGCAGAGGCCGCCGCTAGATGGCACAGGGTACTCGGTAGTTGCGTGTTGCTTTCTCTTGGCTACCATACAGTTTTCGTTGTGCTGTGCAATACAGCGGCGCGCTGCCCCATGTGACGCGAGTCCTCAGAGCTCTGCTGATGACGCCGGCACTCCTGGTCTCTGCAAGCCTTCGACGGTGCATCATAAAACTTCTCACTAGGAACTCGAATGTTAGGCAATAAGCTCTTCAAATATTTCGAAATAAGAGTATTGTTTGAAGACACTTTGCTCATTAAAAACACACATGGATTTCGTCTCTTGCTACCATTAATTTCAAGTTCCTCCAAAATGTTGAGGTATCTACTTTTCGAGCGGTTTGCAAAATTTTCAAATGGTGTGCTATGTCAGTTGTCTGTTTTCCTGCTTTCTTAAAATGATCAACTTTAAACTAGGATGAGCAGACGTCCTGGTTTTCACACAAATGACCTGGTGTCCCAACACGCAGTTGTCGCCATTTTTCATCGAGAAAGACAAAGTGTGCAACAGTGTTTCTCATTTAATTCAATATTTGAGAAATCGAGTTTCCTAGGAGCAGAACGTGTAAGTAGGCTGTTTAGGTTTTTATGTTGGTAACGCCCCGTAGTGCTCTGTATGAAAATCTGTTACTGTGCTGTGTGCAGTCTGTGGCTGTTTGGCATTGTTGGAATATTCGCTATTGTAGTGTTGGGTAGTTGGATGGCAACAGCGCGTAGCGTTGCACATTTGGAGGTGAGCCGCCAGCAGTGGTGTATGTGGGGGGAGAGATGGCAGAATTCTGAGAGTGGACGATCTGGAAATGTGTGACTTTTAACATAGGGGGCTTATGTAGGGATTTTACTAAAGAGGATCAGGTAGTGATTGTGGGTGGGGCTGGTTATAGTATTGATAGGGATGGGGAGTATGACATAGATGGTGACCTGGAAAAGATAGCCACTCAGGCTGGCAACACAAATGTGCATTTCGTGGAACTGTTTCAGCGTCATGATCGGTCTCATCTTAATACAGCCGTCAGGCGTAATAACATGAGACTTGATGGTGCGCTGATGACAGAAGGCATGAGTCACGTTTCAGTGGTGTCAGTGGAGTCTATCAGCAGGACGGGTTTCACTAGACATGGCTTGCACCTCAACAGGTATGGAAAGGGGAGGTTGGCAAAGCTTATAGGTGACAGCATAGGTGGGGGTGGTGGGATCGCTCATGGGAAAATTCCAGTAGTTGTGGGTGTTAGAGCTGTACCTTTTTTAGATTGAAGTCAGCTGATAGGTATTTGTGCTTAAGGGAAGTCTCTCTAACAAAGAAACCACTTTCGACAAAGCTTAGGTATCCGATTAATGAGGGAATTAGTATATTTCATCAAAATATACAAGGTATTAGAGATAAAGTTAGTGAACTGCTTATAGATGTTGACTCTGAAATTATTGGTATATCTGAACACTTCTTAAATAAGGAGATAATTCAGAGGCTTCCTTTAACAGGATACAGGTTGGCTGGCAGCTTTTCTAGGAGCTCTTTGCGGTGTGGGGGAGTAGCCATGTATGTGAAAAACGGTATCCCATTTGAGTCAATTGATGTTTCAAAGTACTGCATTGAAAAGGTGTTTGAATGTTGTGCAGGTGTGGTTAAATTTAGTGGAGCTAAACTTCTTACTGTTGTATTTATAGATCTCCAGACTCCGATTTCACAACATTTTTGCTAAAGCTAGAGTAGGTTCTTGGTTCACTTTATAGGAAATACAAAAAGTTAGTTATATGTGGTGACTTCATTATTAATTGTATAAGTGATTGTGCAAGGAAAAGGATGCTGGTAGACCTCCTTAATTCATATAATCTTATGCAAACCGTATTCTTTCCAACGAGAGTGCAAGGGAACAGTAGAACAACCATAGACAAAATTTTTGTTCATTCGTCATTACTAGAAGGGCATTCTGTTAGCAAAAAGGTGAATGGCCTTCCAGATCATGATGCACAAATTTTAAGTCTAAAAGATTTTTGTGCTGCAACACATGTTAAATATAGTTACCAACGTTTTAGGAAAACTGATCCAGTTGCTGTAGAGACTTTTGTAAACCTTATCAAGGAACAAGAGTGGCAAGATGCTTATAGTGCTGATACAGTAGACGATAAATACAAAACTTTCCTCAAGACTTTTCTCGTGCTCTTTGAAAGTTGCTTTCCGTTAGAACGTTCAAAACAGGGTACTAGCACAAACAGGCAGCCTGGGTGGCTGACTAAAGGGATAAGAATATTTTGTAGAACAAAGTGGCAATTATATCAAAACGTTAGAAACAGTCACAATCTAAATGCAGCAGCCCATTACAAACAGTATTGTAAGGTGCTTAAAAAAGTTATTAGGAAGGCAAGAAGTATGTGGTATGCAGATAGAATAGCTAAGTCTCTGCAGAGACAGGTCGAGGATATACACTCCTGGAAATTGAAATAAGAACACCGTGAATTCATTGTCCCAGGAAGGGGAAACTTTATTGACACATTCCTGGGGTCAGATACATCACATGATCACACTGACAGAACCACAGGCACATAGACACAGGCAACAGAGCATGCACAATGTCGGCACTAGTACAGTGTATATCCACCTTTCGCAGCAATGCAGGCTGCTATTCTCCCATGGAGACGATCGTAGAGATGCTGGATGTAGTCCTGTGGAACGGCTTGCCATGCCATTTCCACCTGGCGCCTCAGTTGGACCAGCGTTCTTGCTGGACGTGCAGACCGCGTGAGACGACGCTTCATCCAGTCCCAAACATGCTCAATGGGGGACAGATCCGGAGATCTTGCTGGCCAGGGTAGTTGACTTACACCTTCTAGAGCACGTTGGGTGGCACGGGATACATGCGGACGTGCATTGTCCTGTTGGAACAGCAAGTTCCCTTGCCGGTCTAGGAATGGTAGAACGATGGGTTCGATGACGGTTTGGATGTACCGTGCACTATTCAGTGTCCCCTCGACGATCACCAGTGGTGTACGGCCAGTGTAGGAGATCGCTCCCCACACCATGATGCCGGGTGTTGGCCCTGTGTGCCTCGGTCGTATGCAGTCCTGAGTGTGGCGCTCACCTGCACGGCGCCAAACACGCATACGGCCATCATTGGCACCAAGGCAGAAGCGACTCTCATCGCTGAAGACGACACGTCTCCATTCGTCCCTCCATTCACGCCTGTCGCGACACCACTGGAGGCGGGCTGCACAATGTTGGGGCGTGAGCGGAAGACGGCCTAACGGTGTGCGGGACCATAGCCCAGCTTCATGGAGACGGTTGCAAATGGTCCTCGCCGATACCCCAGGAGCAACAGTGTCCCTAATTTGCTGGGAAGTGGCGGTGCGGTCCCCTACGGCACTGCGTAGGATCCTACGGTCTTGGCGTGCATCCGTGCGTCGCTGTGGTCCGGTCCCAGGTCGACGGGCACGTGCACCTTCCGCCGACCACTGGCGACAACATCGATGTACTGTGGAGACCTCACGCCCCACGTGTTGAGCAATTCGGCGGTACGTCCACCCGGCCTCCCGCATGCCCACTATACGCCCTCGCTCAAAGTCCGTCAACTGCACATACGGTTCATGTCCACGCTGTCGCGGCATGCTACCAGTGTTAAAGACTGCGATGGAGCTCCGTATGCCACGGCAAACTGGCTGACGCTGACGGCGGCGGTGCACAAATGCTGCGCAGCTAGCGCCATTCGACGGCCAACACCGCAGTTCCTGGTGTGTCCGCTGTGCCGTGCGTGTGATCATTGCTTGTACAGCCCTCTCGCAGTGTCCGGAGCAAGTATGGTGGGTCTGACACACCAGTGTCAATGTGTTCTTTTTTCCATTTCCAGGAGTGTAGAATCAGTGCGTAGTGGGAATGTCCGTGTTACTGATCAGTCGCATATATGTACAGTATTTAATAATCACTTTCTGAATACAGCAGGTGAACTAAATAGAAACCTAGTCCCAACAGGGAATCATATAGCGCTCGTAGAAAAAAGTGTTCCGAGACTGTTACCTGAAATGCTCCTCCATGATACTGACAAGAGGGAGATTGAGTTAATAATTAAATCACTAAAGACCAAGAACTCTCATGGATATGATGGGGTATTTAGCAGAATACTGAAGTATTGTTCCATGTATGTTAGCCCAGTACTTAGCCATATCTGTAGCTTTTCCTTTAGGAGTGGTCGGTTTCCTGACCGATTAAAGTACTCGGTAGTGAAGCCACTTTATGAAAAGGAAGACAGGGATAATGTTGACAATTATAGACCTATTTCTATGCCATCGGTGTTTGCTAAAGTTATCGAGAGGGTTGTATATACAAGGTTACTGCAGCATTTAAATTCACATAATTTGCTGTCAAATGTACAGTTTGGTTTTAGAAATGGCTTAACAACTGAAAATGCTATAGTCTCTTTTCTCTGTGAGGTTTTGGACGGATTAAATAAAAGGTTGCGAATGTTAGGTGTTTTCTTTGATTTAACGAAGGCTTTTGACTGTGTTGACCATAAAATATTACTGCAGAAGTTGGAACATTATGGAGTAAGGGGAGTAGCTTACAATTGGTTCACCTCTTACTTTAAGATCAGAAAGCAGAAGGTAATTCTCCGCAATATTGAGAGTGGTAATGATGTTCAGTCCCAATGGGGCACTGTTAAATGGGGCATTCCCCAGGGGTAGGTGCTGGGGCCACTACTGTTTCTTATTTATATAAATGATATGCCTTCTAGTATTACAGGTGATTCAAAAATATTTCTGTTTGCTGATGACACCAGCTTGGTAGTGAAGGATCTTGTGTGTAATATTGAAACATTATCAAATAAAGTAGTTCATGAAATAAGTTCGTGGCTTGTGGCAAATAATTTGATGCTAAATCACAGTAAGACTCAGTTTTTACAGTTTCTAACTCACAATTCAACAAGAACTGATATTTTAATCAGACAGAATGGGCATGTTATAAGCGAGACGGAACAGTTCAAATTCCTAGGTGTACGGATAGATAGTAAGCTGTTGTGGAAAGCCCATGTTCAGGATCTTGTTCAGAAACTAAATGCTGCTTTATTTACCATTAGAACAGTATCTGAAATAAGTGACATTTCAACACGAAAAGTAGTCTACTTCGCATATTTTCATACACTTATGTCATATGGTATTATTTTTGGGGTAATTCTTGTGATTCAAAAAGGGTATTTTTGGCTCAAAAACGGGCTGTTCGAGCTATGTGTGGTGTAAGTTTGAAAATCTCTTGTCGACCCCTATTCAATAGTCTGGGAATTTTGACATTGCCCTCACAGTATATATTTTTTTTAATGTCGTTTGTTGTTAGCAATATTAGCTTATTGCCAAAAGTTAGCAGCTTTCACTCAGTTAATACTAGTCAGAAATCAAATCTGCATGTGGAATGCACTTCCTTGACTCTTGTGCAGAAAGGAGTGCAGTATTCTGCTGCATTCATTTTCAATAATCTACCACAAGAACTCAAAAATCTTAGCAGTAGCCCAAACACTTTTAAGTCTAAACTGAAGAGTTTCCTCATGGCTCACTCCTTCTATTCTGTCGAGGAGCTCCTGGACGAGCTAAAAAATTAAGCAAATTCCAGTGTTACATTCTTGATTTTCTGTATTTAAACTAAGGACTTGTCGCCTGAATATGTTTCTTATATTTCATTTTATCTGTTTCTACAGTCTACAACTGAATATGTTCCTTACATTTAATTTTATCTGTTTCTGCAATCGTGTTATAATTTCATGTATTGACTCGTTCCATGACCATGGAGACTTCTCCTTAATGTGGTCCCACGGAACAATAAATAAATAAATACTGTATATCATGAACTGGTATACATATGATGACTTTTGAATATTATTAAGGTAAATACATTGTTTGTTCTCTATCAAAATCTTTCATTTGCTAACTATGCCTATCAGTAGTTAGTGCCTTCAGTAGTTAGAATCTTTTATTTAGCTGGCAGTATTGGCGCTCACTGTATTGCAGTAGTTCGAGTAACGAAGATTTTTGTGAAGTAAGTGATTCATGAAAGGTATAGGTTATTGTTATTCAGGGCCATTCTTTTGTAGGGATTATTGAAAGTCAGATTGCGTTGTGCTAAAAGAATATTGTGTGTCAGTTTAGTGATGATCAGAATAAGTAAAGAGAGAAATGTCTGAGTACGTTCAGTTTTGCTCAGCTGTTAGAAAATCAAATAACGTAGAGGTTTTCCAGCACTGTCATTTATAAAATTTTTCTAAGGGGATGTTTCAAAGTTATAGAAACATATATTTTTACAATACTCCCTATAGGCCTACGCATTTGCTTTAACTCATCTTATGCCTATACCAGGTGTAGAAGTATGAAACCGGAATTTCCCCGTCAGTGTAGGGTCTGTGAGACCTAGAGAGCCTATATAGGGAGACCGGACGATACGACGGCCATTTTTCTGCCAAACTGCGGGCGGGACTTTTGAATGGCCAGTGATGGAGTACACACTCACCGATCAAAAGCACAAGACAATATGGCGAAATCATTTGTTAAATGCCTTTGTTTATAAGAATAATGTGTTATAATAATTTTCACACAGCCAATTTACAGATCTGTTTTCAAATTTAACTATGTATAATGCAAGTTGTTTTATTAGATAACAGTACTTGGTTGGTGTCCACAAGGCTTCTGTTTGATTTATCTCAGCCCTGTTGACTGCGACTGCCCACTGCTTTCGTCTTTCTTCATTGCATGGAAATGCTAACATGCGAAATCCACCTCGCCTCTATTGGAACAACCAAATGCAGCACAACCTGGCATCGTTTACAAACGTCTGCAGAACGAATTACAGATGTCAAAAACTATACCGTACAATTACTAACGTGTTTACTTCAAACATGTAGGCCTACCGACTTCATCACAAAACGCATCATTATTTCAACTCGTATTTAAGATCTCAAATGCTAATTACGTACTAAAAACGATATACAACTAAATCGAACATGCATGCACAACGCATAACAAGTCTCTCAATAATTCAAATACCTTTTAATCGTTTCCAAAAGTCCTCTGAACTTCAATCCAACTCAAAAGCACGGCTAACATAGGAAGCGCGAGAGACGTTTGGCGCCATTTTTCTGCCAAAGCTAATCAACCAATCACGGGCAACTTCACCTATGGCCACTCTCTCTGTATACAGGCTCTCTAGTGAGACCGCGCCTGCAGTGCCATCTGCTTCCTGTAATGGTTGACGACGAATGTCAACACACAGTAACTAAAGCTCCATACATTGGTGTCTGTTTCAAACCCGTAAACATATTGCGTTTTGTGCCTACGAACTACGAATTGCGGACAGCAGTGGTTTCATGTTACATTTGTAAAAAACAGCTGCAGAATCGCATCGAATGGTTGTCGAAACTTTCGGTGAGCATGCTCTTCGGAAAACACAGTGTTTCGAGTGGTTCAAAAAATCCAAAAGTGGTGATTTTGACGTGACCATCGAAAAAGTTTGATGACAACAAATTGCAGGCCTTATTGTATGAAGATGATACTCAGACTCAACAGGAACTCCCGGAACCATTGAATGTGACGCAAAAGCAGTTTCTCTTCAGTTGAAAACTATAGGAAAGTTGCAGGAAGTCGGAAAACGGGTTCTGCGTGATCTGAATGAAACACAGCAAACAAATCGAATGACCAGTTGTGAAATGCTGCTCGACAGATACAAAAGAATGTCGCATCTTCATCGAATAGTGAGAGGTGCTGAAAAATGGATATATTCTGAGAATCCTATGTGTCGTAAATCATGGGTGAATCCAGGTAAACCATCAACATCCACTGCAAGACCAAATCGCTTTGGGAAGAAGACAATATTCTGGGTTTGGTGGGGTCAGAAGGGTGTCATCTGTTATGAGCTGCTAAAATGTAGTGAAACCGTTAACACTATGCAGTATATCAAATCAGACTTTCAAAGCAGTGCGTTCAATTAACAATATAAATATTGCAAACTTTAGGGAAAGCCTACAGCAGCTAGACTGGGATGAAGTGTATAAGGAACCCGATGCAAACTTCAAATATAACTTATTTCATGATACATTTTTAAGGGTATTTGAAAATTGTTTTCCCAAGAAAATTGTTAAACATAATTCCAAGAAAACATATAAAAAACCTTGGCTAACTAAAGGAATAAGAATATCTTGCAACTGTAAAAGAGAACTGTATCTAACAGCAAGAGGGAGTACTGACCCCGAAATTGTTCAATATTATAAAAACTATTGTGCGATACTAAGAAAAGTTATTAAAAAGTCCAGCAGCATGTGTATCATGTCTGAGATCAGTAACTCTGATAATAAAATTAAAGCAATTTGGAATATTATTGAAAGGGAAACAGGGCAACCAAGAGCACAGGAAGACTTTAGTGCCATAAAACTGAATGACAAGTGTACTAACAAACAATCAGAAATTGAAAATATTTTCAATAATAATCTTTTAAATGTTGTGGAGAAAATAGGATCTAGATCTTCACTAGAAGAGGCAAGGCTACTAACAGAAGAGACCATACCTGTGCAACAACTGTGAAACAACTGTAACTCCACCAACCTCTCCCTCTGAAATCAGTAAAATAATAAACTCACTGAAAAGTAAAAGCTTTACGGAATTAATGGCATGTCCAGCAAGGTACTTAAAGCTTGTTCCCCACAGATAAGTAGGATTCCCAGCCACATATGTAATAGCTCTTTGGAGCAGGGTGTTTTCCCCGATAGACTGAAATATGCCAATGTAAAACCATTGCATAAAAAGGGGGATACGTCGGATGTCAATAACTACTGCCCAATCTCTCTTCTGACGGCTCTATCAAAAATTTTTGAGGAAGTAATGTATTCAAGAGTAGCCTCCCATATTTGCAAAAATAAAGTACTAACAAAATGTCAGTTTGGATTTCAGAAAGGCTTTTCAACAGAAAATGCTATATACGCTTTCACTGATCAAATATTAAATGCTCTGAATAACCGGACATCACCCATTGATATTTTTTGTGATCTCTCAAAGGCCTTTGATTGTGTAAATCATGGAATTCTTTTAGATAAGCTAAATCATTATGGTTTGAGTGGGGCAGTGCACAAATTGTTTAATTCACACTTAACTGGAAGAATGCAGAAAGTTGAAATAAGTGGTTCATGTAATGTTAAAACAACAGCTGATTCCTCAAACTGGGGGGGCTATCAAGTATGGGGTCCCACAGGGTTCGGTCTTAGGTCCTTTACTGTTCTTGATATACATTAATGACTTACCATTCCACATTGATGAAGACGCAAAGTTAGTTCTTTTTGCTTATGATACAAGTATAGTAATAACATCCAAAAACCAATAACTAAACGATGTAATTGTAAATTATGTTTTTCACAAAATTATTAAGTGGCTCTCAGCAAACAGACTCTCTTTAAATTTTGATAAAACACAGTATATACAGTTCCGTACAGTAAATGGCACAACTCCAGTAATAAATATAGACTTTGAACAGAAGTCTGTAGCTAAGGTAGAATTTTCAAGATTTTTAGGTGTGTCCATTGATGAGAGGTTAAACTGGAAGCAACACATTGATGGTCTGCTGAAACGTCTGAGTTCAGCTACGTATGCTATTAGGTTTATTGCAAATTTTGGTGATAAGAATCTCAGTAAATTAGCTTACTAAGCCTACTTTCATTCACTGCTTTTGTATGGCATCATATTCTGGGGTAATTCATCGTTGAGTAGAAAAGTATTCATTGCTCAAAAACGTGTAATCAAAATAATTGCTAGAGCCCACCCACGGTCATCCTGCAGACATCTATTTAAGGATCTAAGGATCCTCACAGTAACCTCACAGTATATATATTCACTTATGAAATTTGTTGTTAATAATCCAACCCAGTTCAAAAGTAATAGCAGTGTGCATAGCTATAACACCAGGAGAAAGGATGATCTTCACTATGCATGGTTAAATCTCACTTTGGCACAGAAAGGGGTTAATTATGCTGCCACAAAAGTCTTTGGTCACCTACCAAACAGCATCAAAAGCCTGACAGATAGCCGACTAACATTTAAAAATAAATTAAAAGAATTTCTAGATGACAACTCCTTCTACTCATTGGCTGAATTTTTAGATATAAATTAAGGGAAAAAACAACTTAAACATTAGTGTCATGCAATATTTTGTGTAATGTAATATCTTGTACAGACATCTTTTATTAACCTGACACGTTCCACATCATTATGAAGTGTCGTATTCATGATCTATGGAACAAGTATTAATCTAATCTAATCTGATCGCTACCAACAGCAAATAATACATTTAAATCGAGCATTACGTGAAAAACGACCGGAATATGGAGAAAGGCTACGCAAAGTCGTATGCTCCATGATAACGCCCCATCACACAAAGCAAAACGTGTCAGGGAAACGATCGAGGGGTTCAGTTGGGAAATACTAGGGCATGCGGCTTATTCTCCAGACTTGGCATCTGTTTGCATCACTGGGACACGCTGTCAGTGAACAGCACTTCTTGCGTGGCATTCATAACCTGCCGGAGGGTTTAATTCCGGCTTCAAACTTGTGCACCTGGTAAGCGAGAATGATGTTAGATGTAAGTGATATAAATATAAAAAAAAACTTGCGTATTTTGCTTAATTTCATTCTGTTATGTCACATGGGATCATATTCTGGGGTAACTTATCAAACCGAGCAAAAGTTGTTAGCGTTCAAAAGCGTGAAATAAGAATCATTTGTGGTGTAAATTCCAGATCATCGCATAGAAATCTCTTCAAGGGACTTTTATTCTAACGACTGCTTCTCAGTATATTTGTTCCTTAATGAAATTTGTTGCTTTGTAATATATCTCTATTTCCAACCAATAGCTCAATCAATACTATCGTAACTAGGAATAAGAACAATCTACATAAAGATGTAAAATCACTTACCTTGGTCCAAAAATGGGTCCAAAATTCAGGAACACACGTTTTCAATAAATTGCCAACAACCATTAAAAACTTGCTTTCCGATAAAGCACAGTTTAAACAGATACCACCTCCTCCGTACATCACTGTTGGCCTCACGCATGATGGCAAATAATGCTCTCCACACACTCACCAAACCCAAACCTTTCCATTGGATTTCGACAGGGTGTAGCGTGACCCATCACTCCAAATCACTCGTTTCTTAGTTATGCACGATCTTCACATCATTAGCATGGGATAGGCAAAATAAAGTGAACACCTGTACTTACTTGGGAATGGTTTACTAATAAGGGATTGGACCCCCATTTGCCCGTAATACAGCTGCGATTCTTCTTGGGATACTGCCACGTAAATATTGTGTAGTCTCCAGTGGAATGTTATGCAACTCTTCGATCAGAACCTCTTCTAACTCCTGTAGTAACGAGGGAGGTGGATATCTGCTATGGAGTCTGGGTGCTCTGGAGTCTGTGCTCCAACACCGTCTATAATGTTCAAGTCTGGGGACTATGCTGGCCAGGGAAGAAGGGAAGACGCTGCAGTTCAGTTGCATGCTCCTCATACCACGACTGTACTGTCCTGGCTGTCTGAATGGGTGCGTTATTGTCTTGAAATATTGCTTCATTGTTGGGGAGCAACATCTGTATCATGGGGTGTACCTGATCACCTAAAATGTTCACATAATCGTTGGCTTTAACACGGCCTTTGAGAGTAATGATGGGACCAGCAGAATACCACGATATGGCTGTCTACACCATCACACTTCCACCTCGAAGCTTAACCGCTGGAATCAAGCAATCAGGATTATAGGCTTCTTTTGTCTTTCTCCAAACATAAACCCAGCCAGATGTTGGCAACAGCGAAAACGTTGACTTGTCGGACCATATGATGTGTTTCCACTGATCAGCCGTCCAGGATTTGTGCTCCTGACACCATGTTTTACGCTTCTTTGGGTTGGTTGTCACTAACGGTTTCGGTATAGCAGATCGTCCGTGAATATTCGCTTTATGGAGTTCTCAGTGGACAGTGTCAATAGGTACGGGATCTCGAAGATGCCTATTGACCTCTGCAGTCACTTTATCCGCCGTATTTTTGCGTTGTTTTGACACAATTCGTGCTAGCGCAGGACGATCTCTGTCATTTAGTTTTGATTTGCGCCCAGTACTACGTCCACACGATGATGTCTTTCCATGTTTTGTGTAGACTGTCATGACTGTTGAAAGAGTTGCTCTTGAAACATTCAGTAAGTTGGCTGTCTTGGTTACTGATGCTCCAGCTGATTGGGCCCCCACAATCTGGCCTCTTTGGAACTCTGTTAGGCCTTTCATTGCACGTCAACCTCTGCCTCTAAATGCACATAGGAAGTGTGCACTACTAGTAAACAGCCTGTGCTGATGCCTTGTCCAGCGCAACATGTACCTTACTTCTTTGTTGACCGTTAAACACAGCCATCCCATTAGTATCACTGTTCACATTGTTTTATCTATTCCCTGTACCAATGAGTACAGAAATGTGTGGCTACTGAGCAACTGCTTGACCATTGTACTCTATTCTCTCGAATTCCCCACACACACTCAATGGACTATCTGAACTGCAGGTAGCACTCTGGGTCTGAAGAGTGATTGCTTTCCTGATTTCATACAATTTTTTACAGCCGTCCGTTACACTCGACTGTCCCTGTTTGTGAGCAGATGAGGTATGCTTGGTCTTGGTGCAGTTGCTGTTGTCCCTTCGCGTTTACACTTCACCATCATACCACAGTCGACTTTGGTAGTTGCAGGAAGGCTGAAATGTTCCTGATGGATTTGTTACTCAGGAGATATCGGATGACCAGCTCATGTTTTAAGTCCTAAACTCTCGTAACAGACACATTCTCCTGTCTACATTTCTCTACTGGCAACACAATACTCCCCGCCAGTAGTGGGGAAACCTTCGTGGTACGACATGCTGCATTGTTGCCAAATTTATTCAAGATGGCGCCGATGACGTCATCCAAGATGGCGGCATGTAGACTTGGCGACAGTGCATGATGTCAACCAAGATGGCTGCTTTTGGGGGAAAATAGGCCAATTGTGCTATGTCCACTAACCTAGCCTCCAGAAAAAATGGCAGGAAGTTTGAATTTTGGCGGGAAAATAGACCAATTGTGCTGTGTTCACTAACCTAAGCCTCCATAAGAAAAAATGGCGTGAAGTTTCAATTCCAACAGGACAATGCATGCAAAACCGAACGTGTCTTTATTATCATTCATTATCGTTTATTATCATTTATAATTATTTATTATTATTGACCTGCCTCCACTAGAAAATTCCCTCCAAATTCTAATTCCAACATGATAATGGCTGCAAAACCTTACTTTTGTTGTTTATTATTCATTATTATCATTATCATTTATTAACATTCATTATCATTCATTGTCATTTATTATCATTCATTATCATTTATTATCATTTATTATTATTATTATTATTATTTATTATAGGCCTATCTCCACTAGAAAATTGCGCCAAATTCAAACTCCAACACGATAATATCTTGAAAACTGTACTTCTATTTATTATTACCATTTATTATTTATTCAAGATGTCCGATTTTCTCGGCGAGAAAGCCATTTTCCTTACATCCATAACAAAAATCTATCACAAGTTCAAATCCCAACACCATAATCAATCACACGTATGAACTTTCTCCGTCACTTATCTTTTTCCATTGGTAACCTATCAGAATCGCGTCAAATAATAAACTGCACTTATAGTAACCGAAGTCACGTCCTTTGATTTTGCAGGGGGGAAGGGACTGAAGACTTTATTTCAAGCAGTACGGTCATCACTTGTTCTCCAACACAATCAGCACACATCTTTGATATCGCAGTGCAGTCGCCACGACGTCCTCGCTCCAACTGAATTAGTTCAAATCGTCGCCACCCCCTGGCCACCTCGCGGAGCCATTGCCGACGCCTGTCACGTGACGCGGCCTCTCGCGCTGAACTGCCGGTACGCTGGGGGCGAGGGCAGCGATCACTCCCATGTCGTAAACATGTTTTCGCTGGACACGCTGGAACTTGCCGAGTTTGACGTCGCAGCGGTCCCTTGTCCACTCACCATGTGTATTCGGCGCCTCCGCACTTTTCCCGCCAAAATTGTTTGCCTCGGTGCTGAATCACACAACAGTCGGCCGTTCCCTGCCACACTTTTGGCACCAAAGTTGTTTTCCTGGGCACGTTCAAACCTGTCGATGCCAACCTCTCACCGTCCACCACGTGTTCTTGTGCGAGCGAGAACGCAGTGCGGCGGCAAAGTTTGCTCGACAGTGGAATCCGCCATGACTGTATGGTATGCAGTGAAAATGAGAACGTACTTGCTTATCTTATGGTTCGCAGGGGGGAATTTGTACATGGAGTCAAGTATGCGGCAACAAGAGGAATGTAGGAAAACGATGACACTGAAGCTAGCGGAATAAGGAAGGTAGTCAATTTTTTCTCGTTGAGTTCGTATTATAGTGTATGTCTACTGAGGTAGCAGTGATACACGCGAGTTGAATACTGTATTTGATGCTTTTCAGGAGAACAGAATCATTCACGTCCAAACTTACTCGCATCTGTGTTAAATGATAGCGGAGAGTGTACGGGATGATCGATTGAGACAGAGCTGCAACTAGGTACGATTCAAATGTTGACTCATTTATTCTAGAGAAGGACAAGTTGCTGAAGGTCGATTTTTTTTCCAGTATTCTATTTGGATGCTTTAGTGACGTGATATAGCCTACGTTCTAATCATATGCAGCTGCAATACTTTACACGTGATACATTGGATGATTTACGTAAAAATGTGTCTAACTACATTGCGTATAAATATCACTCCGTTCTTGTTCTTCTTAACTGTATGCTATTAAATTAAGGCACTTTGAGATCTGTTACTATAGATCGATATGGTGGGCTAAGCTCCAATACTTGGTTACATCTCGAGAAATGTGGTGCACTTGGAGGGGTTAGGACTAGGAAAGCTCTATTCAGTCAAGAGAGGTGAAGTGTAGCTATATTCGTCTGCTCGGGTGAGGATTAATTGGGTAGCGATGTTGCGGGGTAGGCTGGTCAATGCCGAGGAGAGGACGGTCTTTTAACGTAGGAGGGCGAGATTGTTCTGTGACCGCCATACACATAGGGACTGATCGAGTACTATGCGCGAGGTCTCAGAAATATGTATAGCGTGGTCTGGTATACTTTGATCGTTGAATTAAGTGTGAATGGATGTACTGAGCAGTCATCTATCAATGCTTGCAATGATACGTGCAAAGTAGACGAGGTATGGTTTGGCTATGATACTGAAATTAGGAAAAAATGCTGTCACATGATTGGCCAGTGTTGGACTTGCTGTAAAATTTTTCGCGATATCAGTTGTGATGGTTAATATTACAGTAGATCCGTGGTGTATTATCCATACCAGCCGTGCATTGGGTACCATATAATGATTGAGTGACAATGCTTGTATGAGTTGGGGAACATATTTTGGTTGATGGACTGCAACTTGTGGGGTTGCTAGCACTGAAAACGGTGATCCCATACTTGTGCGCAAAATGAACAATCGCTAGGGATGTAAGGTAGAGTTATCAACTATTGGGTCATTGCGACATATGAGTTTAAATGCAGAGGCCGTCAATCGTTTTCGGGGGGGAGGGGGGGGGGGTAGTTTGGAAAGTCGCGACAACACCACCAGGCTCTTCTAGTTTCCTTGTGTTGTGGCTGTCGTTTGTTTAAAATCATTAAATGTTATGCCCTATCCTCGGTGAGAGGAGTGTGTATGTAGGTAAAAGTATTTGCTTATTTGACTACATGTATGCGTAATTTAGTATGTTTAATTGTTCACTGATTATGAATATCTGTGGAAAAAGGAATTATTACGTTATATTGAGCTGGGTTGTATGTGGGGGGCGTACATGCTTGTACAGAATTATTATAACGGGATGAGGGTGGGGGGCATATAAGTAGAACAAGTTCTGTGAAAGTGTGTGTTGAAGGACTGAGCGAGTGGATGACGCGACTCATCTACGACTGTATCATTAGGACATGTAAATAAATGTCAGATAACCTAAATTGAGGTCTTTTTTAATCATATGTATGACTTCTGTTTGGAATTATGTTTGTCTGTTTGTTATAAATGCATGCTAATATATGCTTAGAAAGGGAGAATGTTTTTTATTATTAAGTGAGTTTTCGCAGGAGTGAATAGGCCTTTATATATGAGAGTGTTTAAGGTTTGTGAGTTGAAATTGCCAGCGCAGCGTTAATGACGTCGGGTTCACTGGCTGGGGGAGAGACAGTGTTCACATGTCGAGTTGGAGATGCAGGGGAGGGTAGAGATCTGCGCTATTCAGGAATCCATTTGTACAGTGTATGTGGTTAGACAATAGCTGGAGAGCAGGTATAGAGAGAGCCCACTTCGGCATGCTGGTCCTGCGGCTGAGTGGATGGCTGTTTAGATGGACAGATATGTGGCTTTGAAATGCCGCCGACGGCGCTCGCATTTCCGGCGAATGGTCAAGACAAGGTCCTGTTGTAGTAAATGAGGTCGTCCTGTTTCCAAACAGGCTGCAGAAGGTAATGGATATGTCTTTTTCGGACTTAAATTGCGGATATCAGATACGCAAAGATCTGGAAATGGGATCAGCTGAACGATGTGTAGGGTGTGACTAAAGCGAAGTTGGAATTTTACTGTAGCATGCAGGTTAGGGACAGGTGAGGCTAATATATACAACTACAGAATGGATCGTGTGTTCGACCCAGTGCAGAGCTGTTTACGTGTATTAGACACTAACAAGCGGTATTTACAATGTGCTCCACTTTACTCTGTGCCAATTGCGTCTATGTGGTGTCAGCTAACTAATAATTTACAGAACAGTTGCTGTGTGGTGTTTAACAACGTTCTGCAATTTGTCTACTGGGGTAATAAGAGCACTCGAAAATTGGCTGGTGTGCACGTAAGTCAGCCGGACTCTCAGGACCGAGACAAGCTTATAAGTTATGCTCTGTCTGCAAACAGTTTTAATTATCTACCTGTAAACTACGTAGAGGTTCTTAACACAGACTCCAACAAAGACAATATTAGTATTACGCAGAAGTGTTATGTTAAAGCAGCAGAAACTTATTTTTCTCAATCTAGAACCCTGTTCTCGACAATACCGTACGATATAGATATTGCCGAATTGGGACTGGTTATACCCCAAGTCTTAAGAAAAAGAGTAAATGTATCACACAGACTTAAACCCTTCCCCATTAAAGAAATTACTCTTTTAAGTGCAGTTAATGTTTTATGTGCACGAAAAAGGAAACTGGAAATGGATGACATCGAGCTGAGGGAAAGAACACTAGAGTATACAGAGAAGACAGCTGCCATAAAGAAAGAATATAAGCTGCAAATGGAAAAGGAGGAGGCTATTGCGGATGTGCAGGCCAGGTAAACACAGTGTATGGAAAAATCTCTCTACGAAGTGGGAATACAAAATATTGGCATTTACAGTAAACAGCCATGGAAACTGGTCACGTGTTGGAGTACTGGCCGAAATCAGTGGAGTTGAGAACGTTTACTATATCAAGGGATAGATGAAAAATGTGTTTATTAAGCTCTGCCCCCATTTGGATCGCCTTAAAAAGGATGGTTATAATATATGTAAGTGTGGCGAACTAGATGTTGTCCACCTAGCTACAGAACAGCCATTTGCCAAGTTTAAAACTGATGGAATAACTACATTAAATGGACACTAGTTTGCAAAAGTTGTAAACTTAATGTTCTACACAGTAATCCCGCAAGAATGTGGAGCTGAAGAGTTGCCGACATACACACAGGAAGACGTGGAACGCTTTAACTGTAGCGTCATGGAGGAGATACGAGGAAAAATTAAAACCCCCGAATGCTCACGCCTAGAAGAGCTGCAGGAAGGAACAGAGCTAATAGTTAAAGCCATAAAACAAGTATTTTAGAGGAAGAAAATTAGATATGTATTAGAATTCGAGAATATGCCTTCTCTGTATTTGTCAAATTACTGGTTGAAGAAAGAAGTAGATGATTCAGATGTGGATTTAAGTTATAAGTTAAAAATTAAATTGGCTATTATTAAAACTACACCTAAGAAAAATAAAGAAAGAGTTGTTTTCTGTGTGTAGATGAATATGCAAAGGTAATAAATATTTTATACGAGAATTTAGACCTCTCTTATTTGCTAAGCTAGCGAAAGTCGTAAGATATTTCCCATATACAACGATCTATAAGCCTGTATTTTGGATGTGGAACTGAGCCGTTGGATGACCTTGAAAAGTAGTTGAAACTAGGTAGTTGAAAGCGTAGCGGACCCCTTCTCGTGCCCAGATGAGTTATTTTGAGAGCGGATCTGCAGGCTCTGCTGTGCGTTATTAGGATAGTTTACGAGTATTGAGCATATATACACATCTGTGTGAAGAATTATTTAGTAGCAGTTTGCTATAGTGTGTACTGACATTACGATTGGGTGCGTGTCTGTAGACTGTGCAACATGGCCCAGGGCACATCTGGGTGGGTGTTTTGTGATAGCGTGATAGATATACTGTATGGTTAAATAAGTTGTTCGAAAAAATAAATAGAGTGCTCTCAATGACTACACGCGCCTGCAGCACAGATCAGAGTGATTGGTTTTCCGTCACCATCTCGATTGCATGCGAGTAGTTAATGTTTTCCTGGCCACGTTAATCATGTGTGTCAACGAGCTATGGGCTATTCTGACAATAGACGTGAAGGCAGGTCCAGAGCTGAGACGCTGGCGGTATACATGAGAAGAACAATGCAGATTTGACATGTGTCAGACGAGAGTGTCCTTTCTGGTCGGCTGTCACGAGCGCTCGGAAGCTGAACTTGGCTGGAGGCTCTGGAACCCCCACCCCCGCCGACCACACGCGCGCGCGGCCTGCCTTGGAGTGTAATCTAAGGCGCATAGGCGATATCCATTTCTCCGGTGTTAGGCGCGAAAGCGACTGTGTTGAGGTCATGTTTGGGGGAGGCCGAGCAGAGACTTTTGGTCGGTTTGGCAGCTGTGGGTGTTTGGGCGCGTCTGTTGCACAATTTTGCGAGCATGTCTCTGCACTGCGCTGTGCTTTATTTGGAGAGTTTAAGTGTACAGAGCTCGTCTGCTGATATTGTGTACTGCATTATTTAAGAGCTGTTTGCTATTGTGTGGTGAAATTAGGAGTTGTTTATGTGTTTGTGGCCTGTGTCAGACGGCCACAGTCGGATCAGTGCGGGTGTTTTGTGACAAATATACTCCACGACTAAATAAAAGGGCTGAATCGCTTTCCGGCCGAATGTTCTTTCAACCTAGGGAACAGGTGATAGTCACTGGGCGCCAAGTCAGGACTGTAGGGTGGGTGGGTGATTATGTTCCACTGAAATTGTAGCAGGAGAGCAATGGTTTGCCGAGCGATATGTGGGCGAGCGTTGTCATGGAGAATGTGTACGCCCATGCTCAACATTCCTCTTCTCCGGTTCTGAACTGACCGTTTGAGTTTTTTCAGAGTCTCGCGGTTCCTGTCAGCGTTAATTGTGATCCCAGCGATTTAGCTCCGACGACGAGGTGAAAGAAGAGGTTCATAACTTTCTGAACAGCACGGCGGCGAGCTGGTATGACATGGGCATACAAAAACTGCCATAACGTCTACAAGAAGGCATCGACATATATGATGATTATGTCGAAAAATAGCTAAATGTTCAAGCTGTAAACTGATGTAAACCATTGTAGAAATAAACAGGTCTACTACTTATAAAAAATAGGAGACCTTACTTTTGGGATTACCCTCGTAATTGTGTATTTCTTTCAGTTATCTTCTGTACTATACTGCAGCAATTCTTCCTGTGTGTGGTCAAAGTTTCATCGAGCTATGTTACTTGGGAGTGACACATCATGTGAAAGTTACTTTCTGCTTAAGGTTTGCATACCGATGTCATACCGCTAAACATTTAAACGGTATGACGTTTTCCAGGTACTCGTCACTAATCTTAGATACTGTGGTAGAAAACAACTGCTCCAAGTTGTGACAGAGGCCTCGAAAAGCAGCTTTTTACCGTATAGACTTCAAGGCTGTCCTCTTGAGAGCTTTCTCTGGCGATCCAACAGAGTTCCTGGGGATGACAGGCTGATTCACACTCTACATCCGTTGTCTAAATACTAGTTTGCAATCTGAGATAATTGTAAATGTTAATTTTTAGTGATTAAGGTGTACAGTAAATAAATTAAATTAATAGCCGCTACCTCCCATTTTTCAGTATTTAAAGAGAGCTTGCATTAGTTACACCAAATGTAAATTTTGTCGAAGCGTTCTGCATTTCCTTCCTATCGACCAAAGACTGTTATCTCTGCCGTGCTGGAAGCCATATGGATGACGACGAGATACACTCCTGGAAATTGAAATAAGAACACCGTGAATTCATTGTCCCAGGAAGGGGAAACTTTATTGACACATTCCTGGGGTCAGATACATCACATGATCACACTGACAGAACCACAGGCACATAGACACAGGCAACAGAGCATGCACAATGTCGGCACTAGTACAGTGTATATCCACCTTTCGCAGCAATGCAGGCTGCTATTCTCCCATGGAGACGATCGTAGAGATGCTGGATGTAGTCCTGTGGAACGGCTTGCCATGCCATTTCCACCTGGCGCCTCAGTTGGACCAGCGTTCGTGCTGGACGTGCAGACCGCGTGAGACGACGCTTCATCCAGTCCCAAACATGCTCAATGGGGGACAGATCCGGAGATCTTGCTGGCCAGGGTAGTTGACTTACACCTTCTAGAACACGTTGGGTGGCACGGGATACATGCGGACATGCATTGTCCTGTTGGAACAGCAAGTTCCCTTGCCGGTCTAGGAATGGTAGAACGATGGGTTCGATGACGGTTTGGATGTGCCGTGCACTATTCAGTGTCCCCTCGACGATCACCAGTGGTGTACGGCCAGTGTAGGAGATCGCTCCCCACACCATGATGCCGGGTGTTGGCCCTGTGTGCCTCGGTCGTATGCAGTCCTGATTGTGGCGCTCACCTGCACGGCGCCAAACACGCATACGACCATCATTGGCACCAAGGCAGAAGCGACTCTCATCGCTGAAGACGACACGTCTCCATTCGTCCCTCCATTCACGCCTGTCGCGACACCACTGGAGGCGGGCTGCACGATGTTGGGGCGTGAGCGGAAGACGGCCTAACGGTGAGCGGGACCGTAGCCCAGCTTCATGGAGACGGTTGCGAATGGTCCTCGCCGATACCCCAGGAGCAACAGTGTCCCTAATTTGCTGGGAAGTGGCGGTGCGGTCCCCTACGGCACTGCGTAGGATCCTACGGTCTTGGCGTGCATCCGTGCGTCGCTGCGGTCCGGTCCCAGGTCGACGGGCGCGTGCACCTTCCGCCGACCACTGGCGACAACATCGATGTACTGTGGAGACCTCACGCCCCACGTGTTGAGCAATTCGGCGGTACGTCCACCCGGCCTCCCGCATGTCCACTATACGCCCTCGCTCAAAGTCCGTCAACTGCACATACGGTTCACGTCCACGCTGTCGCGGCATGCTACCAGTGTTAGAGACTGCGATGGAGCTCCGTATGCCACGGCAAACTGGCTGACACTGACGGCGGCGGTGCACAAATGCTGCGCAGCTAGCGCCATTCGACGGCCAACACCGCGGTTCCTGGTGTGTCCGCTGTGTCGTGCGTGTGATCATTGCTTGTACAGCCCTCTCGCAGTGTGCGGAGCAAGTATGGTGGGTCTGACACACCGGTGTCAATGTGTTCTTTTTTCCATTTCCAGGAGTGTATTTCGACAGCGCGTCCCACCTAACTTGGTTTCTGGAATTTACAAGGGTTGCCCAGAAAGTAATGCACCGCATTTTTTCTTCAAAAATTCTTTATTGAACATAATGAGAATTATACACACGAAAGAATGGCGTTTTACCTACACGCTCTATTTTCCCAAGTCATCTGCATCCCGTTCTATGGCCTTCCTCCAGTGCGAAACAAGGCCTTGTATGCTCTGTCGGTACCAGCTCTTGTCCTGGCGGGGAGCCAGTGCTTCACTGTCTGAATCACCTCCTCACCGTCCTCAAAGTGTCTTCCACAAATGGCATCCATCAATGGCCCAAACAAGTGGAAGTCCGAGGGGGCTAGGTCAGGGCTGTAGGGTGGATGGGGTAACACAGTCCAACCCTGTTTTGCGATGTGTGCAGCAGTCCTCAGACCAGTGTGGGACCGAGCGTTATCGTGTTGCAGCAAAACATCTCCTGGATTGCTCTGACGCCGAAGTCGCCGGAAGTGCGTCTTGAGTTTTGTTGATGTGTTGACATGTGCTTCTGAGTTAATGGTACCGCCTCTTGGCATCACATCAACGAGAATCACACCTTCATAGTTCCAGAACACGATGATCATGACCTTACCGGCGGAAGGAGTTGCTTTGAATTTTTTCTTCTGTGGGAAGTGGGAATGGGGCCATTCCATCGAGTATCGTTTTTTTACGGGCTCAAAGTGGTGAACCAAAATGTCATCACGTGGCAGAAACCGATACAAGAAGGCCTTCCCCTCAGCTTCAAAACGTTGCAACAAATCAAGAAAAATGTTTTTTCTGTGCGATTTGTGATGCACCGTTAGATACCGCGGGACCCATCTTGCAGCACACTTTAGAATATCCAGAGTGCGGATAATTGCATCCACACATCCTCTGCTGATTGACAGATGCAGCGCCAACTGCCGAGTCGTAATGCGTCTGCCCTCGCGAATGACAACGTCAGCTCGCTGCAACATGTCAGGTGTGACAGCCGTGGATGGTCTCCCCGAACGCTGCAAATCGTGGAGCTCCGCCGAACCGCCTTCCGATGACCTCACCTTCCGTGTCCATCTACTAACTGTACTTCTGTCGACAGCAGATGCTCCATAGACTTTGCACAAGCGTTTGTGAATATTCCCCACAGTTTCTTTCTCTGCAGTGAGAAATTTAATGACGGCACATTGCTTGTAACGTAAGTCACCCACAGACGCTATTTTGAAACTGTCCTGCAGCTACGCTGTGTGTCTGAAGTGACGGAAACTTGGTGCGCTCACTGAGCAGACTTCAAATAATACATACGTAACGTTTCGCATTCGTAGCATTGTTTTCTGCCGAGAAAAAAAATGCGGTGCATACTTTCTGGACAACCCTCGTACGTTCGGCTGTATGTAGTAGATATGGAGCCACTTCTATGATTCACCGGAGGTGTTACCACTATGAAAAACTGGCTGGTGGACGGCTTCCCCTAAACTCGTGTTTAGTTTTCTGTTTTTAGATTCAGCTAGTCTACATGGTGTCTGGACGTGATTGTCACCCTTATGGCCTGGCGCGCTGACTGTGGAGGATGAGACTCGATGCCCTGCGTGTTCTGTATCTCAGGAGCGAATCTCCATTAATAAGTGCCAGCCGGTGTCGGGGGGAAAAATAACTGGCCAACGCCGGGGCTCCTGTGACCGAAAACCGGCCGAGCCAAACGTGTTAGGCCAACTTCGCGGCCTTGCCTAATGTAGTGGGGCCGTTGTCCGTGACCTGCGCGGTGTGGGTATCCGCGACGAGACAGGGAACGTTTTCGGTAACGAGCGACACTTTCGCATCGACCTGCAAGCAGGTCACCACTTTGCGATCGTAGGCACTATCAGAAACCTTGGGAGGGCGGGAAAAAGTGCTTGTGTCTGCATGTTGGATGCTCGACTAAAAATGAGTTTAATATAAGGAATTGTGTCTTCTTATAAAACAGTTGCCAGTGCCGCTGTCTCGGAGATTTCATCTCGGGAAAACTGGCTCTGGGCCTGAAAAAGTCCATCGATGTTTTACTGTCCGTAATGACGTAGAATTTGTGCCGTAAGGGAAAATATCAGACTTATGAACCTCTTATAATTATAACAGAAGCATGTTTTCTAAATTCTGCGTTTTTTGTTTACTTATTTACTACCTGCACCATAGAACCAACCGCAGGAAGTGTTTCATAGTTACGAGGGTAATTCCAAAAGTAAGGTCTCCTATTTTTTTATGAGTACATAGACCTGTTTATTTCTACAGTGGTTTACATCAGCTTAGAGCTTGAACATTTAGCTATTTTTCGACATAATCGCCATTTCTGTCGATGCATTTTTGCAGGCGCTGTGGCAGTTTTTGTATGCCCATGTCATACCAGCTCGCCGCCATGCTGTTCAGAAAGTTATGGACCTCTCCTTTCACCTCGTCGTCGGAGCTGAATCGCTTTCCGGCTAAATGTTCTTTTAACCTAGGGAACAAGTGATAGTCACTGGGCGCCAAGTCAGGACTATAGGGTGGGTGGGTGATTATGTTCCACTGAAACTGTTGCAGGAGAGCAACGGGTTGCCGAGGTGATGTGTGGGCGAGCGTTGTTGTGGAGAATGAGTACGCCCTTGCTCAACATTCCTCTTCTCCGGTTCTGAATTGCCCGTTTGAGTTTTTTCAGAGTTTCGCGGTACCTGTCAGCGTTAATTGTGGTCCCAGCGGGCATAAAGTCGACGAACAATACCCCTTTCGACCCCAAAAAACTGTTGTCATGAATTTACCGGCAGACTGCAAACTCTCTACACCACTTGCGAACATTTTTGACATCCATGCACGACTCACCATACACCTCCGTCAAATGGCGATGGATTTCAATAGGCGCAGTGCCCTTTGCGTTCAAAAACAGAATAACAGCGCGCAATTCGCACTTAGCGGTAATATCCAACGGGAGCTCCATTCGCAACGGCTGCCAAGCCAAGACTGAGCGCCTCAGCGCGCCGTGCTCATGTTTACACACAGCACGTGAAGTACTCTTCGTGACAGCGTGACCAATTGCCACACAAACAGAGTTCTATGCTTATAAAAAAATAGGAGACCTTACTTTTGGGATTACCCTCGTATTATTATTGTACAATGCACAGTGCATTTATAAAGTTTTTCCTTCTTTTTACAAATAGACTCCCTGATAGAAAAGTGAAGGTCCCTGAAGACATGGTCGGACCTCAATCGAACTTCGTAGTAGCGCACACCACCGGCAGGTACGCAAATGATTAGAGTCGCAAGTGTGTCTGACAGGTAGAATGGTCACCAAAGTGGATTAGTGTTGTTCGTTTTTAGTGCTCTTGCAGACTTGGTAGGGTTTATAAGGGGCGTGAACATTGTCAGACGTTGAGTGATTACTGAGAACGATTCGTGTGATACATCATCATCAGAACCTGAGAGAGTTATATAGGGCACTCATTGTGCATCTCCATTTGGCCGGCTGGTCGAACCGCGCAATATCCAGATTTATGGGGCATTTGGATGCGACAGTAGCCTGGTGTTGGTCTCCATGGAAATGTGAGTCCAAGCATACACTTCGTCAAGGTTCTGGCTGACAACCAGGAGTCAGGATCATCATACTGTGTACCAAGCGCACAGTAACCTCTCCTCATCTGCGTTTTCCGTCCGAGAACAAGTTACAGACTCCCTGCAACATATTATGCTATACCGCGCCATTAGTCGGAGACTAACAGCAACCAAACTAGGAAATTACCGTCCCATGCGTAGGTTGCTGTTAACACCAGAACACGAACATCTGTGTTTGGAGTGGTGCCGCCAAAGGGATGCGTGAACCGCTGATGAATGTCGTCGCCTTGTGTTCAGCGCTGAATCGCGGCTCTGTACTACCCCGAATGCCCGTTGTTGGCGCGTATGGCATTTTTCAACAGGGCAGTCGTCGTCCACAAGTGCGTGAAGTTGAGCTACTCCCGTGGCCAGCAAGAGCCTCAGATCTGGTCCCGCTAGAACAATGGTTCCCAACCTGGGGGTAATTACACCCTGAGGGGTAAAGTGAAATTATCTGAGGGGTAAAAACTGAACGTTTCGATTCTGATGATAAAAGTGAGACATATACTTGAAGATGCTAAATATCTCAAGAAAATATCTTTTCCAAGTTGTAGATAGCAGCTACAGTAGTCAGAAATTGCTTCATTACTCGCTTCGAAACAGATAAATGAATTAATTGACAGCACGACACTGCATTACCTACACAAGGCTGTACATAGCTTCGTTATTAGACTGGTTAGGCAGAAGGCTTCAGCAGCTTGATGTCGTCCAATTTGCACCAGTTCAGAAATAAGGAGCCCAGCAATCAAGCGATTCACAAAGAGTAAGTATAGTGCAAGCATCTGAATTTTTTTGATTTTAAATCGAGTTCCAGTGTACAGGCAAACAAGTGCTGCAGTGGAGAGGAGTAATGCAAGGGAAGTATGTTTTGTAGTAAGTGTCAACCTTCGCTGTGGGTAGCCAGCTTTATTATTTGAGAAGTAGTTTAGGGCAGCACTTGCGATGCACCTCGAATTCCTTAGTCACTGGCTCTAATAGGCAGCCCCCTCCTCCCCCCCCCCCTCCTCCGCCGATACACACACACACACACACACACACACACACACACATACACACACACACACACACACACACAGACTAAATATCATTCATCTTCCATCATTTTAAAAATAAAATTATCCCAAGAAAAGTCTTCCATTCTACAGTTTAGTTACGTGCAAATGTTGGTGATAATGTGGGAGACGGTGGACAACAGACGGCGAGGGGGGGGTGGGGGGAGGGCGGGGGTGCTTGCTAATGTCTGACTGCACTCAGGGGTAATGGTGTGAGAAAGGTCGGGAACCGCTGCGCTAGAACGTGTGTCAACCCCGTCCCACTGCTGGTACCCAGTATCTCCGGGACCAGCTACAACGGTTGTGGGCTTTTGCCTGAGGAGAGGATGCAACAGCTTTACCACTCCCTCCCGTGCCGAATCAGTGCGTGTGTCCAGGCCAGAGGGAGTGCGAAATCATCTACATCTACATCTACATGGTTATTCTACAATTCACACTTAAGTGACTGGCAGAGGGTTCATCGAACCATTTTCATACTACTCTACATTCCACTCTCGAATGGCGTGTGGGAAAAAGGAACACCTAAATATTTCCGTTCGAGCTCTGATTTCTCTTATTTTATTATGATGGCCATTCTCCCTACGTAGGTGGGTGTCAACAAAATATTTTCGCATTCGGAAGAGAAAGTTGGTGATTGAAATTTCGCAAATAGATCTCGCCGCAAAGAAAACCGCCTTTGTTTCAGTCACTGCCACCCCAACTCGCGTATGGTATCAGTGACACACTCACCCCCATTGCGCGAAAACACGAAACGAGCTGTCCTTCTTTGCACTTTTTCGATGTCCTCCGTCAATCCTTCATGGTAAGGATCCCACACCGCGCAGCAGTATTCCAGCAAAGGACGAACAAGTGTAATGTAGGCTGTCTATCTGTCTATTTAGTGGGTTTCAAATGGTTCAAATGGCTCTGAGCACTATGGGACTTAACATCTGAGGTCATCAGTCCCCTAGAACTTAGAACTACTTAAACCTAACTAACCTAAGGACATCACACACATCCATGCCCGAGGCAGGATTCGAACCTGCGACCGTAATGATCGCGCGGTTTCAGACTGAAGCGCCTAGAACCGCTCGGCCACCAAGACCGGCTTTAGTGGTTTTGTCGCACCTTCTAAGTGTTCTGCCAACAAAGCGCCGTCTTTATTTCGCCTTCCTCACAATATTATCTATGTGGTCTTTCCAATTTAAGTTGATCGTAATTGTAATTCCTAGGTATTCAGTCGAGTTGATAGCCCTTAGATTTGTGCGATTTATCGTATACCCAAAATTGATCGGATTTCGTTTAGTTCCCATGTGGATCACCTCGCACTTTTCTTTGTTTAGCGACAATTGCCACTTTTCGCACAATACAGAAATTCTCTCTAGATCATTTTGTAAATGGAATTGATCGACTTATGATTTTACTGGACGGTAAATTACAGCTTCATCTTCAAACAATCTAAGGGGGCTGCTCAGATTATCACCTAGATCACTTATGTAAATCAGGAACAGCAGAACGCCTATGACACTACCTTTCGGAACGCCAGATATCACTTCTGTTCTGCTCGATGATTTACCATCTATCACTACGAGCTGTGACCTCTCTGAGAATAAATCACTAATCCAGTCAAACACCTGAGACGATACTGCGTATGCACGCAATTTGATTAATAGTCGCTTGTGGGGAACAGTATCAAAAGCTATCATATTGCTATGTGTGGCCACACTGCCAAGTTCTTCGTAAATTTGATTCGGTTTTGTAATCACTGCGGCGAAATGGCATACCCTCTCAAACTGTGAAGTTTCATTGCGTTTCCTCCTCCACTTATGGGTGCTTCCCTGTTTTGTTATGTAGTATAGTTATCTTCACAGCTCCAGAACCCAACACCACATCAAACTACTTCAATATTTAAAAAGAAGTAGAAAAAATAATAAAGAGAATGTAACCTAGTGAAGGAGGGAAGATAGAAAGTAAGAAGAACAGAAGATTGAGAAAGGCAAACTGCGGTCTAACTTAAAAAAAATGTTTCAAGGAATGAAAAGAGGTTACGAATAAGAGTAAAAAAAGCTAAGGAAATAAGAGACACTGCAAGGTGTAATTATCAACTGCTCGTGATTCTGTTATTATCTTATTTGCACGTGATGAAAGGCAATCCACTAGTCGCAGTCCATGAATCCATATCCGGAGCATCGGAGAACCCCAGGCATTTGGCGTCGTACTGTGAAAACTCTACCTCTTTCATTCTGGCAGGTGTTCACGCTGTTCTTCATGTTTTTGGCCCCAAAGGTGTCATCTACCGGATGTTACTGTAGTCCCCTCCATAGTCCCGCTCTGCAGATTCTGTTGATCTGACATGGTATCTTCCCTCCCTCAGCTGGAGCACCAAACCAGAACCGCTGGTACACGTCAGGAACTCAGGAGTCGAGATCCCTGGTACATACTGGGAACGTCACGCGTTCCGTGCCAAGTGCAGACATCAGTCACCATTTCTCTAGACTGTCACCTCTCGTGCTAGGTCTGCTTTGGTCAATTCTCTTAGGCATTACCCAGCTTCGTGTTCTCTTCGTATTTGAAGATTAAGGTACTTGTGCAGCTCTTTCATGGAATATGAATCTGATGGGCTGTTCAGAACAGCATTTGCTTCTCTACTACGTATAACTTCACACAAACGTGACAGAGAATCATTAGAGATATATGATCTCTGTAGTGATCAGCGTTTTCTATGTGCACGCGACATTTAAATCTACATACTCCGGAAGCCAGCGTATGGTGCGTGACGAAGGATACGTTGTACCACTATTATCAGTTTCGTTTCTGGCCCACTCGCAAACAGAGAGAGAGGAAAACGAATGTCTATATGCCGCGATACTCAACTACTTTACGTCTCTGTCTTGATGCGAGACTATAAGGCGACTACATTAGACGCGCCCATATCCCGAACCACGATTTTGCCTAGATCGGAAGCGGACCTGAGATTATCTTTCACTATCTGGAAAGGCTCTTCCGATCTGGCTTTCAGAAGGCTAAAGATGGGTTTAGGAGTTTATTGCGGAAACGTTTGTCGGTTTTATAGGCTATGAGAAAAATAAAACTATCGGCCATGTCAGGAAATGTATTTTATAGAGTAGTTTAGAAAGACGAGTACACCGCAGAAATTGTCACAAAAATGAAACACTGGTAGTGAAAAGACTGGATTCATAACACTTAACAGCCGTGTGAGGAAATGTTTATCACTCATATTTAATAAATTAATGGGTACGCTTGGTTTCACGTATGGCTCAGAGTCGTAGACGTTACGAAAGGAAGATGAAACGCTTAAACATATCACTGAGGTGAAATTTATGAGTCGCACGAAAGGCTGCAGGCAGAGAGCTCAGACGAAAAATGAAGACCTCATAGCTGAGTTGTGAATTTGTTGAATTAACAAATTAATAAAACATAACAGAGTAAATATAACCTACAAAATCCTATCACAGTGTCTACTCAAGAGAGTGATACCACTAGCTGAAGAAATTATAGGTGACTATCGTGTGGTTTTAGGAGAGACAGGTCAACTAGTGATTACCTCTTTACACTCCGACAGATAACTGAGACAGCATGGGAACATAACGATGACATCCACATGGTATTTGTTGACTTCAAAAAAGCTTACGACAACATACAGGAGCATAATAACCAGGATTCTCAAAGAGTTTCAATTTCCCGGAAAGTTAATACGCCTAGTTCAGATGTGCTTGGAGGAAACCTATTGCAAAGTAAAGACCAACACAGGAGTGTCAAAGGAGTTTGGTGCTAGAACAGGCATTGGACAAGGAGATGCTTTATCTATAAAACTTTTCAATCTGGTTTTAGAAAAGATAGATAGAGAACACCAAAAAGTAAACACAGTTGGAGTAAAGGTGGGTAGGAATAAAATACATCGTCTTGCTTATGCGGACGATATTGTCCTAATAAGTAGAAACATAGAAGAACTACAACTCATGACAAGTTCCTACAGAAACATTGCAACGAAAGCAGGATTAGAAATTAATGAGAAGAAAACAGAGTACATGGTCGTGAGCAAGGCACCCAATGACGGTAGTCCACTGACAGTTGATGATCTCACTTTCAAAAGAGTAGACATCTTCAAATATTTGGGAAGCATCATCACTGAACAGAATAAAATTGAAACTGAAATTAAAGCGAGGATAGCAGCAGCGAATAAAGCTTATTTTGGCCTACGAGATGTTTTATCCAGTAGAGCTGTTTCCAGAAGCTTAAAACTTAGGCTATATCAGAGTGTAATTCTGCCAGTGTCTCTATATGGGTCAGAAAGCTTCACATTTAGAAAAACAGATGAACAAAGATTATTAGTTTTTGAAAGGAAAATATTAAGGAAATTTTTTGGACCCGAGAGAGACCCAGAAACACAGGAGTGGAGAATACTTAAAAATCGGGAACTGAAGGAGCTATATCAGCAGGCTGATATTAGTCCGAGGATGAATAGGAGGAGAATGAGGTGGGCCGGACATCTAATTAGGATGGAGGAGGAACGACTACCTAAAGTAGCATTCTCTGGAGCCATAGGGGGCAGCAGGAAGCGAGGAAGGCCACGAAGCAGATGGAAGGATGACATCGACGAGGACGCGGTGGCAATGGGCCTGAGTAAAGGAGAATGGGCTACAAAAGCCAGGAACAGAGAGCACTGGAAGAGGAATGTAGAGAACGCCTATGTCTCCAAGGCCCAAGCGACAGTTAAGAAGAAGAAGAAGAACAGAGTAAAACGTATCGATAAGATGCCAGGAACAAGCCTAAAAACAGATATTGAACTACAAACCACAAGGAGACCACAGCAGAGAGGGCCACACTGAGACTGGAACTAGTTGTAATGAAACACGGTTTGACGTAATCTATTTATCAACAACTAAAATATATTATACCCTCCAATTCCGGCAACATTTGAACTTGTTTCAAATTTTAAATTATGTAAATTATTTCGGCGGATACTTGTGAATATTCTAGACGTTGCAATCGAAATTTTCGTTAGTTATTATATTTTTTTATAGATCGATATTTTCGAACATTATAGAAAACACTCTAAAAATTAGTTTTCAGAAATTCGTAACAAGATGTGGAACAATATAAATTACAGTATTCATTGACATCTTGGATATTCGGGAATCCAGCCGGATATTCGCGTCGTTCTCGCACCATATTTCAACAGCGTGCCTCGCTGTCTTCTTTAGGTGCTACCTGAGACTGGTCCTTGGGTCGATCGAGTCCAGTATTTATGCCTGGAAGGAGCTGGGCGTTCCGTCTTCGGTCCGCGCCGAGTCGAGTGTTTCCTCTGTGGTCCGCGCCCGCCAGACTCGGCTTCAATGGACCCCTGCAGTCGCGGACTCGGCGGCGCGCACGCTGCAAACGCTCGCAGCTGCACATACTTGAAGCAGCGGACATCAACCGCCAAGAAAGCGGTACTTGGAGAAGAGGCAGCGGTCCCGCCACCCCCTCCCAAAGGGGGAAACGGTGAGGCCGCAATCTCGCCCAGCGCCACCACCGACGACGCCGTGGCCGCCCTCAAAGCCGCGATGGCGGCAAAGAGGGCGGCAATGCAGAAGGAGAACGTCGCGCTCCATTCGCAGCTGCAAGAGTTGCGGGAAGAACTCAGGGCACTGCAAAAGAAGACACCTGCCCCCGATGCCATCCCTACAGTGGTACGACAAGCTGAGGTGGACGTGTCGACGCAAACGGACGTCCCCCCGGAACCTGTAGCAATACAGGAAACCGGGGAGACGCCCATGGACGTGGTGCAACCAGTACCGCCGCCACCGCCAGGTGTGGAGAAGAAGACGCAGCAGGATAAACAAGATCAAGAGGGAGGAGGGATGCACTTGAAGTCATACCTTTCCTGGACGTCACGAACCTACCAGCGATAGTCAAGAAGATCGCAACCATGGTGCGAGATGGGCGGTACGACGTCCACAGAAACCCTTACCTTTTCGCGCAAGCGCAAGGGAAACTGAAGCCACCACTTCCACACCGGCCGTTCGAGCTTCGTGGCGGATATCGGGCAATTATGCTCGAATTCGTCACGAAGAAGGACCTTCACACCGTCAACTCGAACCCAGTCTTCACGCCGCGCGACTGGGGCTTCATCTTGGAGGATGCGGTCGCGCGGCTGAAGAAAGAAGTCCGAGATGGAGAGAGGAAGCTCTCACTCGAGCTGGAGTCTGCAATGAAGAACATCGCGCGAGAGGGGAAGAAGAACTAATAGAACGTCAACAGCCAACTCCACTGCCAGCATACTTGCATGCTGGCAACCAGGATTCATTACCCATACCACGCAAGGACCATCCACAACGAGAGGCACAACTAATCCAACTCGTAAGGGTCTTGGAGGAACAGCTATCCACAGCTTAGACTCCAAAACCTCGGGCCAAGGACTAGGACCGTATGTAAAGCGTCAGCGTCAGCGTCCAGTCGCGGATGTTCCGACTGCCGTCCGCGCCCGTTTTGGCCGTCCCCAACGGTTGTGGACGTCATCTGAGGTGTGTCAGACCCGATCTGAGATGTTGGGTACTCTGTCTCATGACTGTCACTATGATTTCCACTTTTGTTTCTTGTTGGGCGCTCCATAATCGGTCCGCGCCGTGTCGTGTGTTCCGTCTGCGGTCCGCGCCCGCCAGACGCGGCTACATTCTCCCTCTCTGGTCGCCGGTGTTCCTACCGCCGTCCGCGCCTGGCCTGGCCGTCTTCTGAAGTCGAGTTAATGCTCTGGGGTGTGTCATATCTGGTCTCTTATGTCCGACACCTTGTCTCACGGCTGTTCTCTCGGTCTCCGCTTCTATTTCTTGTAGAATCCCGGAGTGTCCTGCGTTGAGTTTTCACAAGCTCAAGTGCTGGATTCCAGGCAGTGACGATTTGGTATCCCGAGTCACGGTTGATTAGATTATCTGTGACCTTAATCTCAATGGCTTCTTTAATGACACTGTCCCAAAATCTTGAGATCTGTGTCACAATCGTGGTGTCATTGTAATCCATTGAGTGACCACATTCCAGACAATGCTCTGCTATTGCTGATTTAGTTGCCTGTCTGCGTCTGGTGTGTCTCTGGTGTTCTTTACACCTGATGTCCACAGTTCTGGTGGTCTGGCCAATGTATGACATCTCACAATGGCATGGTATGTTATAAATACCTAGCTTGCGTAGCCCCAGGTCATCTTTTACATTCCCCAGCATAGCCCCAATTGTGGTGGGTGGGCAAAATATACTCTTGATGTCATATTTCTGGAGAATCCTGCTGATTTTGGCAAAGATAGGTTCGGTGTATGGCAGGTATGCCATCTTCTTTGCCTCTTCTGGTTCTTCTTCTGGATCCTTTGGCTGATTGGCAGGTTGAAGTGCCTTCTGGATATCTCTAGAGGAGTACCCATTCCTGCTGAACACTGATCGTAACTGTTCTATTTCTGTGGCCAAACTATCAGGATCTGACATAGTTGGTGCTCTGTGGACCAGTGATTTGAGCACTCCATTCTTGTGTGCCAGATGGTGGCAACTGCTGGCTTGTAGGTATAAGTCAGTGTGCGTAGGTTTGCGGTACACACTGTGTCCAAATGTGCCATCTGCCTTTCTCTTCACTATAACATCCAAGATCGGAAGTAGTCCATCCTTCTCCATTTCCATTGTGAACTGAATATTCGGATGGCAAGGGTTCATTGTTAATTTTAACGTCCATTTGTAGTATCAGTCATACCTTATGATACGAATTATGTAATTTTTTATGTTGCAGATCGATAGCAAAATCGATATTACATTTTAACGGGAAATACGAAAACTCAGTAGTGAGAAATGTTCAGACTTTTGCCATGAACTATCCGTCCTAACAACCGTCAACTTAACAATCAGTCACTAAATCAAACATTAAACGTATTCTCAAACAAGAATTCAAATTCAAGTTTTTTTGAGTAACATTCGTTCTATAAGGGTCGAGAAACTCTGTCCTCCTATATCATCGTTTGCACAAAGCCATGCGGGGCAGTTGTAACTCAGTCGCATTTCTGCCAACATCTGCGAAACATAACAAGGTATTCAGGATGCCAAAAAAAAAAAAAAAAAAAAAGGTTCAAGTGGCTCTGAGAACTATGGGACTTAACTTCTGAGGTCATCAGTCCCCTAGAACTTAGAACTACTTCAACATAACTAACCTAAGGACATCACAACCATCCATGCCCGAGGCAGGATTCGAACCTGCGACCGCAGCGGTCGCGCGGGTCCAGACTGTAGCGCCTAGAACCGCTCGGCCACTCCGGCCGGCATTCAGGATGCCAATTCTGATGTAAAGATGTGGTGATGTTGTGGACGAAGAGATTACGTAACATCTGCAAATAAACACCAAGATTAATAGAAAAAAGCAGACTTCAGGCTGACTTATTCAGTAACAATGGACATTTTAGAGCGGATTGTACTATAGCTCCACTGGACTCGACGCTCATGATAAGGTAGGTCTACTTCACTTATTATGTTGCGATGCTAAAACTTTTGGACATATAAATACGTATGGAACCAGTATGGTTTATTTACTGTGTCGTCGAGAAACATGAGCTTACAAAAGTAAAATAACGTCGAAAAGTGAAGGAACAGTGTAAAAGAAGAAGGAAAAGTAGAATAAGAAGAAGAGGAAGGACAGTCTTTCGGATTTGAGGATTTGCGCAGATTCCTGGGTGGGTTGATGTAACAGTGTTAGACTGAAGTTGGGATATAGACGTATGTATAAGCTTGTACGCTTGTTCTTTTAGTTAGTGGATGCGGAGGTTTTCACGTGTTCTCGCGTCTTTATTCTTGCCCACGACAATAATGTGAGTTAGACAGTACGCAGATGCTGGCGTGAGCTGTATAAGTAATTCGAGCAAAGTCAGCAACGCATTGCTTACGCTGTTCAGTCTGAATGCCAAGCGCAGGTAACAATCGAAGGCCAGTCAAATGTCAAATGTGTGTGAATTCCTAAGGGATCAAACTGCTGAGGTCATCACTCCCTAGACTTACACACTACGTAATCTGACTTATGCTAAGAGCAACACACACACACCATGCCCGAGGGAGGACTCGAACCTCCGGCTGGAGGGGTCGCGCGATGACAAGTCATTAGCCCTAATTATCACCTCGGAAAAATCTGGCTGCGACTACGACACATGGTGTGTCCTTCTCTGCATCTTCACCCTACAGTGAGGCTCTTTCCAACAATGAATGACTTGGTTGTAGAAATCCATGTTTTGCCTGTCCGGACAACGTCTCACCTCGAAGACCACGTCGCCGTCATTCTGGGAATGGCTGCCGTGCAAATGGTTCCCTCATCCGAAGAGAGTTCGTTAGCATGTATCTTAGTATATAAGCTGTTAGCATCATATCGTGGCAACCCCAAAAAGCTCTCGCCATCACCTTGTTTAGTGACAGTGGCTTTCCCAGCGCTGGTGAATCCACGTGTTTCCACAGCCTGCATTGCTCCTCGGTCTCGAACTCCTAGTGATGATTAGACAGCTAAAGAAGCCATCCGGATTGACCTCACACAGCTGTAATATTTATGGTAGTCGCGTGTCGCGGTTTTGCAGCTATCGTCCTTACTTCTCTATAATTATATCGTGTCCCTACATCAGTGTGACAGGACAATGTGTAAGATAGACACTGTTAACTTTTTTAAATGTTTCAGGTTCCAAGTGCGGTAGTTGTAGTTTCGTTTTGGTGTGACGATAAAAACTGTAGATAGTTAGTGAGAACTGTACATTTAATTGCCGGCCGGGGTGGCCGAGCGGTTTTAGGCGCTACAGTCTGGAACCGCGCGACCACTACGGTCGCAGGTTCGAATCCTGCCTCGGACATGGATGTGTGTGATGTTCTTAGGTTAGTTAGCTTTAAGTAGTTCTAAGTTCTAGGGGACTGATGACGTCAGAAGTTAAGTCCTATAGTGCTCAGAGCCATTTGAACAATTTTGTACATTTAATTTACACTGCTGGAAAAATTAGCACTACTGGAAAGACGACGTTGATTTTGTTCCGATGGCGGCCTACGGCACATGGGGGATAGTAGACAATAGTTTCAACATCGTCTAGCAACAGACATAGTAGTGGCATAGCTACTAAGTGTGGTGTCACCGCCAGACACCACACTTGCTAGGTGGTAGCCTTTAAATCGTCCGCGGTCCGCTAGTATACGTCGGACCCGCGTGTCGCCACTATCAGTGATTGCAGACCGAGCGCCGCCACACGGCAGGTCTAGAGAGACGTCCTAGCACTCGCCCCAGTTGTACAGCCGACTTTGCTAGCGATGGTTCACTGACAAATTACGCTCTCATTTGCCGAGATGACAGCTAGCAAAGCCTTCAGCTACGTCATTTGCTACGACCTCGCAAGGCGCCATTATCATTTGCTATTTATCTTGTGATGCATGTACCGTCAGACCGATGTTCACCAATTATGGATTAAAGTTAAGTATTCCAGAAGCTCCGTACTTTTTTTACGAGACTCAACTCCTTTAACTGTTCCAGACCGCACGCCAGTCTGCGTGAGCTTAAACGCGTGCCTTTCGGCTATCTCATAGTGGCTTGGCTGTCTTGCCAAGTCACAACACTAAGTGCCACCTGTGTCTAACCTTTGATAGGGAATGTTCACAGCCAGAAGGCTCTGTGTGATGCAGAGGTACGAAACACGCGGTAACCACAACACAGAGATGCACTCATGCTTCCTCCAGCCAACCGAGAGAGTCTAAAGAGCTCATATTGTGACCTACCGAGAGGCGGGATGGTCTTTGCCACACAAGTGCTGTGTCAGTTGTGCGACGATACTGGTATGTGTCACGTGAACATCGTCACAACTGTAGACAAGGTGCTGGACATCAGCGCAGCACAGACGCGCGCCAAGATCGTCGTATTGTAAGGGCAGCAGTGGCAGATCGTACAGCCACTGTAGTATCAGATAAGAGAGCTTGTGAGCGCAGACGTGTCAACACGAACTGCTGCGAACCGGTTATTAGTAGCGGGACTACGGAGACGCACAGCTATAGCGCGTCTTCCAATCACACCGCAGCATCGACGTGCACTGCTCGTCTGGTGCCGTCAGAGCATCGCTTGGAGAATGGAATGTCTCGACGTGGTCTTCAGCGATGAAAGCAGCTTCTGCCTGCACACAAGTGATGGTCGTTTGCACATACGAAGTAGACCTCTTGAGCGCAGTCTCGTTGAACGCATTCGTTCAAGACACACTAGCCTCACCTCAGCCTTATGGTCTGGGGTGTGTTAAGTTACAACTCTCATTCACGTTTGGTGTTCCTGGAGGGGACGGTAATAAGCGCTGGGTACTTGCAGGAGTTGTTAGATCCGTTCTTTTTGCCGTTCTTGCAACAGGAAAACCCATATTAATACGTGATGTAGCCTCCATAGATGGCTGTTCGACCTGTTCACGTAGTTCTGTAAGAAGTGTTGGTTGACGTGTCGCACGAGTCACTTCTCGTCCAATCATATCCAATATGTGCACGATTAGAGACAAGTCCGGAGACCGTGCTGGGCAGGGGAGTTGCTGGATTTCTTGCAGAGCACATTACAACTACCATGGCAACGGCCTTGACGCAGTGGTTACACCGTTTCCCGTGAGATCACCGAAGTTAAGAGCTGTCGGGCGTGGCCGTCACTTGGATGGGTGACCATCTAGGCGGCATGCGCTGTTGAGATAAAATAAAGCCCTTCCGGTTAGCCGAGCGGTCTAACGCACGGCTTTCCGGAGTGGGAAGGAGCGCCTGGTCCGCGGCACGAATCTGCCCGGCGGGCTTGTGTCGAGGTTCGGTGAGCCGGCCAGTCTGTGGATGGTTTTTAGACAGTTTTCCATCTGCGGTGGCAAATGCTGGCTGGTTCCCCTTATTCTGCCTCAGCTACACTATGTAGGCGATTGCTGCGCAAACTTCTCCACGTACGCATACACCACCATTACTCTACCACGCAAACATAGGGGTTACACTCGTCTGGTGTGCGAGGCGTTTCCGGGAAGGGGGGGGGGGGGGGGTCCACCGGGGGCCGAACCGCACAATAACCCTGGATTCAGTGTGGGGCGGCGGAGGGGTGAAGTGGGCTGCGGTAGTCGTCGTGGGGTTGTGGACCACCGCGGCTGTGGCGGGGACGGAGCCTCTCCGTCGTTTCGAGGTCCCCAGTTAACATACAATACAATACTACCATACTTCGAACTTAAAATATTTAAAAGTAAACAGTGTTTACCATATACATTGCTCTTTCACACTCATGAAGGGGCACGATACAATTATAGAAAAATAGGCACGATCCCTGCAAAATCTAGACATGTTGTTTCAAGAGGATAATGCTCGCCCACACACTGCCCATGAAACTCAACGTACTCTGCAAGACGTGCACCAGCTTCCCTGCCCAGCACGATCTCCGGACTTGATGGGACGAGAAGCAACTCGTGGGACTCGTCTACCAACTCCTCTTACGTGAACAGGTCGATCAGGGCTGACATAACGTATCCCAGGGCAGTATTCGCCGTCTGTGCGATCGACTGGATGCCAGAGTCAACGCCTGCACTGCCGCCAGTGGAGGTTACACCACGTACTAGTACCGGTGTTTCACTACGGGTCGATACCTGGTACCTCATAACCGCTTGTGCTATTGATCCGTAAATGTAAGCATTTCATTTACACCATATGCACCGCTGCAACAGTTAATCTTGAGTGAATTGAAAAGCTCTGATAGGGTGTACTATTTTTTCCGGCAATGTATTAAGTGCTATCTTTTGCTGAAGTGCCCCCACTTTTCACTTGCCAGAGGTGGCAGTGACCCGAGGTTTGACTTTCTAAAAATGGCAAGCCCATTAATATTACCGGTTCTGCCTTGGGTTGACTATTCTTTTAATGGGTGCGAGCGGTCGCAGAACACACAGAGCGCAGACTTTTGTCGTGTTCAAAAACTGAATGTTGGAAGCTGATCCACGACAGATTTTCACATTTTCCACTACTGCCTCGATTGTGACACGCCGATTGTCTAGCTCCAGAGCTGTACATTTTTGGAAAACAACCTACGACCAGCTTAGAGGCAGAAGTGATGGCACTTTCTGCAGGACCTGACCACCATTTTGCAGGGCAATGCTCAAGTACGTCCAGTGCAAGCTGTTACTGATTTGTTTGACTGATGTGGCTGCTAAGTACTATACCTACTATTGCACTCACCTGACTTAAGTCCTCGTGAGTTCAACTCGATTTCTAAACTGAAGGAAACACTTCACGGCATTCGCTTCAGAACTGCTACAAATTCGTCGGGCAATAGACCGCGCCGCTCGAACTGTCATCCCAACTGGCACTGCTGAAAGTATCCTACGACATCCACATCGCTGGCAACGGGTTTTACACAATGCTGGTGAGTACGTTGAAGGTCAGTAAAACTTTGAAACACGTATCTATTTTGTACGAGCTGTAAATAAATAGTTGCCACTATTAAAGTTCCAACCCTCGTATCAATATTATTTGTTGAATAAAAAAATTTAAAAAACACACATTTACCTTTTTCATAAATAATTGTATATTTTGTAAAAGCTAAATATACCCATATTTGAAAGCTATTGAATTTATTATCTTAACTATAAAATACCTCTTGTTTATACTTGTTTCTAAGAGTTTTGCAGTGATGACAAACATAAGGCATGGGAGGACAACAGGCTCCACAGTTTCAGAGATGTAACGCTAGCTGGTTAGAATACCGGGAATACGTACTTGGATGGTTCGGGACTGGATTCTAGTACCACTCCAAACCGCAATATCGGGTGCAGTACAAGTATGGCGATGTTATAAGGGAACAGTTCAACAGTCTCTCACCACGGTGTCTGCAGATTCTAATCTACATCTACATGGATACTCCGAAAATCACACTTAAGTGCCTGGCAGAGGGTTCATCAAACCACCTTCACAATAATTCTATGTTATTCCAATCTCGAACAGCACGCGGAAAAAAACGAACACCTATATCTTTCTGTGCGAGCTCTGATTTCCCTTATTTTATTACGACAATCGTTTTTTCCATTATAGGTCGGCGTCAACAAAATATTTTCGCATTCGGAGGAGAAAGCTGGTGATTGAAATTTCGTGAGAAGATTCCGCTGCAACGAAAAACGCCTTTGTTTTAATGATGTCCACCCCAAAGTCTGTATCATTTCAATGACACTCTCGCCCCTATTTCGGCGTAATACAAAATGCGCTGCGCTTCTTTGAACTTTTTCTATGTAAGCCGTCAGCCTATCTGGTAAGGATCCCAGACCGCGCAGTAATACTCCAAAAGAGGACGGACAAGCGTAATGTGGGCAGTCTCTTTAGTAGATCTGTTAAAATTTCTAAGTGTTCTGGCAATAAAACGCAGTCTTTGGCTTACCTTCCCCACAACATTTTCTATGTGTTCTTTCCAATTTAATTTGGCTGTGATTGTAATTCCTAGGTATTTAGTTGAATTTTCGGGTTTTAGATTTGATTGATTTATCGTGTAACCGAAGTTTAACGGATTCCTTTTTGCGCTCATGTGAATGATCTCACACGTCTTATTATTGAGGGGTCAATTGCCAATTCTTACACCATGCAGATATCTTTTTAAATCGTTGTGCAGTTTGATTTGATCTTCTGATGAATTTACTAGACGATAAACGACAGCATCATCTGCAAACAACCTAAGTCGGCTGCTCAAATTGTCTCCTAAATCGTTTATATAGATAAGGAATAGCAGTGGGCTTATAACACTACATCGTGGAACGCTAGATGGTTCAAATGGTTCAAATGGCTCTGAGCACTATGGGACTTAGCTTCTGATGTCATCAGTCCCCAGAACTTAGAACTACTTAAACCTAACTAACCTAAGGACATCACACACAACCATGCTCGAGGCAGGATTCGAACCTGCGAACGTAGCGGTCGCGCGATTCCAGACTGTAGCGCCTAGAAGGAACGCCAGAAATCACTTCTGCTTTTCTCGATGACTTTCCGTCAGTTACTACGAGCTAAGGCCTCTCTGACAGGAAATCACGAATCCAGTCACATAACTGAGACGATATGCCATAAGAACGCGATTTCTACAAGCCGCTTCTGAGGTACACTGTCAAAAGCCTTTTGGAAATCCAGAAATACGGAATCAATGTGAAACTCCTCGTCAATAGCTGGCTCAAATGGCTCTGAGCACTATGGGACTTAGCATCTATGGTCATCAGTCCCCTAGAACTTAGAACTACTTAAACCTAACTAACCTAAGTACAACATACACATCCATGCCCGAGGCAGGATTCGAACCTGTGACCGTAGCGGTCGCGCGGTTCCAGACTGTAGCGCCAGAACCGCTCGGCCACCAGCGGCCGGCGAAATAATACATTATGAGCGTTTGTTTTTGTTTAGGTTTCCCCCTTAAAAATGATTTTCTAAATCGGAAATGGATAGTTGCTACTCGGAGAGAGAACTTCCAACAGACAGCAAATCATCTGCTGTGCTCTCTTCGTTTTGAAAAGAATTGTTACATGGAAAATTATGTAAATAGACGTCAACTGAAGGACGATGCTGTACCGACAGTATTTGGATTCACAACTTATTTGAAAAAGGTATAGTGTCCTGGAAATCGTGCAATATAGGCCTAGGTTAAATAGTGTGGAAATACTGTCAGTGTATATAATTTTGAACGTTCCTTTTCCAGGTTACTAAGGCAATCAAATATATATTAAGTATGAATCAGAGGTAGGTCGAATAATTGCGTTTAGATACTTAACATGTGTTGTCAGTTGGTGATTATACTTCGTAAATGGTCAAATATTTGATTAAATGTTGCAAACTCAACCACTTTCAGAGGTGCTATCAGTGTTACAAACTAATGTGCGAATGAAATTCCTACGGTATTTAAAGTGATATGGGTTATTACAATTAATCATACCAAAATTCGAGTGTAGACAATACTGTGCTAAACAAAAGTAAGCGTGCAAAATGTACACAGGAGTCGGCAAAAAGCAAACAGGACCTGACAGGAAAATTACGTGAATTAAATAATAATCGTACTATCTGCTACTTTAAAAGTTTCATGTAATTATCTAATGCAAATAACTCGATCTAAACTCGCTCCACCTTGTCAGGAAAGAGCCTTACATTCTTCAATTTTGCGTCTCTATGCAGACGTATTTCGGAAAATAGGAAACTTCATTCATTTAAGTATACTTTTAAAATAGACTCGAATACTCAGTACTTTTTTAAACAAACATGTGTTTAATTTGTGCTTCAATTTGCTCTTGTTGCGTCTCATATACGTCAAATCACAACCCCAGTACTAGGATTCATCCCTGCAAATGGCAGCGATCAGCTGCTTCAATTGGGGGACAGTTGCCTCGCTTCCCCGCTGCGGCGTGGTAGGGGCTTGGATCTATCTGCTGCTAATGACGTCGAATGGTACGCGCGGACACTGCTTGTTGCGCAACAGACCGAGTTTGTTGTGATACGGTTCGTGATGTGGCAGAGCGGTCCACGCGCGCAATATGTCTGTCATCACACGTAGTGGTGCAACGAGCTGGTGCAATCGGTCCTGTCGGTTCTCCTGCATCAAGCGATTACAGACCCACATCACAGCTGCTTGATTCCATCCGACAAATCACCGATTTTTACGAAGGATAATCCGCAATCCTTAGAGGAAACTATTCATCCTCGTTCGAACTCCGAAACGCGCTCGAAAGAAGCTCGCTATCTTTTACAAGGTATACTGAAGCTGCTTACGCAAAACAACCGCACGGAAAGGTCAGTTACAGTACGTCCACACGGCCGTCGCTTCTCTCTTTATATAGCTCTTGCAGGTGGCTCTACGGGCCCCCAGATGTGCGCTGCGCTGGAACGCTAATAATGTGTATCTCTCGTCGCCGCGAACGCATGCTGCACATTTCACCTAATATGGATGCTTTCTTCAGAGTGTTGAATTGTGGGTGGGCAGCAGTGTACTTCACATATAGTCTTTGTTTTGTTTTTATGAGAGACTCTGCATAAAAATCTCCTCTTCCGCGTAAAAAAACTGTTATGCCGTGAGGTGTTATGTTTGTGGACAATCTTGTGATGAGTGAACATAAGAATAAAAAATCATGAGAAGAAATGTAATGGTTTCCAGTGTAAACACATCTTATTTTTGTTGCTTCTGTACAAATAATATCTGTGTAAGTCGCACATCATGTTTATCTGTTTTTGAACATTCAGTTGTCACCTGATGATGGCCTGAAAAGCCGGTTCGTAACCTAATGAATTTAATCTTACAGAGCATTAGGAATTATTTTTCTTTTTTAATAACTCTAAATGTCTTTCACTTTATAAAGATTTTTGTTTGGCGGGAAATATAGCGGTTTGAAAAGGTTTCTTAATACGGTGGGGCAATGGGAGCATACGAATTTCTGAAAAATCTACTGTTTTCTTCATGATTAGGTATACTGTTAAGGTCACAATCTAAATCACAGTCCCCGACTACATCAGTATTCAGTTATTTTATTAAGAATGCATTCGATAGAGATGTTTCCTCCAAATACTTTAAACACAGCTGACCTGTTCTCCGAGAGGTATAGTCTCAACTACGTGGCTAGCCTTCACCTCGAGTTACATCATGTAACGCTGTCTCGCCTCTTGAGAAAGGACGCAGATGTACGTGGGATCCAAATGCTGTGTGCTCCTAATGTACGTACGTCAAGGACAGACAGCAGAGTCGGCACTTTGGAGTTAGTTTCTCCTTGCAAATGCCGACAACAACAACAATAACACACACACATACACACACACACACACACACACACACACATACACACACAAAGAGAGAGAGAGAGAGAGAGAGAGAGAGAGAGAGAGAGAGATTCACGATATAATCGTGTTACGAAAATTATTGTAACCAAATACAAGTGCAGCCAAGAGTAAGAAAATCAGTTTTATAATGTTGTCATATTTGTAACTGTTTTGATGCCACCATGGAATTTGACAGCACCAATAAAAGGAAGTGGAAAATTCCTGTAAATAAGCCACAAGTGGGTCCTCATACTTAGCGTCAATAAGCTAATGAGTACAAGTTTTACAGACTATTGACACCTATAACATTTAAACTCTGTTCCTACCTTTTTGAGTTTGTGAGAAATACAATTTTGAAATGTTCTCTCTTTTTTCTTAGTAACCTTGAATTCTCAAGTTTTGTGCCGAAATCTGTATTTATCTTCACGCATAGTCTGCTAAGCGCGCTATTGTGAAGCGAAGACATCTTTCCATATAAGTGATAGAGCGAGGCGGCCAACGTCTTGGTAACACTGGACACTCGTCTAGGAGCAACGGGATTCAATTCTACCTCCGATCCATCACGTTTAATTTTTCCGTAATTACCATACGCAGACGACTGTTGCTAATTCGAATTTCAACAAACCGAATGTCTTCATAAATCGAATTAGTTGCTTGGTCCCTTGAAAAAAGCATCCTTATACCGTACAAATCCGATGTTTTTTGATGCACTTGATAAAGCGAAGCGATTTTCTGTGATAGACATCCCGCAAACTCTACTTTTTTTGTTGTTGGTTGCGTCATTCAGTTCTTCGCGACAGTTCTTTGTTTAAACAACACTGATAACGCGTTTCACTATATAAATCAGCGGTAAAAAGGACTTCAAAGAAGTGTAAGTGTTAAAATCTCACAGAAGAGAAGCAATTTATTGAGGCCTTCGAATGTGGAGTGGGAAAAAAAAAGCATAGCGAAAACTTTCGAGATTCTGTCACTCACGCTGTCGACCATCTGGAGCAGAAATATCAGATTGCTGAAAACGTGTCATAGAGGTAGGACATGGAATTGTATAGGTGAGTTCCCGCATCTTGAACAATATTTGTCGGAATGTCTTACGCACTGTGGTTCAGGGGTTCAGAAACTTTTCCTCTGACGGAACACTTTGAGAGTCCTGGTAGTCTGATGGAAAACATTGTTTAGTCCGAAGATTAATAAAATGTTTAAAAAGTGAGAAAAACTTGTTTTAATCAGTGATTACTTCACTATTACTCCGCCCGATCAGGCCTCGAAAGGCCTACCGGCACTGACCGACCACCGTGTCATCCTCAACCTATACATGATGCGGATATGAAGGAGCATGTTGTCAATTTATAAAACTGGAGTGGCACTCCTCAATCCAGTAGCTCCTTAATTTTCCTCACAAGAGCTGAGTGCATCCTGCTTGCCAACAGCAGTCGGCAGACTGGAGAAGCCATTCAAGCGCTAGCCAAGCCCGACAGCGCTTAACTCCGGTGACGACGGGAACCGGTGTTACCATTGCGGCAAGGCTGTTGACCACCTCTATGTTAAATCTTAATAAAGTTAGAAAAATATGGGATCGTCGAAATGCCGGGAAAAAGTCATATTATTAGTAGTTTTTCGCGTAGCACCAGTGCCCACCGATAGCTAATTGTTGCACCATAAGCACCTGCAGGGGGCAGTGGGGTGGGGAAGAGGCTGGAGTAAAGGTTTTATTCATTACAAAAATCTCATACACTTCTAGAAGTGAGTGGATAACCATCAGTTCCCTAGGACATCAGTTTTTGTCACCCATAAAAATTAGTTCTTGTGGTATGACATGTCTTGAAACTGACCAACTTATTTATTTCAAAAACAGAAATTTTAAAGTCTTGCTCAGCCCCCCTCCACCCACCGCATCCATATCTCTTCAAACCTGGATAAATTTCCACGAATGCCCTCAGGAGGCACACAGTTTTTTTTAAAAAAAAATCGTTTTTTAAGAAGTTTTGTGGTAGTAGCTCGATCGTTCATAATGCTGTTTGTCTGGCATGGAAAAATGAACTAGAAAGCATGCAGGCAAATTGCAATCCTGGCGACGTATGGAATACTGACTAAACTGAATTTTTTCGGGTGTCTTCCCGTATGAACATTGACTTTCGAAGACGATTTGTGTCATGGGGCGAAGCATAGCAGTACTGCTACAGCATGCAATGAACATGGATGAGTCCCAGGAACTATAACCTCATTTGGTGGCGATAGCTCCTAACGCTAGAGTTTTCAATAGTATCAGGTCGTTTTCTGCGTGTTACCTGTCTAACAAAAACAGAAACAGAATCGTTCAATGAGTGGATGTTGATCCTGGTCAACAAAATGAAAAAAAGAGAAAAAATCCAGAAGCAAAAAATTTCGCTTTTTCTGATTAATTGCGCAGTTCAGAATATTCTGCCATCTCTGTATGGTGTAAAACTTCACCGATTTACTGCAAACACTACTTCGAAATTAGAAGCGCTTGACCAGGGAATAATTTAGCATTTTAAAAAGTTGTATCACAAAGAATGTGAGAAGATAGTGTTGTATAGCACGGTACACGGTTGCCAAAAGCCCAATATTACTATTTTGGCAGTGATGGTAATGGCTGATAAATCACGGAAGAAATGTTACTCCGAACACGATTTCTGACTGTTTCAAGAAATACGGATTCATGAAGGAGTCATAGCGTCAACTGCAACACCGGAAGAGCGAAGAAATGGAGTCCGGTTCCGAGATACCTGTAAACTTATGACTGACGTAGCAGGAGGTGTGGCATTGGTACATTTTGACGACCATTTGGAAGTCTGCAATATTTTTACTGAAAATGAAATTTTGGTTGTTTTGGGTGACGAGAACGAAAACGATGACGAAGAAGAAGAATGAGCAGAGCCTAGTCCAGCTGTAACGCGGAAAGTGGAAAAATCGGCATTGGAAAGGTTTCACATTTACATGCTTAAAACGGAAGAAGACGATGCTATATTTTCAGTGTTTGGTGACAAGGTACTTGACAAAGTACGCTGGAGTTCACTGAATCAGAAACAGATCACTTAGCTCTTTACAGAGTAATACTGAAATTTTGTATGTATTTTTGGAAATTTATGCAGCTTGACGTATGGAATGTTAAAATAAGTAAAAAATAATAAAACAGATAAAAATCAACTTTCTTTTAACTTCTTTGTGATATTTCTTGTTCCAAGGAATTCTCTCTTCACTGAAAAGAAGCTATCTACGAGTTATAACGACACAAAATCCAGGATGGAATGTAAAAATATTATGAAAAGGAAAATTGCTACTCACCATATAGCGGACATGCTGAGTCGCAGATAGGCACAACAAAAAGACTGTCACAAATAAAGCTTTCGGCCAGTAAGGCCTTCGTCAAAAACAGACGACAGAGAGACACAGACACACAAACATACATACACACACACACACACACACACACACACACACACACACACACACGCAACTCATACAGGACAGGCAGTGTGGATTCAGCTGGCTCAGACTTCATTCATGTGTGTGTGAGTTGCGCATGTGTGTGTGTGTCGTCTGTTTTTGACGAAGGCCTTACTGGCCGAAAGCTTTATTTGTGACAGTCTTTTTGTTGTGCCTATCTGCGACTCAGCATCTCCTCTATATGGTGAGTAGCAACTTTCCTTTTCATTATATAGTTATAACGATAACAATTTGTAAAAAATCACAGCGGTGTGGAGGAAGCCCAGACGAGCAGTTTAATACAGAACACTTGTGATCTATCAAGCCGGGAAACAATTCCTATAGACGTACAAAGGTCAACTAAGCTGTAGTACATGCACTGCGCGCGGCGTGACGTTTTCTATGTTCTCTCTTGCCATCGCCTGCCGTTCGAAGCTAATTTACTTTTCCCGTTAAAATCAGCCGTGATTATGTTATCCCACTTACAATATGTAAAGTTGACGGTTGTGTAAATTTTACCTCAAGATTTTAACAGCATAAAATTAACAATTAAATCGTTTTGTTTCTTTTGTCCTTGTTACTACGAGACTATTGTGCTTGTGAGGGTTAAGCTTAAGCCGAATTATAAACGTAATTACTTTTTGCATAACGTTTGCGAGAACGTTTTTTCTTTCATTGTTCTCATGAAAAATTTAAAATTACTAACACTATCGAAATAAAAAATTTCAAAGATCCGACCGACTAAGCGGTGGCGTAAAATCTTGTGCGGCACACATCCATTGCAGCTTAGGTGTTTTTTGTGGGTCAATTTGAGGTTGTTTACCAGGTTGACAGACCGCGAATATCCTAGATATCGAACTGTTCATTGTGGTACGTACAAACAGTTAAGGTTTACTCGCTGCCTATGCACTTGACAATCGCTTCATTGGTATACGTATGGGACTATCACTCGCTTCACGTTTCCGTTCCGCACACGCGGACCCAAGTAAAGTCTCTGTCACAGCAACAACCATACGAGTGAATAATCGTCTTGACTGCAAGCGGGTGATATACTTGTTAGTGTTAAACCTGATTATGGCTCCATATAGGTCAGAAGAGCGTTCGTGGCTGAAGGGCAATATGTGTAGAAATCCGAGGATATTCCAAAGTTTTACCATTTCAGGAACTGGCAATGTAAGGCGAAGACTGATGTCGGCTGAGTAGTGCGATAGAGCTGCAGTAGATCAGTTTGTCTGTTTGGGACTTCTTCACAGTACTGCGACAGAAACTGGACAGCGTGTTGTCTATCGCGATTTGCCTTATGATAGGACGGCTGCACCGATAACAACCACATTTGATCAAGAGAGTGACGACTGGTGCCACGGAATATCATTCCTAAGAACGGTGAGTATACACACCTATCAGTAGTAAAAAAAAAAGCACTCCGTCTTCAGGCCACGAGTGGCCTACCGGGACCATCCGACCGCCGTGTCATCCTCAATGGAGGATGCGGATAGGAGGGGCGTGGGGTTAGCACACCGCTCGCCCGGCCGTTATAATGGTAGTCTTGACCGAAGCCGCTACTATTCGGTCGAGTAGCTCCTCAATTGGCATCACGAGGCTGAGTGCACCCCGAAATATGGCAACAGCGCATGGCGGCTGGATAGTCACCCATCCAAATGCCGGCCACGCCCAACAGCGCTTAACTTCGGTGATCTCACGGGAACCGGTGTATCCACTGCGGCAAGGCCGTTGCCTTATCAGTAGTAAAGCCGCTTTATAAAAAGGGGGAAAGGGATAATGTAGACAATTTTAGACCTATTTCTATGCCATCAGGCTGCTTTTTCGATGTAACTGTGCTGATCACAAAATATTGCTCGTGAAATTACATCATTATGGAATACGGGGAGTGGTTCACAATTGCTTCATCTCTTACTTTAATAACAAAAGGTCACTCTCATCAGTATTGATGATGGCTATGACGTGAGGTCCGAGTGGGACACGGTTAAATGGGGAGTGCCCAGGGACCAGTACTGGGGCCACTCCTGTTCCTTATTTATATAAATGATGTGCCCTCTAGTATTACAAAAAATGGTTCAAATGTCTATGAGCACTATGGGACTAAACATCTGAGGTCATCAGTCTCCTAGAACTTAGAACTACTTAAACCTAACTAACCTAAGGACATCACACACATCCATGCCCGGGGCAGTTTTCGAACCTGAGATCGTAGCGGTCGCGCGGTTCCAGACTGAAGCGCCTAGAACCGCTCGGCCACACCGGCCGGCTCTAGTATTACATGTGGTTCTAAAATATATCTGTTTGCTGATGACAGTAGCTTGGTAGTAAAGGATGGTGTGTGCAAAATTGGCACTGTTTCAAGTAGCGCACTTCAAGACGTAAGTTCATGGTTTGTAGAACCTAAACCAACGCTAAATCACAGTAAAACTCAACAGACAACTCAACAAAACCTGACGTGTAATATCACAGAATGGGCATACGGTTAGTGAAACTGAATAGTTCAAGTTTCTAGGCGAACAGATGGATAGTTAACTGTCGTGGGAAGCCCATGTTCAAGATCTTGTCAAAGATTTAATGCTGCCATTTTTACTATTAGAACCATATCCGAAGTAATTGATAATTCGACACGAAAAGTAGTCTACTTATCTTACTTTCATTAGCTTATGACGTATGGTATTACATTTTGAGGTAACTATTCCTATTCTCAAAGGATACTTGTGGCTCAGAAATGGGCGGTACGGGCAGTAAGTGGTGTTAAGTTCGCGAACTTCTTGCCGACCCTTGTTCATTAGTATTCTAACATTAGCCTCTCAGTATAAAAGAACTAGCAGTCAATCTGAACACACTTTATTATAATTAAAGAAAAAGCGCCTTCTTGTCATACATTAAGTTTTAAACTCAAGAAAACCCACAACTCTCGTGGTGACAAGCCGAATAAGGAAACAAGACAATGGAAGAAAAGTACTGAACAAAATCTACTCTGCACAACACAAAATACAACCTGCTACTACAATGATACAGCGAGTGAATACAATACTAGGGGCTGGCATAAGTACTGGCCGGAGCTGTTTCTAGCGGTTGGTAAACACTGTCGGTCTGACGGTCTAGGCGTTCTTATAAAGCCAGGTCGGCAGAGTGCTACATGAGTCACATGAGTTCTGTCACATGTCTGGCGAAGCAGTTCCGTGTTTATTTTGAAAGTCTGTTATTGTTTCTGTCCGCTGGCGATGTTTCTCTCCGCGCTCCTGATAAGGGGTCGGCAACCCATCTTGCGTGTCAGTTGTGCGGGCCCTCTAATAATACGGGGCCGCTACGACACATCTATTCTTTACCGTCGTTTCTTGTTAACAATATCAGCTTATTTACAAGAATTAGCAGCTTTTACTCAATTAATAATAGGCAGAAATCGAATCTGCATTTGAATCGCACTTCCTTGAGTCTTGTGCAGAAAGGCGTGCAGTATATTGCTACATCCATTTTCAACAAGGTACTACAAGAATTCAAAAATCTTAGCAATAATCCACTCGCTTTCATACCTAAACTGAAAAGTTTTCTCATGAGTCTCTCCTTCTATTCTGTAGAGGAGTTCCTCGAAAAATTAAGTGATTCCTGCGTTATAATGTTGATCGCATTTACATAAGCTTATGGTTCGTCGTTTTTTGGATTAATAAACACTTTATTTTATCTGTTATTATTTTTCTGTTGTAATTCAATTTACTGGCACGTTCTATGACCTCGGAGATTCGTTCCTCAATTTGCTGCTACGGAACTAGACGCCTAAAATAAAATAAAATCATTTGTAACAAGTGACCCAGATAAATGCTCGAGCCCTGTCACTTACGTTCTGCATGAATGCCATACCAATTAAACCATACGACGTTAGGCATAACGTTTTAATTACCTCCTTGACAAATTAAAATTACATAATAAGTTTTTTGCTTGTTTGTGGGTTATATCTGCAATCCTGGTAGACAGTGAAATCCTCGTGTTACAGAGCAGACAAAACTAAATTAGTTTATAGAAATATACGACACCATGCACTGTCGTATGGGACAGTAGTTAGATTCTGCACACGCTTCCGCTGTGCCCAAACAAGTGAACGACGACGAACGAAGGGGTAGACAATCTTATCTTGGAGAATCGAGAATCGCAAGAAAAATTAAGGTGCCGGTGCTCGCACGACGATCTATCACAATCGAGGCGACAGTGGAAAAAGTGGAATCAGTCATGGATCGGTATTCAACATCTTGCTCGAAATTTTGGACGTAGCAAAAGTCGCCGCTCGAAGTGTTCTGCGACCACTCACATCCATTCAAAAAGCCCGGTGAACCTATCAGGCAGCAGCGGAATTGCTGCTGCTGTGTGAGGCCCATCCAAATGAGTTATTTAACGGTCTAATCACCAGAGACGAATATTGGAGGGCCTTTTTCCAGAAGTCTCCTGGCGAAGTTACGAGAGGTGTCAAGTCGAAGTGTCACAGGGAGCTGTCTACGAGAGCGTTCTTGCTCCATGGAAACTCCCCATCTCTTTCCACACCAGAGACAGTCAAGCACACTGCTTATCTGAGCTATACGTTTCTGATACGATAACTGCGTATCATCAAGATGTATGGGAAGAACTGTTTCACAAAAGTGGTCGCTGTTTAACTTCCCATGTGTTATCGGCCTCACCAGTGACTTCTTATGTTTTATATTAAAATCCAGTTCTTGTGCCTACTGTGGTACCAAAAAAAGCTCGTTAGTCTTACCTAGTATGGGAGAAGTGATATTCTTAAATATGGCGCTTACATACAGTTAGATATCATAAGAAGTTAGGTGTCCATATTACTGAGAGTTGAAACTGGAAAAAAAAACATGTTTTGCAACTCCTAAAACAATTTAGCTCAGGCACATTTGCACTTCGAATCATTGTAAATCTAAGTGAGAAACAAATCAGGAAGTCGACATACACAGTGTGTCCCAGTTCCGTTAGGACTGTGGATATGAAAAATAAAAGCCAAGGATTATGTTAACAGAAACACTATTTATTCAAAATAGTCTACACAGCTAACATCGTTTTAAATGCGTTTTTCTTGGAAATGTTTTTAGTACTACATTACAATTTTCATGGACGTCCCCAACTGCTTCGAATTGTGTTCCATCATTGACAGCTTCAATCTGGGAACAAGAAGTTGGCCGGTAATCCAGGACTGTTATCCGTTCGCTGGTCAAAAAATCGCACACATCTTCACTTTGTGGACTGGGACTTCATCCTGGAGGACCGACCAAGAACCTGCCTCTCGGTATTTTGGTCGAATTTGATGAATTCTCGTCCACAAACGATTGAGGGTTCAAAAAACTTGATGTTCCCTCGCTGCTCCGCCGCCATTTTCCGACAGGTGTCAGACACATACTGTTACATTCGTGGTCAGGATGCCTGCTGCAGTGAAGCTATCATTTTCATCTTCTACACAGCTATTGTTGAAAGCTCGAGGATTATAAAGCCACAACTCACCATGAGATGACATTCCAGTTTGGAATTTCACATAAGCTGTCCTAACAGAACCGGGCCACGTATATTTTCATTCAAGAATGTCACATATACTATGTGATCAAAAGTCTCCGGATACCTGGCTGAAAATGACTTACAAGTTCGTGGTGCCCTCCATCGATGCAAATGGTTCAAATGGCTCTGAGCACTATGGGACTGAGCAGCTGTGGTTATCAGTCCTCTAGAACTTAGAACTACTTAAACCTAACTATCCTAAGGACATCACACAAAATCAAATGGTTCAAATGGCTCTGAGCACTATGGGACTCAACTGCTGAGGTCATTAGTCCCCTAGAACTTAGAACTAGTTAAACCTAACTAACCTAAAGACATCACAAACATCCATGCCCGAGGCAGGATTCGAACCTGCGACCGTAGCGGTCTTGCGGTTCCAGATTGCAGCGCCTAGAACCGCGAGACCACCGCGGTCGGCGTGCCCTCCATCGGTAATACTGGAATTCAATATGGCGTTGGCCCACTATTAGCCTTGATGACAGCTTGCACTCTCCCAGGCATACGTTCAGTCAGGTGCTGGAAGGTTTCTTGTGTAATCGCACCCAATTCTTCACGGATTGCTGCACTGACGACAGGTATCGGTATCGGTCGGTGAGGCCTGGCACGAAGTCGGCGTTCCAAAACATACCAACGATTTTCTATAGGATTCAGGCCAAGACTCTGTGCAGGCCAGTCCATTACAGGGATATTATTGTCGCGTAACCAATCCGCCACAGGCCATGCATTATGGACAGGTGCTCGATATTGTTGAAAGATGCAACCGCCATCCCCGAATTGCTCTTCTTCAGTGGGAAGCAAGAAGGTGCTTAAAACATCAGTGCAGGCCTGTTCTGTGATAGTGCCACGCAAAACAACGAGGGGGGCAAGCCCCCTCCAAGAACACGGCCACACCGTAACACCAAGGCTTCCGAATTTTACTGCAGGCACTACACACGCTGGCAGATGACGTTCACCGGCCATGTGCCGTACCCACACCCTGCCATCGGATCGCCACATTGTGTACCGTGATTCGTCACTCCACACAACGTTTTTCCACTGTTAAATCGTCCAATGTTTACGCTCCTTACATCCAAGCGAGGCGTCGTTTGGCATTTGCCGCCGTGATGTGTCGCTTATAAGCAGCCGCTCGACCATGAAATCCAAGTTTTTTCGTCTCCCACCTAATTATTATAGTACTTGTAGTGGATCCTGGTGCAGTTTGGAATTAATGTGTGATGGTCTGGACAGAAGACTGCCTATTACACATTACGACACTCTTCAACTGTCGGATGTCTCTGTCAGTCAACAGACGAGGACGGCCTGTACGCTTTTGTGCTAGGCGTGTCCCTTCACGTTTCCACTTCACTATCACGTCGGAAACAGTGGACCTAGGGATGTTTAGGAGTGTGGAAATCTCGGTTACCGACGTATGACACAAGTGACACCCAATCACCTGACCACGTTCGAAGTTCGTTGAGTTCCGCGCAGCGCCTCATTCTGCATTCTCACGATGTCTAATGACTACTGAAGTCGCTGATATGGAGTACCAGGCAGTAGGTGGCAGCAAAATGGGACTAATATGAAAAACATCTGTTTTGTGGGTGTCCGGATACTTTTGATCACATAGTGTTTGTGCCTGCGAGAATAAAATACAGACTTGGAACTGATTTATAATCTTTCTAAAAAATGTCCAAACTGATTAAATTCTGAACTTTACTGTTAATCTCTTCAATTAAACAAAGTGGTCCCTGTGCGTTAATCTACATATACATCTACATTTATACTCCGCAAGCCACCCAACGGTGTGCGGCGGAGGGCACTTTACGTGCCACTGTCATTACCTCCCTTTTCTGTTCCAGTCGCGTATGGTTCGTGGGAAGAACGACTGTCTGAAAGCCTCCATGCGCGCTCGGATCTCTAATTTTACATTCGTGATCTCCTCGGGAGGTATAAGTAGGGGTAAGCAATATATTCGATACGTCATCCAGAAACGCACCCTCTCGAAACCTGGCGAGCAAGCTGCACCGCGATGCAGAGCGCCTCTCTTGCAGAGTCTGCCACTTGAGTTTGCTAAACATCTCCGTAATGCTATCACGGTTACCAAATAACCCTGTGACGAAACGCGCCGCTCTTCTTTGGATCTTCTCTATCTCCTCCGTCAACCCGATCTGGCACGGATCCCACACTGATGAGCAATACTCAAGTATAGGTCGAACGAGTGTTTTGTAAGCCTAACAATGCTGTTCATGAAATGGTCCCTGTGTGTTGATAATTTTCGTAGCAAACTGATGCTAAGATGGAAATATCGTACCTCGTAATGTAATTGCTTGGAAATGCAGTGATTGCTGCTCTCTGGGCGCCAGCTGCAAATTTGTAACTACAGCTGCTGGGAGCTTAGTGCGTTTTTACAGACAGCAAGTAAACAATTTTGTGCATATCACTGAGAGAGACTCTTTAATTAATAATGACCTGGATCGAAGACGTGGGCGATGCTCTTAGGTGAAATATTTCTTTACCAAACCGTTTTTTAATTATTACTTGTATTAAATTCATGTTACAACACTCATTTTCATTGACAAAGGACAATATTGATATCAAATTCTTACTCTCACAAATATTAGACAAATAATTGATAAACATAAGAATTAAGTTCCAAATCACTAATCGAGCCTTTCTCCTGTGTTTCACAATACTGAAACACAAATCATATTGCTTAAACACAGATGCACTTAGCTTCACGTCTACATTGGCACGAGTCCTCTGCTTGGCGACTGTCTCGCTGCTACGTTAACTACAGAACTCCTTCGCTCCTCGCCGTCAACAGCGACGACAAAACAAGCATATCTTTCAGCGACGCAGCTACTCTGACCAAAGGCTGCGCGCGAATAATAAGCTCTTCAAAATTGTCGCTTAGCGTTTGAGACATCCAGAGCATGTACAAATTCCAGAAAAGCAAGTACGTAACAAACTCCCAAAAGACCTGTTTCAACAGCTCTTTAAGGAGCCAGGCATTCAGACTGTGTGTGTTTGTGTGTGTAGTGACTGAAGTGTTATGAAACATTGTGTGTACAGTGTGTGCAGTGACTGATAGTGAGGTATGAGTGAACAATGTGGCATTACATTATTTAACAAGTTATTTGTAAAAAAGTATTGTATACGAGGAGTAAATCTAATGATTGTCTCTAACTAGAAGTCTGCAAATATATGTGTATACGAATTAGCTTATTTTAAATTGGTCTAAACTTGTAAATACTTTGACGTGTCCTATATCCTTCTAAAAAGGGATCTACGGATGAATAAAGCTGCTGCTACTACTACTACTACTACTTCACAGATTATTAATTCCCTGTTGAACTGTGATGTAAATAATCCACTCCAGTTCAAAAGGAATAATGATCTGCATATTAACAATACCAGTCGTGCGTAGCACAAAAAGCGATGAAAATTGCTGCCACGAAAATTTGTCATCATTTCCCTGATGATGTAAAATTGAGAGGCACCCACATGCCTTGCTCATACTGTGGCATCAAGCAGTCAGGCCTGCAAGATGAGTGGTCTGCCATGCGAGTGGGCTCATTCTTATTTATCGAGTAACATGAACTCTAGTACTCACAATTAAGTTACAAATTATTCTCCTGTATGAATATTACGCAACGGAATATCAGTAATTTACAGAACTCTGACTGTTCACTACGCACTGGCAATACCACATTTTCTTTCTTATTTAACGGCTTTGATCAACACGTGGCCATCGCACTGAATATGAATGGCGCACACATTATAAATTCTGGATATCATGACAACATACAATTCGAAGGAAAAGGCCACCAATCTTTTTCTTTTCACTATCTTATTTATTTCGATAAATTCTATAACCTAAACACACAAATTCTATAACCTACAACAATAACACATGAGAAATTCCGCCCAGTGGGCATGGCTTTAATTTGGTCATTCTCTATCTTATGGTCTCGTAATTATTTAATGCTACAGTGCACTTTCTGGATAGGATGGTGGATCTTTTGCTATATCTCACATTTCGACTCTCACAACTATCATCACGAAACTTTCCTCCAGACCGAGCGGTACAAAAGGAACATGCATAACCCCACTACCTCTGAAACTACTTTGCTACTCTCCCATGCAAACCACACACACTTAAATTACATGACATACACCACACTGCAACATGGAATACAACATAAGGAATAGTCACAACATTATAATCACATCACTTTCAGCTTTCCCACTTCAATTAGTACTTATCCCAGTTTCACACGACACTGCCCCACTTCGTAATTTTTCTTTCCTACTATGAACTCTGGAGGATATATTCACGTCTTCCTGTGCAATGCAAGCCAAGCGGCGTTGCTGGATAGACGGCTGACTCACCTTGCTTCTCTCTCAGAGTATTATACTTTGAATCAAGCGTCACACGGAAACATAGCACACAAAGTAATATTAAGAACATATTCATCACACATGCGAGTCCTCAACTGATACCATGGACGAGTACTTCTCTTTATCCTTTGTCTCATACGCAGATTGAGGCTCACACAGTACTCACCGCGTGGAAGTACTCGTCTCTAATTTCAAGTCCTGCACACGCCATTTCTTAAATATTTCCAACTTATAATACACACGCTAGTATTTCAGCTTAACTTAAGCACTCGGAAGTATTTCAGCTTATTGCTACACGTGGTTTCATTGTGACCGTTGGTCACTTCCGAAGATTACTACGATCTTCTTAATATTACGTGTCTGACATTTAATTCTCCCCACAAAAGTTCCTGAAATAGAGAAATTATTATTGTAAACTACCCTTAAGTATTTCACATGCATACCATGTCTCCACTCTTTTGTCCTTATGGAGCACGCCTAAGACAGGTCTTACCAACACTAGATCCAGTGGCAGAGTGCTGAAACATGGCCGTTCTTCAGGTTCTCTCGCACGTCTGCCAAAGTGGGGGAGCACCTTGCTGCCATATTGGTCAGCCACATTTCAGGCGCTCAAAGCTCAGGTAAATTTCATCTCTTTGGTCCCACCAAAGGTGACCCAAGTACCGTCTCAAAGATGATCATATATTCACATTCACTATCTGGGGTTAGCAGACGACCATACATTCATTCATTTCACAGATCTCACCAAACTGGATGTAGGGATTTATTTTGTGGGAGTGCACATGTGATCAATTAAATAAATAAATTGTCATTCTTTCCCACACTGGTATCCGGCTTTGCTGTATTAATTGAAATTGAGTTATTATTAGAAAAATTATGTTGTTATGACAAGAATAACGAAGAATGTTGTACCTATTTTCAATGTCGGGCGGTACTGTACCCTTTCAAAATGTCTGACCAGCAGCAAAGTTACTTTTGAAAACAAACTGGAAAAGCTTGTCTTTCTATTCCGTAGAAGAATTTCTATTTTTGTGATGTATAAAAGGCGGTGCGTAGGAATTACTAACTCACATTTGTATTTAAAAAGAACTGTAAATGGTCAGCATATTTACATATGAATAAGTAATGTGACTGCAAAATGACCAGTTCCACATTATTACGGTTAATCGTACGAATGATCCATGGATCATGAACCTTACTAACATCTGACGATGTGCGCTCACCTAAATGTTTTTATCTAGACAGCTTTTTCATTGCCAGTTAGAGAAATTCTCTCTTTCTATTGGTAATACCGACCATCTTAGCGTGACCCGCAAAACTCTCTATTCCTCCTCTGAAAGAGTAGATTAAACCTTGTCAGAGAACCTTAATTTGGGTTTTTGGCGGCTACCCTGAATTTGTTCAGGCAAAAGCAGAGACATTTTCCGCACGAGAACATTTATCTCTTCTCCCTTTCTTTTCCTAGTGAGCTGCTTCTACGTCATGTCATCGATATCGACGCGAAGTTAAAACTCTTAACTACTACACTTACATTTCTTCGCAAGAGAAGCTGAATAATAATTCATGCAACAAGAGCTTGTACGCGGACGGTGGTAGCTCAGAAACCTTCATAGCCTCTTACTCGATATGCATAGTATTTATATTACGTAATGGTTGTATCATTTGCTGAGGAGTAGACTTCCTGTCGAAGGAAGCCGCTAATTTCTCCGCCAGGGCACACGTAACATAACTGTTCCACTACGGCCTACATCCACAAGTTGGACGGTACCGCAAACGCCGATTACAAATGAATTTCATCGCGTTGTCCGCTATGTGCGCGAGGACGCTAACACATGCTTATGATTCACAGAAGACTACGCAAGCGCACCGCAATTCAGCCTCTTCCTTCTCTGTTACATCATCCACAACACAAACACAATTATGCGCTCTATACGAGCTCGTCATATGCACCAATGATATTGACGTAAATCACAATACTCACGGCACACAAATAAATATACCCAAAAGCCCTTTTACTTGAGGAAATAGCTATGTCATTGAGCACTAGGCTTCAAATGCAACAACTACAATTTTTCATTCAATGAATTACATTAATGGATATAAAATTAGAGACTCCGTCTGCCAATTAGGAACTAACCCCAATAGAAGAAACAGAATTCCGGCCATTTGCACCAGTTTTCTAATTAGGTATCCTAACTTATATTTCTACACTGAAGATCCAAGGGGACTGGTACACCGGCCTGATATCGTGTAGGGCCCCCGCGAGAACGCAAAAGTGACGCAACACGACGTAGCATGGACTCCATTAAAATCTGAAGTAGTGCTAGAGTGAATTGACACCATGAATCCTGCAGGGCTGTCCGTGAATCTGAAAGAGAACGAGGGGGTGGAGGTCTCTTCTGAACAACACGTTATAAGGCATCACATATATACTTAAAAATGTTCATATCTGGGGAGTTTGGTGGTCAGCAGAAGTGTTTAAACTCAGAAGAGCGTTCCTGGAGCCACTTTGTAGCAATTATGGACGTTTGGGGTGTCGCATTGTCCTGATGAAATTTGCAAAGTTCTTTGTTCTTATGTACGTGTCACCTGTCAGAGTCGTATCTAGACGTATCAGGGGTCCCAACTGCACACGCCCCACACCATTACAGAGCTTCCACCAGGTTGAACAGTCTCCTGCTGACATGCAGGGCCCATGGATTCATGTGGTTGTCTCCATACCCATACAAGTCCATCTCCTTGATTCAATTTTGAACGAGACTCGTCGGAACAGGCAACATGTTTCCAATCATCAACAGTCCAGTGTCGGTGTTTAAGGGCCCAGGCGGGGCGTAAAGCTTTGTGTCTTGTAGTTAACAAGGGTACACGAGTACGAAAGCCCATATCGATGAGGTTTCGTTGAATGGTTCGCCCGCTGACACTTGTTGATGGTCCAGCATTAAAATCTGCAGCAGTTTACGGAAGTGTTGCGTTGCTGCCACATTGAACGCTTCTCTTCAGTTTTAGTTGCTCCCGTTCTTGCAGAATCTTTTTCCGGCCGCAGCGATGTCGGAGATTTGATGTTTTACCGGATTCGTGATATTCACAGTAGACTCGTGAAATGGTCGTACGGGAAAATCCCCCCTTCATCACTACCTCGGAGATGCTGTTCAAAATGGTTCAAATGGCTCTGAGCACTATGGGACTGAACTTCTTTGGTCATCAGTCCCCTAGAACTTAGAACTCCTTAAACCTAACTAACCTAAGGACATCACACACATCCATGCCCGAGGCAGGATTCGAACCTGCGAACGTAGCGGTCGCGCGGTTCCAGACTGTAGCGCCTAGAACCGCATGGACACTGCGGCCGGCGGAGATGCTGTGTCCCATCGCTCGTGCGCCGACTATAGCACCACGTTCAAACTCACTTATATCTTGATAACCTTCCATTGTAGCAGCAGTGACCGATCTAGCAACTTCGCCAGACGTTTGTTGTCTTATACAGGCGATGTCGACCGCTGCGTCGTATTCTGCTGTTTATCTGTTTTTGAACCGCGTGGAGCCGACCGTTGTGGCTGAGCGGTTCTAGGCGCTTCAGTCCGGAACCGCGCTGCTGCTAGGGTCGCAGGTTCGAATCCTACCTCGGGCATGGATGTGTGTGATGTCCTTAGGTTAGTTAGGCTTAAGTAGTTCTAAGTCTATGAGACTGATGACCTCAGATGTTAAGTCCCACAGTGGTTAGAGCCATTTGAACCACTTTTTTGGAACGCGTGGAGTGGCCGCGCGGTTTGGGGCGCCATGTCACGGATTGCGCGGCCCCTCCCGCCAGAGGCTCGAGACCTCCCTCGGGCATGGGTGTGTGTGTTGTTCTTAGCATAAGTTGGTTTAAGTAGTGTGTAAGTCTAGGGACCGATGACCTCAGCAGTTTGGTCCCTTAGGAATTCACACACATTTGGACATTTCTGTATTTGAATAGGCATGCCTATACCAGTTTCTTTGGTGCTTCATTGTATAAAACGTTCTTCACATTTGTCTTTATTCGAATATTATTTTGATATACTCAGCTGCCGGTTTCCAGTTTGTTATTTTAATACGACAAGCTCGGAAACTATAAATTCTAGATTTAATCATCTCGTTGAAGCTTAGTGGCCTCGTTATATCCGCATATACAGGCACTGGGCAAGAATATAAAAACACTGCGACAAATACGTGGATGGACATAAATGCAGATGTTACCCAAGCCCGCAGGTTGCGGTGCTGTATTTAATCACGAACGGAACCTGTGTAGTGTCCTCAATACGTTGCAGGCGTCAGTCGCGGTCAGAACAGCGTTCTGTGTGGTTGTGCGTGCATTATGTCGGAACGGAGAGAATTAGAAAGTGGGCTGACTGAAATGGCTCTGAGCACTATGGGACTCAACTGCTGAGGTTATTAGTCAGCTAGAACTTAGAACTAGTTAAACCTAACTAACCTAAGGACATCACAAACATCCATGCCCGAGGCAGGATTCGAACCTGCGACCGTAGCGGTCTTGCGGTTCCAGACTGCAGCGCCTTTAACCGCACGGCCACTTCGGCCGGCAAAGTGGGCTGATTGTGGGTGCTTCTGTAGCCATGTGTTTGGTGTTCCAAGAGGCACGGCAGCGAAGATTTATAGCGCAGACAGGGAAACCGGAAAGAAACATCTGCTAAATCACAACGCTGTGTACAGGGTGATCATGACGGACGGCTATTGGACGGAAAGTAAGGGGACGACAGCGGCAAAAGTCACTGGAGAACTGAATGTCGCTCTCTCGAATCCTGTCAGCAACAAAACAACACGAAGGGAGCTCCATGAGAAGGGAACTGCAGAGCGAGCTGGAAATCCAAAACAACTCACCAGTCATGCACATGCCCGTAACGGAAAACGTGAAACCAAAGTAATGAAACCTGAACTAAGGAGCAATGCAAGAAAGTCATGAATCTTATTGTACACTCATTCCATCTTCTGGCCGAGTTTACATCTGGCCTATGACGCTAACTGTTTGCTGCCAAGAGCGGAACATGGCGTGGGTGGGGGAGGGGGGGGGGGAGAGCGGAGGGAGTCGGATGATGATTTGGGGAGCTATATCGTGGTATTCCATGGGCACCATGGTTACTCTGCACGGACGCATTCGTGCGAGAGATTATATGACCATTTTGGCTGATACGGACCATCCTGTGATACAATGAAAAAATGAAATGATCCTGTGGCACCGATGGCCGGGAGGCTCCACCCGCGGAAGTTCGGTCGCCGGGTGCAAGCCTTATTTCATGTGACACCACATTGCGCGACTTGCGTATAGGTGACAATGAAATGATGATGACGACAGTGCAGCACCCAGTCCACCAGCGGAGAAAGTCTCCAACGCGGCCGGGAACCGAACCCTGCCTCGCTGCATGGTAGACAAACACGTTACCACACAGCCAAGCAGGTGTACCGTGGTACAATGTTTGTTCCCCGTTGTCGATACTGTGTACCAAGACAACAGGGCCAATGTTCACACAGCCGCATCGTCCAGGACTCATTTAGCGAACCCGAGGATGAATTAACGCATTTTGCCCTGGCCACCACAGTCAGGAGATCTTTGTAGTAGCGCACATTTGTCCTCTACTTTGGAGACAAGGGTGCGTGATCGCTTTCCACATCCGTCACCGTTATCTGAAAATGCCACTATTTTGCGGGAAAGATGGTGTAAGATTCCCTTGAAAACCACACTGGACCTGTATGTATCCATTCCTAGACGCCTGAAGCTGTCTTGAATGCCAGCGAGTTCCCTGCACCGTATTAGGCACGTTAAAGTCTTGTGTTTGATGTTTCCACATTTTGTCCAACCCCTGTATATAGATGCATCCAAAATTTTCCAAGAGAAGTATACTGGACATCCTTTTGTACACCTCAGATTCAAGTGAGAAAAGCTTATAACCTACATAAAAGCGCTTCAGATTTTTTTATTTATTATACGGCCTTACAACCTAAAATTCTTTTAATGAAGGACAAAAAACAGCCAACCCGTTGCACAGATATTGTTGCAACGGCAGTTTCGATGCCAACTAAGGGCATCTTCATCAGAATAACTTACAGTTCCTGTTGTTGTGGTTTGATTCAGCTCTCTATGCTCCTCTATTCTGTGCAAGTCTCTTCATCAACTACTGCAATCCACATCCTTCTCAATCTGCTTAGTCTATTCGTCTCTTGGTCTACCTAATCGATTTTGACTTTCCACACTTCCCTCCCTCCAAAACTACTGAATTGGTGATGCCCTGATGTCTCAGAATGTGTCTTATCAACCGATCCCTTCTTCTAGCAGGTTGCCCACAAATTTCTTTTCTCTCCAATTCTGTTCAGGACTTCCTCATTAGCTACATGATCAAACCATCTTATCTTCAAATTGTTCTATTCTCTTCATGTCTCTCCATGTTTCATTTTCATACTTGGCAACACTACACTTACATCTATATTCGATGTTAACATACTTCTCTTCTTCAAAAACGTTTTTCTTGGCATTGCCAGTCTACACTTTATATTCTCTATACTTTGGCCATCATCAGTTATTTTGCTGCCCAAATAACAGAACTCCTTTACTATTTTAAGTGTCTCGTTTTCTAATCTAATTGGCTGAGCATCATCTGATTTAATTCGACTACATACCATTATCCTTGTTTTCTTTTGTTGATGTTCGTCTTATATTCTCTTTTCAAGACATTGTCGATTCCGTTCTACTGCTCCTCCAAGTCCTTTGCTGTCTCTGATAGAATTACAATGTCATCGGCAATTCTCAAAGTTTTTATTTCTTCTCCCTAGACTTTAATTCCTGCTCCAACTTTTTCTTTGGTTTCCTTTACTGCTTGCTCAATTTTCAGACTGAATAACATCGGGGGTAGGCTACAACCCTGTCTCACTTCCTTCTCAACCACTGCCTCCCATTCATGCCCCTCGACTCTGATGACTGCTGTCTGGTTTATATGCAACTTGTAAATAGCCTTTCGCTCCCTCCATTTTACCCCCTCTACTGCCTTCACTATTTCCTCTCTCGAGGCTATCCATTCGTCTTCTACTCTATTCCTTTCCCGTGTTCTAGTCAACCGTTGCCTAATGCTCCATCTGAAACTCTCAACAACATTTAATTCTTCCAATTCATCCTGGTCCCATATCCTTAATTTCCTACCATTTTCCAATTTCAGTTCATAACCAATAAATTGTGGACAGAGTCCACATCTACCCCTGGAAACATCTTACAATTTGAAATCTCTATCCGACATCTCTGTCTTATCATTATGTCAGAAACCTTAAGTAGCACTAGGAGTATTAAAAATAAAAAAAATAGGCTTATTGCTTTTGCAGATTTACATTGCATGAAGAAATGATAAAAACTTAAGAACTAAAGTGCTCAAGTCAAGTAAGAATAAGTTACCTAATAAACCCAAAGTTGAACCCACGGGCTACTAGAACTGACATCAGGGTGAAATGTTTGCGAAGTGATTTCCCCGCTACGTAGAAACAGCATAGTGCACTCCGCCTATGGGAGGGGGATTAGCGGAGAGCGGCAGCGGTCATTTCTGTTGTAACTGAAAATACAGGGCTATTACAAATGATTGAAGCGATTTCATAAATTCACTGTAGCTCCATTCATTGACATATGGTCACGACACACTACAGATACGTAGAAAAACTCATAAAGTTTTGTTCGGCTGAAGCCGCACTTCAGGTTTCTGCCGCCAGAGCGCTCGAGAGCGCAGTGAGACAAAATGGCGACAGGAGCCGAGAAAGCGTATGTCGTGCTTGAAATGCACTCATATCAGTCAGTCATAGCAGTGCAACGACACTTCAGGACGAAGTTCAACAAAGATCCACCAACTGCTAACTCCATTCGGCGATGGCATGCGGAGTTTAAAGCTTCTGGATGCCTCTGTAAGGGGAAATCAACGGGTCGGCCTGCAGTGAGCGAAGAAACGGTTGAACGACGTGCAGGCAAGTTTCACGCGTAGCCGCGGAAGTAGACGAATAAAGCAAGCAGGGAGCTAAACGTACCACAGCCGACGGTTTGGAAAATCTTACGGAAAAGGCTAAAGCAGAAGCATTTCTTAAACAGGAGATTGGAAAACCGATGGATCGGTCGTGGTGGAGATCATGATCAACAATTCATGTCATGGCCTCCACGCTCTCCTGACTTAACCCCATGCGATTTCTTTCTGTGGGGTTATGTGAAAGATTCAGTGTTTAAACCTCCTATACCAAGAAACGTGCCAGAACTGCGAGCTCGCATCAACGATGCTTTCAAACTCATTGATGGGGACATACTGCGCCGAGTGTGGGAGGAACTTGATTATCGGCTTGATGTCTGCCGAATCACTAAAGGGGCACATATCGAACATTTGTGAATGCCTAAAAACACTTTTTGAGTTTTTGTATGTGTGTGCAAAGCATTGTGAAAATATCTCAAATAATAAAGTTATTGTAGAGCTGTGAAATCGCTTCAATCATTTGTAATAACCCTGTACTTATAACAAGTAAGAGAAGTATAATGACAGGTAATAAATGAGATATCCGGGAAACAGCAGTTGATAAGTGCAATCAGTCCAGTAGAGGCAGCATTGAAGTGCTTCAGACGAACAGAATTAACATAGTAATACTAACAGCTATGGAATACAATAATAATGCCTGACAGAGGAGGAAAGCGATGTCTGAGAACTACGCGTAAAGATCGTCAGTCAAAGAACGACAGTGTGTCAAATAGTCATGTTTTAAAAACGTTAAAGAGATTCTTATTTCGGATTTGTGTCTGTTCTCTGAGAATGAGACCATCATTAACAGACATATGCTTAAAAATTTCCACGGTCGTGGTTTACGAGGAGTCATATGGACCGGTCAGCGACTTTCAGCGTCATTCTATTCTACTTTAGATAAACATGTTTCTTTTCCTCTACGTCTACAAAGAATCTGCGTTTGCGGCACTCCTGCATGTGAATTTGATTATGAGTCAGAAGCTGATGGAAATCGCATCATATTTTTGTGTCTTAAATTTGACTGCTAAAGATCGGGATGTTTGAAGTCGTTAATGAATATGGGATACCACCTCCCTGAACGGCTACTGTTCTGCTTACTAACGACATTCACGTTTATAAATTCACTGTTAATTTACTTAAGATTATAGGAATAATTCTGTAGTATTTAATAGTATAGCTACTTTTCTTTCTTTGTATCGCTTATAATTGAATTTGAGACATAGTGTGAACTGATTAGAGAAAAATGTATAGTTTGTTTATAATGGTATTTCTTAAAAATTTATTGCGTGGAATGTTTTGAGAGCCTGACTTACTAATTCTGTAAATATTTTAGGAAAATTCTTGTCGGATGTAAATACTTTAGGATTAAAGGAGACCATCCACTGAAAGCAGAAGCATTGAGATTTGATATGTACACACATGAGAAAGGAAAGTTGGTGGCTAACTCTGAAAGCTAGCAAATCTTCATTTTTTTGTGTGTGCCTATAGACAACTCAGCGCTTCTGCTTTTCGATGAGTGGCCTCCTTTACTCTTGAAGTAACTCTGTAAATGCGTATTTATGTACAATATACAGTTAAATGTACATTATAAACGCGTGTTTCAGATGGATAAATAGAATACAAACTCTGAAAGCCAAGTAAAACAAAAAAGTTGAAGATTTTCCGATTTAGGAGGTGGGATCACGTTGGGTATCTGAGACAGTAGCACCATACTACATCAACGTTTTATTATTGTGTTTCACTTAGCGACCTTTGTGTCAGCGACTGTTATATGCATAAATTTTGACAATGTCAATGGCACACGCAAACAGTTGTTAGCAAACAGAGATTCTAACTCACATAACAAATCTTGTGTATGCTAGATCAGACAAACGAAGTAAGGTAAGCGATTTGTCGATAGGCAGACTTTGTGGTAGAATGAAATGCAGTCGGCAATAAAAGCAAAGAATCGGGCTTTTAAGACGTGACGTCAGACAAGGCTAAGTGAAGAGCTAGACTAGCACAAAACGTTGAAATCAGCTGCAAAACGGCCTGTCACGAGGGCAAAGACTCACATCCACCATGGCCTGTATCATGTAACAGAATGGTGTGAACAAGATCTGCCGCCTTACAAAATACCAACGTCCGCTCAGCCAGGTTGTTGACCACATCATTCAAATGAAGGAGGCTTCCACCATCCTTTTCGAGAACCAGCTGCCTCCTTATGTCGATGGGGAGAGTACGAGAGGCGTTTCAAAAGTCCGAGAGATGGCACTATCTGCGCATATCGAGGTCATGTTTAGTTAGTAGCATCTTTGGAAAGAACGCACACCGAGTTTCAGCCATATTCGTCTATTTCTTTGTGTTTGAAATACATGTGAATCAAGGAAGACGAGTGATTGTCAAGAAATGGACGAAGAAGAATTTCGTGTGGTGATTAAACATTACCTTATGAAAGGTAAAGCGCCTCAGGAGACTGAAGAGAAGCTTGATAAACATTACGGTGACTCTGCACCTTCGATTAGAACAGTTTATAAGTGATTTCAAAATGTTCAGAGTGGCCATATGGGCACAAGTGATGCTGAACGTTCTGGACGCCCTGTGGAGGTTACGACTCCAGGAATCATTGATAAAATCCATGATATGGTGAAGGATGATAGAAGAGTTAAGATGCATGAGACTGCTAGGGCTGTGGGCATCTCGAATGAACTGGCATATAATATTTTGCATAAACATTTAGCCATGAGAAAACTATCCGCAAGATGGGTTCCGCGATTGCTTCTGCTTGACCAAAAACGGAATCGTGTGAAGTGTTGTAAGGATGGTTTTGCAGCTGTTCAGGAAGAATCCGCAGGACTTTAAGCGTCGTTTCGTCACTGTGGATGAAACATGGATACATTACTATACTCCTGAGACCAAACAACAATCTAAACAATAGGTTACCAAGGGAGAATCTGCATCAAAAAAGGAAAAGACCAGTCCTTCGGCCGGAAAGGTTATGGCGACTGTGTTTTGGGATTCGCAAGGGATAATCCTCATCGACTATCTGGAAAAGGATACAACTATTACAGTGCATATTATTCATCGTTATTGGACCGTTTGAAAAGCGAGCGGTGAGGAAAACGCTGCCGATTGGACAGCAAAAAAGGCCTTTTCCATCACGACAATACACCAGCACACACCTCAGTAGTTGTGGTCGCAAAATTAATGGAAACAGGATTCCAACACATTTCTTCTCCAGACTTGGCTCCCTCGGACTACTATTTGTTCCCCAATTTGAAGAAAGGCTGGCGGGACAAAGATTTTGTTCAAACAAGGAGCTGATTGCAGCAACTAATAGCTATTTTACAGACTTGGACAATTCCTATTATTCAGAAGGGATCAATAAATTAGAACAGCGTTGGACGAAGTGTATAAGTCTAAAAGGAGACGATGTAGAAAAATAAAAAAAATTTACCCCAAACACGTAAGTAGTTTTTATTTTTGCACGGACTTTTCAAACGCCCCTCGTATTTCAGGGACACACTCAACGAAGAATTTCCGCATACAGTTACAATGAGCCTTGACCCAACAGCTGGGTTTGTCCCTCCGCGTCCTCTGAAAAGGAGGTCTCAGGTTTTGTGAGTAGGATGAAGAAATGAAAAGCGACTTGATCAGCCGACTTACCGTCTGAAGTATGGGTGAAATTAGCACGAAGAGCAGCCGAAATTATTACTGCACCCGTCAGTCGCATTGTTGGCGACGGCCGTTTATCTGCAATTAGGCGAAACTAGTATCACCATCCGTATATGCAGAAGTAACGGCGCTTGGATGAATACTCTAGTTACTGGCCATTCAACTTGCTCTCGCAGGTTATGAAAGATCTTGAACAGATTTACAATAACTGTCTAGAAAAAAACTTCCGAAATTTTCTTGAGCTGTAGTCAGCGACTCAGATAATGAGGCTCTTTAGTCTCTTCCCACAACCGGCAAAACCACATACACGCTGCAGGCAAGAGACACACCCTCGTTCACCACTTTACGTTACGTGACAAATCGCAAGCCACTATCACATGCAGTCTACATGCTTACAACGTAGTCGCCAGCTACCCCCTTGTTGACGACCTATACTGCGAGTCTGGACTATGTTTGGTGTTTGCCTCCAGCTGGATTTCTCATAGCACTGCAACAGACTTAGGATTTGTTCACGATTTTGCAGTATTTCACAGTGTCTATTCTTTGCTTAACTGCAGCCTGCCAGAAGTTTGTGTTGTGCACCGAACCCTCAAATATGGTTCAAATGGCTCTGAGCACTATGGGACTTAACTGCTGAGGTCTTCAGTCCCCTAGAACTTACAACTACTTAAACCTAACTAACCTAAGGACATCATGCCCGAGGCAGGATTCGAACCTGCGACTGTAGCGGTCACGCGGTTCCAGACTGTAGCGCCTAGAACCGCACGGCTACCCAGGCCGCCGAACTCTCAACCGGGACCGAACTTTTAAATAGTGTTTTTGTTCAAATAAAGGCAACGAAAGTACCGTTGAAACACCTAGAACCAGCGACGCTTTGTCAAGGACCTCTGTCTGTACAAGAGATGTAATTCATGCAGAGTGCCTGGGGACTAAAAAAAAAAAAAAAAAAAAAAATACCGAAAGAAACCATCTGTTACACGTGGACAGAGAACGAGGAGATAAGTGTAACGTCCCGTCGACAACGAGGTCATTAGAGACGGAGCACAACCTCGGGTTGGGGATGGATAAAGAAGGAAATCGGCCATGACCTTTCGAAGGAACCATCCCGGCATTTGCCTTAAGCGATTTAGGAAAATCACAGCTAAATCTGGATGGTCGGGCTTGGGTCTGGACCGCCGTTCTCCCGATTGTGAGTCCAGTATGCTAACCACTGCGATATCTCGCTCGGAGTGGACAAGAGATATTGAGACTCCCCATCCTTGCATGACGTTATAGGCTGATGGCATGTTTCTCGCCAATGGTTCCCTCCAAGATCTCGAATATGGGAGCCAGAGATGGAGAACTCACTTAATAAAAAACAGCTTGAAGTTAAACGGAAAGAAAATTGGGTATATGGAACTCAGGCTAGCGGCACCATCATAGTAGAGAACCAACTTCTCAGGAAAACTGTATTAGCTCTCTTACCAGACTCTGGAGCACAAATAAATGATGTAGGATGAAATGGCGCCAAAGTCACTGGAATGCCAAGTGTAAAGAAAGTACCACATCGTTCCCCCACTGGCTCAGTGTGGTTCAGAAGTGACCAGCAGCGTCAACATAACATGGAATGAAAATGTTGCTCTGGTCTAGGGGTGTCACAGGCCTCAACCATAAGAAAAAAGAACATGCAGGGAAATTGATGGGAATGACATCAGTCAAGAATAAATTAAGAGAAACACACCTCAGGTAGTAAAAAAGAGAAGTCGTACGGCATGAATGGCTGTATGGGAACATATCCAGAAAGCGTTACGGCTCGTTTAGTGAGGTTTTAATCAGAAGGTATCGGTCAGTTGCATACCGGTCATTCTTCGGTTGAAGAGCGAATTGAGAAACCAGTTACTTTGGAGCAAGGAGAATATCTCTCTGGTGCCTCGTGTCTGGGAAGCCGGAAGATTGGCTTACCTATGTGCTCAGGTACATGTGCCTGCAACGTTCACTACAAAGCCTGTGAGACACCTGGAGTTGCCAAGGAAACACATTGGCTGCAGGGACTCCGAGGCTATTTGCCAACACCGGCCGGATAAGGGTCGGCAACTCCAGAGTGTCACTTTCTTGTTAAAGCTAATGTATGTGGTTTCCGGAAGAGAGCTGTACTGGAAAATCACATGGGCAAGGCGAAGGAGAAGAAGGGAGCCATGTGATCAGCTCGTTTCTATTGGATGTTTTCGAGACAACCAGTTACAAGAGTAGAGAGGACAGGAACGTGTATCGGGGTACGTGAGCGGGAAGGGATTTGAGTCAGTGTGTGGTAAGCTGGTGTTGGTTGGCTACTGGCGAGTGTTGAGTGCGACGAGAGATAGTGAGACGGCAGTGAGTACTCTGCATGAAAGAAGGGCCTGGGAGTTCTACCTGGAGTGGCAGAAAGTTCAGAGACGCCGTTTGCATAACTCAAGGTACAAGGGAACTCGTTGTGGTCAGTTAAAGGGAGGAAGGAAGGAACTCTGATTGACAAAGGACTGCAGGATCCTAGATTTTTTTTACTTGACTACTTTCTAGGGGAACGTATGGGTTATTGAGGGTGTTACTGAGAGTCAGTAAAGTTCTAGCAACTCCTTGAGTTAAGAGGCGAAACCACGAAGCACTGGGCATTAATCTGATAGTATAATTTTGGATTTAAATTTAATGAAAGAGGTTCACCCTTGATTTATATCGATATGTCCTTATCGGTAGTTAGTTTTTCCTTTCTTTAAAGTGTTTTCAGGCATATTATGCTCTCGCTGCATTCCAGTGTGTTTCGTGGTACTGCAAGGCAACCTTCGCACTGGTGGTGGTATAGTTAATGTTATAACTCAACCTGGTACGAAGATTACCATCGCTTGTCATATCCTACAGGTCCTGCAAGCTACCCTCTGTAGTAATGGTTTAACAAATTCGTATGGTCCACGAAATTACAGGTCCCTGCGAGTTACTGCTGCGGTATAAATAATTTCTAGCAGGTGGGTTTAACCAACCGGTAAAAAATTTGAACGCAACGGATAACGCAATATTTTTTGGAATCACTACAGAAGGCTTCAATGCAGGGCTTAATAGGGAGCGTAGAGCCATTATTTACTCTCATGACCCAGCATTCAGCTGTGATACAGACTTTCACCTATTCTTTATGATGAAGGGAGGGAACAATCAATCATAGGGTATAGGTTAATTGATATTTATTAAATACCAATGGCATTTCAATAACTAGCCGTGTCTCTGTTGAAATATACATAATGACAACTGGTCTCTCCAGTTAACATGATTCACTTTCGCTACATATTCATGGAAAGGGAGAGGAGAGCGCAGACCTGGCTTCAACATAATTTTGTGCACACACACAATTATATCTAAACCCATGCTTATTACAACCATCTAAAAAAGGTAACGCAGAACAAGTTCAGCAAAGACACTGCAAGCGAACTCGGTCAGGGCGGAAGAGTATTTGCCTAAATATTTCAATTTTTGTTAAAACGTACGCTGAAGAATGGTTAGCAAGTGGTGCACTTGACTATGAATGAATCTTGCTTTGAGAAGCAACACCACGTTACTGAGCTGGGGGGAAGAACATTTACTATCATATGGCGGGAAAACTTTGCAAATCTTTATTCCATCAACAGGCATTAAAATCTGAACTTTTCTGGATACAAGAGTTTAACCCGTATATTTTATATAACGCGCAACATTGCCAGAAAATCAAATAGTTACGGGGACACAAGAAACATTAACTAATTATCACATTAATACTATACCACACTCGTGGCCAAGTTGCGCTAGCCAATAGAAGTGCAAAAAATACAGACACACAAGATTAGTCCTTTCCTATCTTACACTCGCCCACTACCGTATGGTTATTCACTCGTCTACTATCCTTTTTCAGACCGAAACTGCACTTTACCAATGTGGCGGTCGCTCCAACCAACCACGTGGTGGGAAAGCAAGTACACAAAAATAACATATGAAAAATAAATAAAAATCCCTCAAAATATTACTGTAAAATAAAGACCACATTAAAATACATTAAATGAGTGAACTTCCGTTAAACACAGAGCAATAATACGACCGTGAGCTTAAGGCCCATGGTGCGTTGCCTAACCAAGGCACAAACGCAAAGTTCTTACTGAAATTTGACAAAATTATGAAATTAAACTCCCTTATGAGGGTTTGGTGGTAATCTCACACGCGATTTCAACATCTGGACTTTATTATTAGCAGTTTTGAGACATCCTGGTGCGTTTGTTAGCTTTATCAAAATTGAGAGCTGCGTCTCCACGTCTGTCCTGCGCCGCTACCCAGGAACAAGTGAGCCTGCGAACACCTCGCCTAACCGTTGTTCCCATGGTTGTTCGTTCAAAAGGTGGTGGAGGGGATGGTTCGCCAACCTCACAGAGCCAATACTCGTGCCTTCGCGACCTCTCTGACCTGACTTACACACTTGTTCGCGTTTAGGGGTTGGTACTATCCTAACACAGAACCATTCTACTCATGCAAAGCTAGGATCTCTGACCAAAGCTTTCTGCTACTTCACATAATATCTCACTCATACAGTCCAAGGTCGCATAAGGGAAAAGACTGCAAGGAAACGTGGCACACACGAAATAAAAAATCAATAAATAAACATCGCTTGGTCCCTTCTCTTCTGCTTGTTCCTCACAGACTTAATTCTGCAGAGTAAAGACACTCTCGCTATAATTCTCCTGTACCGGAATTTATTGAGAAAAATATGGAATAGTACAACAAGTTCCGTTTCAGTACTTGTTGTGGCAGGTGTAAGTGAACGGCAGAGTTGTTCATTTAATTCGATTTACTGTTCAGCATTTTCCGGCGTTGACATCCCTATGGTTCGCTGGTGCTGTGAAAGGTCGCTGGATCTTCGGGCAGTGAGCAGTTAGAAGGGCCTGATGAGACGCAGTTAGTGAACTACCCTTGTCTTATGGGGTGGCCATTTTATAGTCAAGCTAGGGACCCAATTACTTACAGTTATCTGTATTGGGGCGCAACCGAAAGCAATCAACTTTATTTATTTAGCTAAGTAAACGGGTGGCGCTTCACAAAACAACGACAAATTCGTGGCAAAAACGTCCCTCCATTACAGCGCAGGAGGAAGTAGGTCCACAGCCGTACCAAGCAACGATCTTTGACAAGGGTCAATGAGGATATTCAAGTGTCAGATCTCAATCTGATGTTGATATCGACAGAAAGTTGTGGCAGAAAGCTACTACGTGAGCGGATGTGTACATTATGGAAGAAGATGCGTGTCGTAGTGCACTGTTGGATATGAACATTTTGAAGGTGATACAGTGCGTGTTTGCGAATACAATTTATAGAGTCTTGACAACGTAAAAAAAAGAAGATAACAAACTGTAGCGAAATATCAGCTGTACTGCAGATGACAGGCAGCGACATAAAGATCATACGATACTTGAATTAATGAAAATAAAGAAGACCCACCGATGATGCGTGAAAATCCCCGGAACGTGTAAGGGGATGTTTTCCTCAAGGCATAATATTTTCAAAGCATACTTATTGAAGAGTAGAAATATCGCTACCGCACCCTTCGCTATCCGT